>NC_089252.1:88397490-88721776 GCF_963930625.1 Muntiacus reevesi
ACCTTTCATTTGTTAGAATAGGCTTATTTGATGCCTGTCATGTGCCACGTTCTATGGGGTGGCAAGAGGGAGAGGCAGGAAAACAGGTACAGAAAGAAATGAGTTAAGAGGATGGATTATCAATTGTGGATATTAGAGGGGGAATCTAAAGGGTTGGAAGGAGATCTGTTTAGGAAGATGTGGGGGCATATGTTCCAGAATACTGGTTTTCAACCAGGGGTGATTCTGTTCCTGAGGGACATTGGGCAATGTCTGGAGACATTCTTGGCTGTCACAACTGGGGACCAGGAGGAGTAGCTACAGGCCTCTGGTGGGGAGAGGTCAGGGATACTGCTCAACATCCTATAATGCACAGGCCAGCCCCCAGAGCAAATATCCAACTCCAAATGTCAGTACTGCCAAATTGAGAAACTCTGTTCCCAATGAAGAGAATAGCTTCACACAGAGGGAACAGTCAAGAAAATTGCAGGTAACGGAAAGAAAAGTGAGGGCCTGGGTATATTAATGAACTCCGGCTGCAGTAATGCTACAATGCAGGCATTAAACTTGGTGGCTTATAGCAGCAGGCACTAATTTTTGTTGTCCTCCAGAGCTGTGGCAACAAAACCACTGCTAACTCAGGCATGGCTCCAGACTATAGGCTGGACTCAGATGTGCTGCACATTTCCCTTTCTCTCCTTGGACAGGCAGTTACCTGGGGCACATTCTTTTCCTGGCAGATCACGGAAGCATAAAAGGCTACACCAGACTGTACACAGGATTTCAGGGCTCTGGGCTTCCCTGGTGGTTCACTGGCAAAGAGTCAGCCTGCCAATGCTGGGGACATGGGTTTGATCCCTAGTTCTGGAAGATCCCACGTGCCGTGCAGCAACTAAGCCTGAGTGCCACGACTACTGAGCCTGTGCTCTAGGGCCCAGGAGCTGCAACTACTGAAGCTCATGTGCCTAGAGCCTATGCTCTGCAACTAGAGAAACCACTGCAATGAGAAGCCTGCCCACTGAAACTAAAGAGTAGTAGCCCCTGCTTGCCACAACGAGAGAAAAGCTTGTGCAACAATGAAGACCCAGCATAGCCAAGATAAATAAAATTATTTAAAAAGTAGATTTCAGGGCCCTGTCCACATTGTAACCACTCCCATGCCACTCAGTTCAATTCAGTCACTCCCTGTCCATCGCCAAAACCCAGAGCTTGCTCAAACTTATGTCCATCGAGTTGGTGACACCATCCAACCATCTCATCCTCTGTTGTCCCCTTCTCCTGCCTTCAATCTTTCTCAGCATCAGGGTCTTTTCCAGTGAGCCAGTTCTTCCCATCAGGTGGAAAAGTATTGGAGCTTCAGCTTCACCATTAGTACTTCCAATGATTATTCAGAACTGATTTCCTTTAGGATTGGCTGGTTGGATCTCCTTGTAGTCCAAGCGACTCTCAAGAGTCTTCTCCAACACCACAGTTTGAAAGCATCAGTTGTTCGGTGCTCAGCATTCTTCATGGTCCAACTCTCACACCCATACATGACTACTGGAAAAACTATAGCTTTGACTAGATGGATCTTTGTAGGCAAAGTAATGTCCACTTTTTAATATGCTATCTAGGTTGGTCATAGCTTTTCTTCCAAGGAGCAAGCGTCTCTTAATTTCATGGCTGCAGTCACCAACCTGCAGTGATTTTGGAGCCCAAGAAAATAAAGTCTGTAACTATTTCCATTGTTGCCCCGTGTATTTGCCATGAGGTGATGGGACCAGATGCCATGAGCTTAGTTTTTTGAATGTTGAATTTTAAGTCAGTTTTTTCATTCTCCTCTTTCACTTTCATCAAGAGGCTCTTTAGTTCCTCTTTGCTTTCTGCCATAAGTGTGGTGTCATCCACATATCTGAGGTTATTGATATTTCTCCCAGCAATCTTGATTCCAGCCTATGTTTCATCCAGCCTGGCATTTCGCATAATGTACTCTGTATGTAAGTTAAATAAACAGAGTGACAATATAATCCTTGATGTACTCCTTTACCAAGTTGGAACCAGTGCATTGTTCCATGTCCGGTTCTAACTGTTGCTTCCTGACCTGCATACAGATTTCTCAGGAGGCAGGTAAGGCGGTCTGGTATTCCCATCTCTTGAAGAATTTTCCAGTTTGTTGTAATCCACACAGTCAAAGGCTTTGACATAGTCAATAAAGCAGAAGTAGATGTTTTTCTGGAACTCTCTTGTTTGTTCAATGATCTGATGGATGTTGGCAATTTGATCTCTGGTTCCTCTGCCTTTTCTAAATCCAGCTTAAACATCTGGAAGTTCTTGGTTCATGTATTGCCGAAGCCTTGCTTGGAGAATTCTGAGCATTATATTGCTAGCGTGTGAGATGAGTGCAATTGTGCAGTAGTTTGAGCATTCTTTGGCATTGCCTTTTTTTGGGACTGGAATGAAGACTGACCTTTTCCAGTCTTGTAGCCACTGCTGAGTTTTCCAAATTTGCTGGCATATTGAGTGCAGCACTTTCACAGTATCATCTTTTAGGATTTGAAATAGCTTGGCTGGAATTCTATCACCTCCGCTAGCTTTGTTCATAGTGATGCTTCCTAAGACCCACTTGACTTCCCTTTCCAGGATGTCTGGCTCTAGGTGAGTGACCACACCATCGTGATTATCTGGGTCATTAAGACCTTTTTTTTTTAGTTCTTCTGTGTATTCTTGCCACCTCTTCTTAATCTCCTCTGCTTAAGAAGGTCCATATCATTTATCATATCATATCATATCATATCCATATCCATGATCTGAGTTCATGATCTGAGCCACAGTCAGATCCTGGTTTTGTTTATGCTGAATGTATGTGACCCATGCCACTGGCCAAAGCTAATACCCAAGCCCCTAGTCCAAGTATGGGCAAGTTCACATATCCATATCCATATCATATATCCATATCATATCCATATCATATCTGTTAGGTCCATAACATTTCTGTCTTTTACTGTGCCCATCTTTGTGTGAAATGTTCCCTTCATATCTTAAATTTTCTTGAAGAGATCTCTAGTCTTTTCCATTCTATTGTTTTCCTCCATTTCTTTCCATTGATCACTGAGGAAGGCTTCCTTATCTCTCCTTGCTATTCTTTGGAACTCTGCATTCAGGTGGGTATATCTTTCCTTTTCTCCTTTGCCTTTCACTTCTCTTCTTTTCTCAGCTATTTGTAAGGCCTCCTCAGACAACCATTTTGCCTTTTTGCATTTCTTTTTCTTGGGGATGGTTTTGATCACTGCCTCCTATACAGTGTCACAAACCTCCATCCCTAGTTCTTCAGGCACTCTATCAAATCTAATCTCTTGAATCTATTTGTCACTTCCACTGTATAATCATAAGGGATTTGGTTTAGCTCATACCTGAATGGTCTAGTGGTTTTCCCTACTTTCTTCAATTTAAGTCCGAACCTTGCAATAAGGAGTTTATGATGTGAGCCACAGTCAGATCCTGGTTTTGTTTATGCTGAATGTATGTGACCCATGCCGCTGGCCAAAGGTAATACCCAGGCCCCTAGTCCAAGTATGGGCGAGTTCACATTGCCGTTTCAATCCATGGCTGGACTATTACAGAAAGGCTGAGAATGGAGTACCTTGTTCCTCTCCATCTTCCTGAGCATGGTAGAGATGGGAGTGGGACTGCGAAATAGATTGGGGCAAGATCAGAGAGCCATGGACTGGGGGTGTTATTCTAAGTGTCCTGAGAAGCTACTGGATGAGTTTACTCTGAGGAGTTACACATAATCAAGTTACGTTGAGCAATGATAAATGATTGTTTTGTGAAGAATGGGTTGTAGGAAGAAAGAGGAAAACGGGGAGTCTTGGGAGGGTGCCATTTCAGAAGACTGGGGAAGATAAGATGTTGTCTTGGTCTAAGGTACTGGCAATTGAAAGAAACCTAAGTGCACATGTTTAGGATGTATTTCAGAAATAGAATCATCTAGGCTTATTGATGGATCTGGCATCCAAGGAAAGAAGAAAAATCAGAGGTAACTCTAAGAGTTTTTGTCTTGAGCCACTAACCTAGATGAGAGGTAGTACCATTTCCAGAGATGGAAAACTAGGAAATAAACAGACTTTGGTAAAAATCAATCTTTATGTCATTTAATGCAATGGTCTCCACAACCCTATCTAGAGGTACTTTATTATCTCCTTTTCTTAGAAGAAGAAAGAGGGGCCCAGAAAAGTAGAGTAACTTGTCCCTGACCACAACACTGATCAGTGGCAGAACCAGAATTTGAATATACAGGCAGAGTTCAGTGATATTTTGGGTTTGTTTCCAGATCACCTCAATAAGGTGAATATTGCAATAAAGTAAATTGCATGAGGTTTTTTTTCTGAATGCATATAAAAGTTATGTTCCTACTATACTTTATATTAAGTGTGTGATAGCATTATGTCTAAAAAGAATGTCCATATCTTAATTTAAAATACTTTAGCGCTAAAAAGAAAAATACTAACCACCATCTGAGCCTTCAGTGAGTTGTCGTCTTTTTGCCATAGTCACAAAGATCACAGCTCGCCATAGCAAGTACAATAATAATGAAAAGTTTGAAATACTGTGAGAATAATCAAAATGTTGCATAGAGACACAAGGTGATTAAACACTGTTGGGGAGATGGCTCTGATAGACTTGATTGATGCAAGGTTGCCACAGACCTTCAACTTTTAAAAATGTGCTATCTGCAAATTGCAGTAGAATGAGGTCTGCATATAGTTAGTCTCTACCCAGGCTACACACTGTACACGGTTGTTTCACTACTTCCGTCCCCTGTAGGAGATGCCCTATTTTGAAGCTTCTGAAAAGCTTGCCTGCTCCTAAATAGATTTGTTTTGGACCATATGTTCTAGGATTAGTCATTTATGTGTTGGGGCAGTAGGACACTAGATGGAAAGCAGAGAGGCCTGAACTCATGTCTCAGCTTGTCTGCTATCAAGCTTGTATAAAAGGGATTCAACTTATTAGGAGAATGAGGAACAAATGCCGTTCTATGTCCCGGAGGGATCTGACCCTGCCTTCCTACAACCACATCAGCTCAGTCATCCCTCCCTGGGCTAGCTCCAGCCACTGGTCTCCTCTCAGTTCCTAGAACAGGCTGAGATCTTTCTCACCCACAGCCTTTGTGCCTGCCCCTCCCTTTATCTGGTTCTTCATTCACCACTCCTTCGGCATTTATTTTATCTCCTCCATGGTGCTAAGTACAGTCTTTTCTGAAATGGTTCCTTTCCCTTTCTGCTGCCGGAAGAATGAGGGGATTTTTCTCGTGCTTTCACCCTGAGGAGCTGGTGGGGCTCCTGGAGGTAAAGCTCACACAAGTGTGAGGAGCCCAGTGGAATTTCTAATTCTCAAGCTAGTCCATGCTGAGCCCCAGCAATTCATCAATTACAGAGTAAGGTATCGCTGCCTGTACTGGTTCCTGTCCTGGGATTTCTGCTGTCAGGAAGCTGTGGTGCTCTGTATCCACCTATCTGTCTCTCCAGTTTTCCAGGCAGCAGTTTGCCCCCTGATCTCAATTCTTCTATGGATCCTAGTCTTGCTTACTTTTGTTTTGTTTAGACTTTGTCTTATTGTGTTGATGAAAATGACAGCTTCCAAGTTATTTCTGTGTTATACCAACAACCAATAAATTTTGGGGGAGGGATCTGCCTCCCCTACTTTGTTAGAAACCTTCTCCATTAGTTCACTGTGTTTTCTCAAGATCCTGGAACACAGCCTTGCACATAAAGATGCATAATATTCTAGGCTTATAAATGAATGTGGGAACCTAGGTTCATCACTTTATGTCAAGTTTTTTAGCTAGAAGTTGAATTACATAATCTCCCAGATTCCTTCTAATACAAAGTCTGTGATAATGAAGCATAGGGATTTTCTTGCAAAATGTGACCTGAAGTATAATTCACCAAGCTATGAAAACTATTTAATGTAAATGAAATGGTCCAATTTGTTATCCAGTCTCCTTTTGGAATATCATAAATGCAGTAGACCGCAGACATCAAATGAAGGGATTCCCCAGCTCCTAAGGACTGAAAAGGACAGGAAGGAGTGGAAACTTTTTAAAATATTTCCAAGAAAAATTGCAAGTGCTATGTTTTCCTGTAATTGAGAACATGAACTCAATAATGCCATTTATTACTTTTTAAAATGTAAGGATGAATTAATTACATGAATGCATGCTGTTTTGTTTGGATGACGTGGTATTTCAAAACACAAAACACAGGGTTATTACGAAGAAGGCAATTATCAAGGATGAAAATTATCAAGGAGATGGCGCCAGTTTGGGAAACTCAGAAGGTGATCTTTCAGGTTCCTTCAGCCTTAATGGGCGTCCCTGTGGCTTAACTGGTAAAGAATCTGCCTGTAATGCGGGATACCTATGTTCAATCCCTGGGTTGGGAAGACCCCTGGAGAAGGGAAAGGCTACCTACTCCAGTACTCTGGCCTGGACAATTCCATGGACTGTATAGTCCATGGGGTCACAAAGAGTCAGACACAGCTGAGCAACTTTCCCTTCAGCGTTAATCTCACGTGACCCTCCCCACCAAGTTAGAACTTGTGTCAATCTTCTCTGAACTTTGTCCTTGTTTAGCGCCCCACATGCTGTGGATTCTTAGTGATCTGACCTGCTGATGATCCCATCAGCATTGTCTCTATAGCAGCATCATGATTATTCATTCAGAATCCATCCCTCCTCCTCCTCCAGACCATGCGATTGAATGAAATTAGCCGTAGTTTCTCGGTTTTATGGTGTAGGTGGCCAGAGCTGGTCGATAGGTATGTTTCAAACCAGGGATGGAAATGTGACCAATCCTGTACCATGAGAGTCGGGCTCAGGATTTTAAATGGAATTTTTTAAAATATATATTTTATTTACCTGTTTATTTATTTAGCTGCATCAGATCTTGGTTGCAGCTTGTGGGATCTTTTCTTTAGTTGCAGCTTGAGGAAGTTTTTTTTTAGTTGTGGCACGTAGAATCTTTAATTATGGTGTACAAACTCTTAGTTCTGGCATGTGGGATCTTGCTCCATGACCAAGGGTGGAATCTGGGCCCCCTGCATTGGGAGCATAGAGCCTTAGCCACTAGACCACCAGGGAAGTCACCTAAATGAAAATGTTTGGAAGTTCTCTCTCCACTGAGTCAGACACTGGAGGATGCAAGCCTCCAGCTGTTGCCACCATATAGCTACCAGATAGCCGGGGTATCTTAGGTGGGGACTCCAAGAGAAAAGCCCTGAAGCAAAGGTTTGTGTGCAAGAGGTTTATTTTAGAGGTGATCCTAGAAGGCACAGGTAGGAGTGTAAAGAAGTGAGACAGGAAGTAAAGGAAGCCAAAGTAGAGAGCATTTGTGAGCAGGTTATGAGCCAAAGTAGAGAGCACCTGAGGCTCAGCCCTGTTGGAAGCATCTGAAGAAAAGTATATTCTGGAGTTGTCCCACCCAGAGAACTCATTGCTTTTCAATCTACTATCTGACCTTCATTGGCTGATGCCTGTTCCCAGGGCTGTTGACTCCCTGGCACTGCCTGCCTGCTGCAGCCTGAATCTGTTCCTGTGGCTGGAGAAGGCCCCAGGGCTGAGCATCACAGGAGCTGCCTCTGTGTGCCAGCGACATGCACACAGGAACACCCAGTGCAGACCGTACTCATGGGATCTGCAGCAGTAAACATCCCTGAGAACGGAGCCAGCACAGATCAAGCAGGGCAGATGCGGAGAGGGACCATGTTCTGACCCCACTGTGACCCTTGCATACAGCCATATGTTGCTAGCCCTGTTCCTGCACTTTCCTTTCTATGGATCAGTATCTCTCCTCCTCCTCAAAGATTATTTGGAATGAATTTCTTTGCCTTGTCCTGAACAGATCCTAATTGATGCATAGATTTTTGTCCCATCTCACAAGTATTTGAACACATATCTCCCTGTATCCCCCTTAGAGGGTAGACCCCATAATGAGTTTACTCTTGAGTCTTCTGTAACACCTATTTGCAAGGTTTTCAAGAAATACTTGTTAAATGAATGAATGAATACAGATAAGGTCCATCAAAATCAAGTGTAAATCTGTATATACTAGAAGCCTATTGTCAGGCCCATGCAGTGGGCAAGCGACATGGAGAAAATGGCCGGAACTGTCTCATCCTAACAGTAGCACCTGCTGGGGGAGGACGGAACACAGTAGTTCCCATTGGAATGTCCATGTGAAAATGCCCACATGTTAGGACTTCCTTGGTTCTAGTTTTTCCCACAGCCCCATTTTTGGCTCTTCTTTCAATTCTGAGGACTACAATGTAACTTCTGGTCAATTCTGTAATTTGGCTTGATTTTTGACTCAGTCTCTGTCACTGACCACGCCTGAACCCTAACCAGCAGAAAAATACAAAACGAGACCCTGCGCAAGCCAGAGTCCCCTCATCTCAGCTCCAGATTCTGTCTCTAGTGGTAGCAGCACAGGAGACTGTGTCATCAAGCCTGCTTCCCTCTAAGATTCTGACTTTAACAGATTAGAAATGTTCCCAGCACATCCCACGCTTCCGCTAATAAATGGTTCCGTATCTATCATGAATGAATTTTTCAAGTCTTCCATTACTGGGCTGTGTACCTACTCACGAAGTACATTTCCAGGCGATTTTGTCTGAATTACATGGTTAATTGCCTCATATTTCCAGCTCATGTTACAGGCTCTCTGAGTTAGAATGCAAGAGAGAGGTACCATGTATCACTTCCTACACAGGGGACAGATTCACAGATAGAGCGTGGTATATATTGATGATGAATGCTAATTTGTTTCTGACTTCTGAGTAGAACTGAGCTCAAAAGAACCAAAAGGTTGAGGGATTGAGAAATCAGACAGTTATCCAGAGAGATGTTTTGGCTTCCAAATTTTATACTCATTCATTCATTTGTCGAAACAAACAGATGTGCAAGTCTCTGTGTTAGGAACAGCGAAGGATAAATACACAGATACACTCTTGTGTTGCATCCTATTAATAACTCAGGCTGTGATGTGCACACCCATGAAGAAATAGGAAAAAGAGCAAGGGTCAAATAATAAAGTTATCATACAAAGCAAGATAAGTCTCTTCTAGAATTTTAGGCAGTAAATTCTATGGGAGTTCATAGGAAGGTTAGGTCAGTGACTGAAGGTGGGATTCATGGTCAGAGTTGTTCCCAGAGACAGGATCTGGATGGACCTTAAAGGAGGGGTGGGCATTCACTGGCTGAGACAGAGGGTAACATCATTCCAGGACTAGGAAGTTTCCTGGCACAGAGAAAGCTGGGGAGTGGAACTTCCCAGTGCACAGTTTTGTTGCCTCTGCTCCTAGGCTCTAAATCCCTAGCTGTCTCATTGTATTTGGAGTGGACTTGAGTCCGATCTCTCTCACCTATTGTACCAGCCTTGACATCTATCACAGTAGTCCTGAATAAAGATGGCCCTTGTCCACATAGGTTGTATGACCTTTCCCACCCTCTGCTCAGGGACTCCGAGGGTCACACAGAGGAGGAGGCTGCAGCAGGAAGCAGAAAGCACCCACAGAGTGGCAGTTGGAGGAAAGTTTAATCAAGGGCCTCTTTGTAAAGATGTGGGCGGGAGGGGCACAGAAGGTGTGGTACAGGATGGAGGTGGGAGTGGTTGAGCTGGTAACCAGAGGGGTGTCATTGCCTCTAGGCAATGAAAGGGCCAGGCAGTGAGTGGGCATATTTCAGAACCTGAAGGCAGACGGGGTCGCCTTACGTGGGACCACTGTGATATACACCTCATTCTTACTGAATGAGAATTCAGTAAAGGACTAACTACCCAGCCGCTGGCTGTGCTGTGCTGCCACAGTCGTGTTCCTTCCTGGTGCAGCCCGTATTCAATGACTGACAGACATGGGAGTCCAAGGGCCTGACCTCCTTGGCCCAGTGCTGGATGATTCTGACATGCCATGCCAGCTCCAGGTCCCCCAGTGAGGTTGGCCAAGGCTGTCATTGTGTCTGCATCCCTGGGGTCACTGGGGCCTATGGCAGCTCTGCTGGGGTCCAACTCTCATGAAGTCTTTCTTGGGAAACTCAGTTAGGTTAGTTCTTTCTTCAACCCTACTCTCTGAATCAGGGGTATTCAGAGATGGTCCAGACACTTAGTTTGGGGCAATGTCCATTTTACCTCCTTCTGTCCAGCTCCTTTCTCCTCCCAGTTCTATTTAATTTTGTAAATGTTAACTGAATATGAAGTGTCCAATGTGGGTCAGAGACTCTGCCAGACAGTGAAATTCAAGGGTGAGCAGAAATAGACACTGTCTCTGCCCTTCTAGAACCTAAAATGTAATGGAAGAGACATATTATTCAAATATCCCCACAAATAATGCAAATTGCACTATGGTGAGTAGGATGATGGAGGGATTATATGATTCTCCCAAATGATGTGATTGTGAGATGTACACTAGGCAGATATGTCGGGGAAGCCCTCCTTCCCTTACCCCCAGTTTGCATATAAGGAGAGACCAAAGGATGATTAGAAGTGAAATGTCTGAGATGGAGTTCCAGGCAGAAAGAGGCCACACACACAGGTCTCAGGTGGGGAAGAATCCAAGGGATGGAAAGGAGGCCAGGGGAACAGGTTATCCAGTGGCCTGGTATAGTGTATGAGTGGCAAGAGGGTAAAATGAAACTAGAGATACAAGCAGTGTAATAAAGGAGAAATGAATAAAGAGAAATGGTTTGGTAAAGGCAATTCCCACTATATTCTTTCACTGTTCTGAAGACTTCCCATTTACATGTGATCTGGCATACCATTGATGAAAGTTTTGTCCTTGGTCAAACTGGAGTTAGGCTCTTCTGAGCCCTCTTTTAGACTAGACCTTGTCTGTGAGCCCTGTGTTTGAGCTTTCAAATCCAGTTTTAGCAAGAAACTTATTAACTCAGTTTACAGAGATAAACCCTTGATATCTGCTCATCTCAGCCTGCCTTTAGTAAGAATTATGTTGATTCAGTTCAGCAAAAATCACCTTACTGTTGATGTCTCCTCTTAATAATTTCCCATCCACACCCACTCCTATTTCTCCCCTACTGCAATAGTCTTGATACCTATGGCAACAGTCCTGAATAAAGTTTTTCTTGTCCTTTTGACAAGTATCAGGATAAATTTTTTTAATACCATACAATGCTATGATGCATTTGTATTTCATCAGATCCATGTCAAATTATCTTGTCATAAGTCTCATTTGTTTGGAACATTGAGTTTCATACATCAAGACATTCTTTGTTTTTGGCATTTATTTGTCCTATTGGGTGGGTATCTACTCACAATTTTAAAAAATTGTAGCTGGTATTATTTAGTGCCTAGCAGTTTAGATGTAACATCTGAAGTAATGAAAAGATATGGGTTATTTGGAAGGGATTGTAGAAAGATGAAATGAGAAAACCAAAGTCAAGCCTTGAATAATGCCCATGGTTAAGTTCAGCGCAGGATACTCAAGTTAAGAGAAAGAAAGAATTTGAGGAAGAGCAGACTGTGTCAAGATGTCAAATCTAGGAGGCTGTCAATGACTGAGATGACTATATTAATTCTTAGCTATTTTTGTTACAAGTAACAGAAACCCAAGTACACCAAAAATAGTTCATTCACTTACATAATGGAATATCCCAATAGCATCTCTTCAAGTATGGTGGACCCAGGGTCTCAACATATGCCTTGAGGGCTAGAGCTCCCTACACCTCTTGGCTCTACTTCCCTCTGTACAAAATCAGGGTTTTGCTAACATGGCAAATGGCTGGGGAATGGTTGTTGTACTAGATGCCAACCGGTCACGAAGCCTAGGAAGCCCCCCTAATTTGATGTATCTTCTTTTCATATCAAGGGTGCCAGCAGTTCTAGATTTGCATCCTCTCAAACCCAAGTCAAGCAGAAAACAGAACCTCTGTCTTTGCTGCCGTTCTGAGAAAACCCTGGTAATGAACTACATTGGATAATTTTGGTCATCCTACCAACTATGAACCAGTCATAGTGGACAAGGGATCCTGTGCTCAGGATACCAGCCTGAGTGACATGTATTCCCTAAAGACAAAGGTGGTGTTAGTCTCAGCATAGACTGAATCCATAGGAGGATTGGTTTCCCAAGGGAAATATGGTTTCTGTAAACAAAACTTGAGAAATTGGACACTGAACAGAGGGAAAAAAATCATAAATGCCTTCTCTAAAGATGGAACAGCCAGACAGAGGATCCTTCATGAAAAACTCACGATAAACCACACATAAATACTACAAAGGTAAAGCATCTGGTTGACTGAGTCAGTGTCCCTCTCCTCCAGATGTCTGTCATCGTGGAATCTCAGTTTCTATTATCCCAGTGATTCAGTTCATTCCGAATTCTAGAAATAATATAAACAGATCCACAGTTGTCAAGCTTTGAGAGAAGTAAAGAATCCCCCTCCCACACACATGCAGTGCTATTCTTGTAAGAATGATTGTGAGGATTAAGAATGAATCATTTTGGCAAAGGAGGGTGGATGAGTACAATACAAATGACTTTTAGGATAATATCACCTCCTCCCCCAAGGAGCTCTGATGGAGATGGAATGTTCTGTGCTCCAAGTCTTGCAAGTGATTCAGGCACTCACTGAACACAAAAACCATGTGCCTGACTCATGAGCAAGGCAAATGCCTATAGCATGGTTTGCAGATTTTATTCTAGAGGAGAAAGGAAAGGAAGAAGGTAGGAGGAAGCTGTGGCACCTTGAAAAGGTCAAAAGGAATCCTTGCTTTCTTTTTAAAGCTGGGCTTGCTCGTTTCTGTTGATGAGTAACCTGCTAAGGAGTGATAGGCATTTCCTAGTCTCAGGAACCTACTGTTTCCTAGCCAACCCCATTCTCCACCTTGCCCTGTTAGCAGCACCCTGGTTTTGTACAAGTTTGAGGCACCCATAGCTTCAAGGGGGCTGGGTCCTCCTTAGTCCTGTGTTGGAGTCATAGTGTGGCATAAGTTGTTGGTGGCCAATATTCATCAAGGCTTCCCCACCCCATCCTTTTCTATAGTAGTAGACATCTCTGCTAAATTTTTAGCTTGGCCCATAGCAGCACAGAGCTAAGATGTTTCTCAGACTCTGTTACAGCTAAATAAGGCCATGTGACTGAGTTTTGCCCAATGGAATTAAGTTGATGTGATATATGTACAGTTTCTAGAAGTAAGCATCCTTTATAGAAAGGGATTTTGTTTTTCTGCTCCCTTTTTGCCTTCTTCTGTGCTGGAATGAGGACTAGAGGACTGGAGGTGGTGCAGCCAACTTGGGGTATGAAGCAACTGGAATTGAAACATGCACAGAGAAGCATAAGATGAGGAAAAAACCCGGGTTCCTGAGGCTAGAGGTGCCAGAGAGTTCTGGGCAGAGTAGCCAGACTCCAAATGTGAAAGTTAACTTCTATATAATGTAGTCACAGTTATATGAGATTTTCCATTACTTTCAATCAAGTGTAATTCTTACTTACATACATGCTAATTTGATACTCCTCTGATAAGGTTGATTTTACATGTGAATAGAGTTTATCTGTTTATTCTGAACAGAGATATGAGAGGATATCTCATGAGACTCTAGGAATTTCTCTCTCAAACTTAAAAAATGAGACAAAAAGAGGCCCTTTCTTTTCCTGTCTTCTTGTTTACATATGATGCATTTTATTTACATATTATGTGAAAAGGATCCTGAGATACTGAGAGGATCCATCCCAAGACTGAGCGGAGACTGGCAGAGTAGCTAGTGGGAAAAGATCTGTATCCTGATGACATCATCCAGTCATTTGATGAACCCCAGCTCCCGGGAGCTATCTCACAACCAGACTTCCTGTTACAGGAGATTATATCTTTACTTTACTTAAAAAAACCTTTCCCTTATGTTTTCTTTCTCTGGAAGCTGGCAGCTTCTGACAGCTAACCTAGGTCCACTTCCTTCTTTGTAAATCCAGGCCAGTGAGTCAAATAATAACAACAAAACCAGTAGTAACAGTTGACATTGATGGAGTGCTTAGCAAGCCAGTCCCATGCTAAGTCCTGTGCATACTATTTTTCTCCCCACGCGGTCTTCCTAGCCTTTCACTTGCCAGGTGAGAAAACTGGAGGCTTGAAAGGGTAAGGAGCCCAAGTTCTCTCAGCCATGAAGTGGCAAGGTTGGGATTCAATGCAGGAAGGCAAGGGGCACAGGGCTAAGACCTGGGCTGGGGATTCTACAAAGCTGAGTGGCTGCCCATCTGTGGCATCTCAGGGTTTTAGAGGAGAAAGAAAAGGGTCAGGCTTCATGTCCTTAAAACCCCTTTCAGGTCTGGCCTTTGACCTGTAGGGAGCACTCAGGGCTCCTCCCTTGGTGGTCCGCTTGCTCCTCAGATCTTTTTTGGGTGGGGGCTGAGGTGTTAACTTTTTATTTTGAAATGAATTCAGATTTATAGAAAACTTATAGAAATAATGCATATATATATATATATATATATATATATACAACACACACATATATATGCATATATATGTATGTATATGTATATATGCATATATATCCTTCACCCAGATTTCCCACTGATGAGCATTTTACTACATTTGCTTCAGAGGTTGGTGGGCTGTGGAGAAGGAAGGGAGAGAGGGAGGAGGAAGGGAGATGGGTGATGGAGAGATGGAGAGAGTAGAAGGGGGAGGGAGGAAGGAGGGGAAAGGGGAGGGGAATAGAGGGAAGAGAGGAGGAGAAGGAAAAGGAGGAATAGGAGAAAGACAGAAAAGAAATGAGTGTTCCTTTATCACTAAATATTTTAGTGTTTATTTCCTAAGAACTGTCTCCTTATAAATAGATACAATTTCCAAAATCAGAAAATTAATATTGAGATGTCTGCCCCATGGCATCCAGACCCCCTCTATATTGTCCTTTATAAACCTCCATTCCTCGCTGGTCTCAGATCAAATCCAAGATCCCCCATTGCTATTGAATGTCATGCCTTCAGTCCTCTTCCGTTGGGAGCAGTTCCTTAGTGTTCCCTTAACTCTCAAGATCTTGACATTTCTCAGGGGGAAAGGCTCCTGTTATGTTTGTAGAAAATCCCTCCATTTGGCATTGTCCAATGTTGCCTTACAGTTAGGTTCAGGTTAAATATTTTTGGCACAAACGTCACAAAAGTGATGTGGTTTTTCTCAGTGCATCCCGTCAGAAGGCACAGTGTCCTTTTGTCCCGTAATTGGTGACATTGAGTTTGCCAGCCTTGATTAAGGGGCAGTCTGCCAGATTTCTTCACCTTAAATGACCATTTTCCTCTTTATATGTACTGCTAATACACATTCTGTGGAAAGAGCCTTGGAGACCACATGAAAATCATAATATGAGATGAAGTGAATAGCTCTTCACCAGCAAACTTTTACCTAGTTGTTTCAGCAGGGGCTGATGGTTCCTGAAGTCATCAGACATCACTTACTTTGATGTTGCCCAAACGCTGGCTTCCTTGACTCCGGAGTATCAGGAGAAAGTTACTCCACCCCCAAGGAGTGCTCCTCTCCTGAGTGAGCCAAGTACCCAGATGGGACCCCTTGCCTGGTTAGAGGGTCTAGAACTTCTGGCCGTGACCCCCTTTTTCTGGAGCCCAGATTCTCTTTGTTCTCTGGGCATCCTTGAAAGTGCACTCCTTCCCGCAGTGCCTGAAGGAGGGCTTGGGATCAGCCTCCTCGCATGTAGGGTGACGAAGTCTCTGCTGTGGGTTTTGGCATCGAGGGAAGGCAGAGCAGACCCATGGGCCCCCCATCTGGAGTTGGTTACTGACAGTACCACCCTGGGTTCTTCACCACATCCTGCTGCCATTGGCCACACAGACCTGCTGCAAGAGAGACTCTCGGGCTGTTCCACTTTCCTCCTGGCCTCTTTTTCCCATTTTCTCTAGGTGGTAAGGTATTTTGAGATATAAACTAATACTGCTGCTCTGTAGTCTTTCCTGAGACTTCCCACCCCTTCCCTGACTTTGGACAGCACAGCCACCTGTTGTCTTTTATTTTTTCCCCTTGTCCTGAGACAAGGAAAGAAGAAAGGTTATGTGGAGGACAAGGCAGGTAATTCTGAGGTGTTTGTGTTTCAAAAGCCATACATATTTTAAAATTTATCATTATATAAAGTAAAAGAGAGAGATTGTCTTGTTGTTTTGTCCCCACTGCTGCTTCTAAAGTTCCTGTAGCCTGGACGTGTCAGAACCAGAGAGAAAGAGAAGGAGGCTCAGATGGTGAGCATTCCTGACCTCCCCACCAGAGAGGGGTGGGAAATGGCAGGATCACTGTGTTGATTCAGAGAACCTGAAAAGAGGATTGTACCTCTCTCTGGGGAGAATCCAGGGCCATGGCAAGGACCCAAGGATGCCACGGGCCTGCGTAATTCCACGGCTGGAGCACAGGGGCCCGATAGTCTCTGAGGAGGAGATAGAGCGGCCAGCAGCACCTCCGCCAGGTATGTCGGGGCGAGTCAGCAGATGGCAGGGTGGAGGTGGAGAGAGGACAGCATCTCATTCTGCACACAGACCTCATTCTGGGAAACTCAGAGGCAGTTCCGCACAAGAAGGGGCAGACTCTGAAGTGACAGAAATGAAGTTTCTGTCCCATTGTGGGATAGGAGCTCCCGATAAAGCTTAAGGAGCTAATCCAGAACAAAGGGAGGCTTATTTCTTTGACCTGGTTTTGCAGTCTGAGCCTTACTCCATATGTCTTATCTTCCTCTTCTCTTTCTACTTTCCTGTTTCTGTCACCTCCTTTTATCATCCCATCTCCTGAATTAGTTTGGTTTAGGTAAGTCACATGTAACCAACAAAACCCTCAAAATATCAGGGGCAAAAACAAGAAAGAAATCATTTTCTCTCTTCTGCTGAGAAATACTGAGGTAGCAATCCAGGGTGGAAACCAGGTTCCTTCTATCTTTCTGCTCCATCGTCCTCAGCACGGGCTTCCATCCTATAGGTCAACTCACCATCCTAGAGGGCTGCTGGAGCTTCAGCTGTCACAACCAAATTCCAGGAAAAAACAGGGGAGGACAAAATAGCCTCAGATGAGTCAGCATCCTTTAAGGGACCCTCCTGAAAGTCACTGAAAACTTCCACTCTTTAATTCTTTCACCAGAATCAGGGCCACGCCCAACTACAAGGGAAGTTTGTTAATGTGATCCATCGACTATACTAAAACTTGGGTCTGTTGCTAAGCAGGAAGGGGAAATGGCTTTTGGGTGGTACCTACACATTCTTCCAAGCCGCCCTTTTTCTGTACATACATTTTCCTCTCTGTCTGTCTGTCTGTCTGTCTCTCCTTTGTGCCTCTCTGGCTCTCATCTTTTCCTCTCTCTGCTTGGAGTTGCAACTCTAGTGCACCTGAAAGAGCCACAGCGTCCCAGCCCTGCTGTACATCCCAGATTCCACACCAGGGACATCGTTTCCGTCATGTTAGTCACAGTGGCCAAGCATGCCGGTGCCATCATGCTTGCCTTGCACACGTGTTTTCAGTTTCATGTGGCTGCAGTGGATATGCTTCCTTCTTGATGCCAATTAAAGTTTCAGGCCATCTCCTGTTACCCATTGTGTGTGGTTGTGTGTGTGTGTGTGTGTGTGTGTGTGTGGATACAAGCCAAGGAAGTCATCCCAGAACCTCCAGATGGTACTGTGACTGGAGCTGCCATTGACAAGAAAGCCTACAGTGCAGGTGTCCTGGGAAACACTGGCAGGGCTCCCCTTTGCTAAGGGAGAGGGAGGGGAGAGGAAGAAACTGACATTTATTGACCATCATGTACCAAGACTTGTGATTCTCAAATGTGATCGCAAAAGTTTTTCTTTTATGCCAAAATGTTGAAGTGGGTAGGTACTTCTCTTTGGGTTCTGTTTAAAGCTGACCTGCAGTCAGAACTTGGAGACAGGGGTTTATTTGTGCAGAGGTTCCAGGAAGAATAAGTGAGGAAGTGGTAGGTTAGTAAGTGTTTATCAACCAGCTCTCCAACAAAAACAACCACCACTTGATTTGTAGCACTGGGTGATCTCCGTGGTGTAAATATGCCACCAGGGCCAATTTCAGGTTGCCATGATGACATCACAAAACACAGAGCTGGGAGGAGATGTACCCGTGGCTCTCATAAATCAGTGCAATCTGGCTCCAGAGAGTCAAAAGTGAGATAAAGGTTAAAACCAATGAAGGATGCCTTAAGAAGCAGGTCCCTGCTGTGGACCATGGACACTCAGTCACATGGGGTTGTTCTGGGAATCCACTAATGTCAAATCCAAACATCTGTCAAACTCCCTTCTCTATTGACTGTGGTCACCCCTAGGCATTAATCCTCCTCCACCTCCAGTTAGACCTCCATACCATTAATTAAACTCTCATGACACCTTCAGAGGCCTTCAGGCAGAGAAGGGTGAGCTCAGGTACTTGAGGTGGGAAGATGTTGGTGAACTCAGATGGGCCAAGGTACAAGGGATGGGGCAGCACCAGGAACAGCATTTACAGCAGAAGGAGCCAGCCCACTTTTTTAAAAATAAAGGACCAGATAATAGATGTTTTACTGCCTTTGCATGCCATGTACATCTGTGTCACATGTTCTTTTTTGTTTGTTTGATGAAACTTTAAAAATGTGAAAAGCATCCTTACCCTGTGAGTTGACCAAGCTTGGGGTGAAGGCCATAGACTGCCAACCCCTGTGCTCCAGAGCAGCAGTAGCAGGACCTGGGAGCTTGTCAGAACTGCAGATACCCCCTCAGTACTAAATCACCGTCTGTGTCCCCGGCACAGTGAAGTTAGAGAAACACTATGCTACTGTATTACTGTTTCCTTATCGTGATGAGGAAACCTGACCTTCAGAGATGTCAAGCCACTTAGCAGAGGTCACACAGAGCCAGGACTCAAACCCGGGTCTGACTTATCCCAAGGTTATATTCTTTACAGGTTTAAATATAATTGTACACAAACCATGAGTTCTCATTTTCATAATACCATATTTAAAGTGATCTGGCTAATTCAGAACAGTATCTAAGAGATTTAGCACTGATGTCATTGAGGGAAACTTGGAAGTGGAGAAAAAGTGTCTTTTTTAGCAGTTTGCCGAAAGACAGGCAAGGAAGAGAGAAGCCAGAAATGTGTAATCCTGGGTCTGTGAGGACCATCTTCCTTATATAGCATCTTGGGTATCCTAGGAGTATACCAAGTCCCTCAGTATATTGGAACTTTTTTGAGAGCAGGAACAGAGTGTCCTGGGAGGTCCTCACACCTCCCAGATAATCAAGTTGCTTCTACAATGGAACAGAGACAGAAGGTTCACAGACTCCCACTGCTAGATTGACCTCAGTTTCACTGCCAGGAGGTCAGTTTAAGAGGTTCAGCCTTGGGATTCATCCTTTACAATGCACTAACCTCACTGGGATCCTTCTCTGTGGTGTAGAACAGTGTCCACTCTGAGGCGGGTGAGTTGTAGTGTATAGATTAAAGCATAACTCAGGTCCTCAGCTTGACTTCCAGACCATCTGACCTGTTCGTCCATTCTTGGGGTTCTGTTATATGCATGTTGGATATTATGGGTTTACTGTTTATACTTCTTTTCTCTATCACTGCACCTTTTAAACCTGGTCTGCAGAATATTTAAAGTAGTTTTTAAGCATATTTATCTGATTTCAGTGTTCTGTAGTATCCCAGGAAAGACACTGCTTCTGGTGTGTGTCTGTGTAACAGCATTATTGAAATATCTTTGACATACTGTTTTTTGAATGTGATACCCATAATTTTCATCTCCATTCAATCTTTATAAGATACTGAATTATGCTTTTCCTTTTTGACTATCTGCTTTTACTTTATAGATATAATGTATCCTGAGTTGTGTTCAAAGTACTAATAAAAATTTCCTAGTTTTCGAAATGTTCATCTTCCATAAGAAGACGGTTGCTTATTTTTTCAGACAGGTCCTCTTTCCACTGCCACAGATATTAATTTCTTTTTGTTCTTTTTTTTTTAATAGAGAATAGTTCTCTCTTTGAATTATTAGGAGTCAGGGTGGGTTCTTCCAGAGGTTGTGTTTGTTCATGTCTAAGTCACTGGTAGGAGATGGAGGGGAGAGAGAATGTGGGGCAGTAGTGTAAGCAGGCTGGACTCTGATGCTAACTGCCTGCCTTCAGGTCCCAACTCTGCCACTCCCTACTTGTGTAATTTTTGGTGATTCACTAACAGCTCCAAATCTCAGTTTTTTCTTCTATTAGATGGGAATAATAATACTGGCCTCCGGGATATGTCTTGAGCCTTGACACATGGTGCTCAGAAAAGTGCCTAGTACAGGGTAAGCTCTGATAAAGCACTAGCCATGATGATGGAAATAGTGGTAGTCATGGTGGTGATGATGAGGTTAATAGTGATAGTCATGGTGATGATGATGATGGTGATGGTGATGACGACAATGTTGACAGTGGTGATCATGATCAGACTTCATTCATACAGACTCTTTGCCTTTCTCTCCAACTCCATTATTTCTTTGCTTTTGGATCAAGTCAGTCTTTGAATCTGCTCTTGTATTATTGCATTTTTCAGAAGTTCTTCAAGTTTTCCATATAGATATGGGCCCCTTCCTTGGTATAATACGGTGGGAAATTTATTATTTTCTTCAGAGAAAAATCTTTCCTGGTACCCAAGAAAGACCTGTTTTTCTTAGGAGATATTTTAGTTCTCATTCCATAGAAAATAGAGCCTGAGACCATGTGTATCTGACAGTACTTACCGGGGAATGCAATCCCTGGTCACAAGAGTGAGGGGAAAAAATAAAACAGAGAAGGAAGGAAAGTAAATACAGGTCTGCAGGGCTGAGCCAGTCACAGGGTCACAAGGAAAGCTAGCATGGTGGTCATGTGGTGGCACTGCTGATAGGTGATGTAGGATCCTTGGTCTTTGGAGCAGTCCATCAGGAGAACCATCTACAGGAGTTTGAATGCTGGCCCCTTCACATCCATGTCTCTCATTGGTCAGGGATAGCCCTGTAGGGCATTGACTTACTGTGTTTCTGGGTTGTGGTGTCCCATCCAGGTAGCTGCTGAGGAAGTCAAATTCCACACCCTAAAGTGTGCTACTTCTTGTGGGCTCAGACATGGTGCGAGGAGCCAGAGTCCCCATGGGTCAAGGCAGTACTGGACCCCAGAGCAGGTGTGATGGAGACCATGTGAAAGCTTTGCTTTTTGTCCAAGAGAAACTGGGACTGCTGTGGGGATGAAGATCAGGGGGCCTGGCACATGGAGGTGGGCCCTTCACTGGCCGAATATTGAGAGGAAAGTTTTATTTTCTCTAGTGTAACATATGCCTGATCATCCAAGAAATACCTGTTTTATTGGGATATGTTTTGGCTCAGGTTGCCTGAAGAATGAAGCTTAGAGTGGTGGAGCTGAGTATATGTGAGAAGACCCATAAACTGGGTCCCACACAGCTTGAATATCTAACTATGTTAGGAAAAAACACATGTTCATTGAACTGATTTTTAAAAGGCTAGATCCAGTGCGCTAGTCTATTAAGTAGGGAATGTGAGCTGAGGGCCAGGTGGACCTGTGCAGAGCGGTAGGGGGTTCACAGAGAGACAGGATAGCCATCGTCTTATGAGATTCCCAGGGGGAAAATAGAAAAGCTTTTCCAGGAGTTTTATGAAGTTTTGTCTGCGCTGAGCTATAAACGTTCTTCCCCACTTTCTTTGAGACCATCAGCAACGTCTACATAATATGCTGTAAAATGGACTTATTTAGGGCAGAGGCATTTGCCCAAATGCTGAGTCTAGGCTCCAAGTGGGCACAGGGCCAGCTGGCATTGCGCAGAGAGGTCTGGTCTTCATGGGTTTCACCTCCTGAGCCGCTCAGATTCTTGATTTCAGGCAACAGAAATGAACCCTGGCTCACTTCAGTGAAAAGGAATACAGAAGGGTATGGGGGACTGGAGGATTGGACATTACAAAATGGGCAGACACCAAGGCAGTTCCAGTAGGTCAGTCAACAGGAAGACGCACAATGGATTTTAACAGGAAGCATCTGTCTGGGACACTACCACTCACTGCCATGAGTGAACCAGCCACCTGTGACTCTGCCTCACACCCTGCTAAGCTGGAGTCCAACTAGCCCAGCCACATCAGGCACATAGTCGCCCTGGCAGGGGAGGAACCCTGCTCCAGCTAATGCTGTGTGGGGCAGGGGTGTTGCAGACTTTGCCAATAATTCCACTTGGAACTGGAGAACACAATCATTTAAACAGCGAGCCCTGGGATCAGATGGCCCAGATTTGAATCCCAACCCTGCTATTTCCTTGCTAAATGTACTTGGGAAAGTCACTTAAATTCTTGTTTCTCAGTTTCCTTATCTGTGAAATAGGGCATCATTAAGCTTTAGTTTAATAATGTACTGTTATGAAAATGAACTATGGTTAGAGCCCTCATTTCTAGTGCCAGAAGTTATTTAGCAACTTGTATTCATTTCCAGTGGCTGCGGTAACTGATGACCACAAAAGTGAAAGTGGCTTGAAACAACAGAAATCTATCAACTCACTGCCTGGCAGCCAGAAGTTTGAGATCTAGGTGTCAGCAGCGCTGCACTCCCTGTGGGGGATTCTGTTTCCTGCCTCTCCCAGCTTCCTGTAGATCCTGCCGTTTCTTGGGTGGTGGCCACATTACTTCAACCTTTTATTTTTCACATGATCTCCTCTTCTATCTTCTTTTCTTCAGTTGTCATTCAGTTTAAGGGCTCACCCAGAAAACTCAGGGTGATCTGATTTTGATCTTCAAACTGAATTATATTCACAGAGACCTGTTCTCCAAAGAAAGTCGCGATTGCCGGGTTCTGGGTGGACATTTTTCTAGAGGGTCACCATTCAACCCACCATGTAACTCTTTATTTCCACACTCACACACACCCCCAAATTGAGAAAGGGGTAGAATGCTGGATAGCCAAGCCAGGAGGCCCTTTATTTATTTCTGTGTTGGTAATCCCAGTGGACACAGGGATTTGGAGAGGATGTGCCTTACATAATGAGTCATTCAGCTTGTGTGAGTCAGGCACATGAACCTATGCCGCCAATATTGTTTTGATCTGAGTCCTGAGGGCTGTTTTTGGAGCTCATGTGAGAAATACCTTAGAGGAATAAACATGGAGACATGACAGATCATTCCCAAAACATACTGTTTCCTGCCTTAAGACCTGAGCTGTCAGCTATATTAACACCTGGTGATTGAAGGTTTCCCCCCCTGAACTAAGATGACTGAAGGATTTGAAGCTGAAACTTCTGAGATGATCTCAGTGGTAAAACGTCAGTGACCACAAGCCCTCCCATAGGGAAATAAACTCTGCTTTTGTGCAAAGCTAGCCCTGTGTGCTGTAAGATTATGATTTTTCTGGAGAAACCTCAGAGAGGGGAAAGGAACGGTGCAGAGGCCAGGAACTGGTTATGTTTGTACCCTCCTAGGTGGTGGCAGAAAAGAAAGGATCCAAGATCATCCAAAAAGGTCAGGCAAAATAAGATGTGGCCACCTTTAACTTTGTACCATCAGGGCCCATCCTATCATTTGGAGTCGACAGTACACCACTGTGACATAAAAATTATTTTGAGCAGAAGGCATTTGAGTTCCTGAATTTCCTTCTTCCTTAAAAGCAGAGTCTCCCCCAAATACATGAAAGTTGTTAAAAGTCCCCTCGCCAGGAGCTACCAGGAGACAGAAGTTTCTTATTACTGGAGACAGAAGTTTCCACACCACATGGAAAAGAGGTTGTCACAAAACAACAATCTATTCTAGTCCCATCTATTCTCCTAATGGCCAGTTTGCCCTTTTGCAAAGCCATTTGTTTTCCAGTCAGTGCCCTGCTCTGCCTCCTCTTTCCCTATTAAGATAGTATATAAGCCTCAAACTCTAACCACACCACTGAATCACATTTGTCTATGAATTTCTCTCTGTCCGTGATTAGCTCTGTCTTTTCTCTTGCTAATCTGTCATTTGTCTATTTAATTTGTAAGCCCCCAAGGACAAAACCTAAGAGGGCAGAGAGATGATTTTTCTCCCTGATACTTTCATACACTGTTCAGCACAGTTCTGTCTTCAGGAGATAGTCTTAGTTTTTTCTCTCTTTATTCATGTGTGTTCTCTTTAAGAATATTATGATTTCTTCTGGAAGAAGGAACCACATTCCCGCAGGGGCTGTCTTGCGCATCTTACACACGCACACACCACCCCCTGGAAGAGACTCTGAGAGAAGGATTTAAGTACACGGTGTTTCTTTGGGAGAGGATCCCACTAGGGAAACGGGGAAATGAGACAGAGAACAAAGGAAGCCATCACATTTGTTACTGATCATCCTATCACTGTGGCCACCTGGGTCTCAGTCCTGCTGGGGCTTGAGAGAACTGTGTAGGACATACTTTAGAGTTAAGCCACCCAAGGGGCGAGAAGCTGGGTGTTTATCCTCTACCTCTAAGTCATCATTAGCTGACGGCTGCTCTTAGGACTATCTCCTCCCCTAGCGCTTACAGTCTAAGCTGTGTTCTGGGAGACAAGTCCCTTAGGCGGAATCACAGGTACTCACAGAAGACGCCTCAGGCATGAATGGACTAAGAACCAACAGTATTTAGGTGGGCTCAGTGCCTGTGACTGTGGGCTTTGCAGTTACAAAGTCCTGGATCCAAAGCCTGATTCAGCTAACTGTGAGATTCTGGGAAGTTTGTTCTGTCTCTCAACCTCATTTTCCTCCTTTGTAAATTGAGTGTAATAATTATTTAACAAGGTTTGACTCAAAATGAAACACTCTTGAGAAATGTTAAATGCTTGCCTTGTGTAGGGGAAGCACAGCACTGACATTATAGATACCATCTGAGTGAACTTTGAAGTCCCAGAGAATCTGCAGAAAGACATGAAGTGCTGCACTCATTTTGATACTTCATGATTTAAGTGAGTCCTGGAATATAGCTGCATATGTTAGCATACAATTGGGGGTGAAAAGAAAAACTCCATTCTTCTGCCTGCTGAACACTTCTGACATCAAATGTGTGGACCACACCAACCAATTCTCCATCATCATCTGAGTGTCTTATGGTTCAATTCAGTTTGACACTGTCTCCTTGAAAATGGCATAAAATCCCATAGATTGAGGGCTCCATTTCATAAGACTGTCTTCCACCTCAGATGCCAGTTGCAAGTAATAGGCCCCCAGGGTATCCATGTTTCCATCTGACTTGGCTTCACATCATGGGTTCCATGATCTCTTCCTCATATTCAATAAGTTGTTGTAATGGCCCAGAGGATTCAGGGAAAGCCTTATATTTACCAGTTTATTATAAACAAAGGATATGATAATGGATAAAGATGAACAGCTAGATGAAGAGGCACACAGGACAAGGGCTGGGAGGGGTCCCAAGCACAGGAGCTTTTATTCCCATTGAGTTGAGGTTATCCATCCTCTGGGCATGTGAAACGTTCACCAACCCAGAAGCTCTTCAAACCCCATCCTTTAGGGATTTTTCCAGAGATTTTATCACATAGGCATGACTGATTATTAATTCCATCTTCAGCCCCACTTCCCTCCCCAGAGGATGGGGGATGGAGCTGAAAGTTCCAAGCCTCTAAGCATGACTTGGAGTTTCCAGTTAATCAGTCCCCATCCAGAAGCTATCTAAGAGCACATCAAGGATTGCCTTGTGAAAACAAGAGATGCGCCCGGGAAATTCCAAGGGATTTGGGTACTCTGTATCAGGAACTAGAGACAAAGACCGAGCATTAGAACAAAAGATGTTCCTAACATCTTTATCACTTAGGAAATTGCATAGGTTTGAAGAGCTCTGACCAGGAGCCAGGGATGAAAACCAAAATATTTGTTTCTTATTACATCACAGTACCAAAAAGGATGCATGTGTAACTCCCCTTTCAGGGTCCTAGTCCACAGCAATCTAGGACAAAGTTGGGAGGTATTCAGCTAGTCACAGGGGTTCAGAGACCAATGAGGATGAAAAAGAGGGAGACTACAGAGGAGATCATTCCTTGTGACCATCAAAATAGTCCATCCATGGACCGGTGGTTACCATGGAGACAGTTTGCGTCATCCTGTGGCCTTTCATGGTGTGGTTGGCCACAGCCAGGTGTGTTAACCTAGAAGCCAGATTGTTCAGGAAATGGACTCTACCTTCCCAACCGTCTAAATATTAAGAGCCCACGAGAGGGACTCCATGCACAAGGCTTCTTACATACAGCCAGCCTCAGGCATGGTCTGCCTGTCAATCCTTACTTAATCCTGCTTCACCTAATGTTTTTACTGAGGAAGAAGGTCTTCAAACATAATATCCTTTGAAGCCCAGTCTCCTGTGGGAATCATGATGCTAAATGTCTTAGCCCAAATTCTCTAGAAAATGGAGCCTGAGGCAAATAATTACATGCTAATATTTTATTGGGAAGTGCAAGCCTAGGAATTCTGGTGGGAGAGGAAAGGGGACTGAGGCTGGGAATGAATGACAGCAAATAGGAAATGTGTAAACCAAGTTGGCACAAAGAACAACCAATTGCTTCACCTTTGGTCACCGTCCTCAGAGAGACCATGTTAACTTCTCAGGCCAAAGTGCTGGTCAAGAGGATGGGAGAAGAATTTATCTTTGAGCGCCTGTCCCCCACTCATCAAACGGTTTTTCCATAGGGTGTTAACCTTCCCCAATACACACTTCCAGGGGTGTTGCATATATTGGGGTACAGAAGCATCTCACGTCTCAGCAGCAAGAGGGATGCTCTAGGGTGGGAGGGGGCAGGAGAGCCATGTGGTCATGAGTGAGGGCTCTCAGGTCATACTCTGATGGGTGGTGACAAAGATGCTCTTTGACCAAAGTCTAGTCAGGCTGTTCTGAGTATTGTTTCAAGTAGACCCCATCCTTGAGCATGTCCTTATAAGCTCAAATTTAGCCACAATCCTGTTAAGTCAATTTTGGTAGACTCTCTTACCCGCTTCCACCCGCCAGGTGGGTGCCTGCCTTCAGGAAGAATCCTATTGTGTCAGTTTAGCAAAGAGTGGCCCCATCCTCTTAGTCATTTTCCACCTGCTGACATCTTTCACCTTCCTCCTTGGTTATAAATCCCTACTTTTTCTTGCTGTGTTCAGAGTGGAACCAACCTCACTCCCTTACTGCAAAGCCCCAGTATGGTAGTTCCCCTAAATAGTGTCTTTCTTAGCACTTTTAACAAGTATCAGAATAATTTTTTTCTTTAATAGTGGCCAGGTCACAAAAAGATGATCTGTTCCTGTGAGTTCAAAATCCGTACAAGGTACTTGATATGCAATTTCTGTAGGAAAGAAGGGACTCTGGATAAGCATTAAATTTTTTGAGCATTTACTTGGCACTAAACACTCTTGTAAGTTCTTTATAGTCTTGTGTTAATTTCTGCTGTACAACAGAGTGAATTAGCTCTATGTGTACACATATCCCTTCTCTCTTGGACCTCCCTCCTACCCACTTCTATCCCACCCACCTCAGTCATCACAGAACATCAAACTGAGCTCCTAGCGCTATACCGCAGCTGCCCACTAGCTAGCTATGGGTACCATTTTTTAATCTATTTTTCAGAAAATGAAATGTGAACACCATGAGTTCTAATCAACTAAGTTAAGATCACTCAGCTAGTAACTTTCAGAGCCCAACTCTGAACCCGGGTAGACTAGTTCCATAGGATGCTTCCTTAGCCATTTTCCTTTGACACAGAATACCATTACAATATACAAAAGTATATGCTGACTCCATCCCTTGTCAGCCATGGGACCTAGAACGAGGAAGGCCATCCCTGGGGCCCTGTTTGTTCATCTGTACGATGCATGTGAGCATTCACTGGCATTTTATGAGAACAAACATTGTGAAATATATCAGAGAGTTTTCATCTTAGTGTCCAGCTCCAAATAAACACACACACTCCATTTTATGTGTTATTATTATCAAATAACTTTTAAGTGATTTCATTTTACCTAAAACAGTGCTCATTGAATAGAATACATTTTGGGTTTTTTTGCCACAAAGAATCACACTTAGCTTCTTTCAAGTTTTAATTTTGATCACCTCTACCTGCCCAAAGTGTGCAGTGCCCGTAGCTACAGAGTGTTGGAGCGATTAGTGACTGAACACGCAGTGACCCCCATTTACTTTCTGTGAAATCCAAATTGAGTGAGCCGACACACCACAGGACAGAGCAGAGCTGTTTGGATAATTGCTGATCATTCATGGGGATCAAATAAACCTTCGCAGGAAACCTCATCCTTGTACTGGATGATTATAATGCTTCAACCAGATCTCTGACTTTCAAAATATCTTATAGATTTGGTTTGAACACTTGTATTAGGTTTAATATCATCTTATTTTTCTGTTTTATGAATCATGTCAGTTTCTCTCTGGAGCTTGAAAGAAACGCTATCCATTAGCAGAAGGGAAAATCGTTAAATGACTCATCCTGTCGCAGCACAGCGAGATGCACTATCTCACGTTTGTTTTATGTGCTCATTTGGGGGTGGGACATGAAGACACTAATCCCGCAGCTGACCCTCTGCCCCGCCCCTTCTCAAAACCCTCCTGAGGCTATTTCCATGCTGTTCCTTAGCAGCATAAACATCACACGCCCCAGACTGGTTTTTGCATACATAACCACACATCCAGAGTTCAGTGATCCACTCAGTAGAAAAAGGAAGGACTCCCCAAAAGTAAATTGTTCAACTAAATGAATCTTTTCCTTGCAAGCAACACGTTTAAAATGTTTAATCATATTTGAAAGAAATGTTTCTAAGAGGTATGTGTCCAAGTCAGAAATAATTTGGTAGTAAGTGACAGAATCCTGCACAGACTACCTTAAGCAAAATGGGGAATTTATGGAACAGTACAGTGGTATCTCCTGGAATCTAAGGGCAAAACTGACTGAGATTTCCTGAGGGACAGGCAAATCATAGTTCAGTCACTGGCCCAGCTCACAGTGTCAAGGACCACACATCCACTGATCTCTAATTCTCAATAACAAACTATAATGGACAGGATTCAGGGTCCTGATTACTCACCAAGGAGTAAGAAGCTAAGGTTGGGAACCAGCTCTGGCTGTAACTAATACCGCAAAGTCAAGAATTTGCTAGCGATTCTTAAGCAAGGAAGGGTATAGCTCCCCTCTACCTCACAAGAATGCTAGGAAATAAATTAGGGGAGTATTGATTGTCACAGAGATTTGGATGGGGGACACTGATGGCATTTAGTGAGCAGGCATTAGGGACCTTCCAGTGCACACAGGAGTCCCACAAATGAGCAAATGGTCTCATATAATACCACTCTTGTCCTCAAGCCACCAAACTCCAGTGATGCTCTTACTGAGAAAAATGAAATCCCTGTGAATCTTGATTTCACTTTCTCAAAACAAGCTCTTGGGTTTATTACAGTTTTTAAACTCTATGGCCCAGCCCTGACTGTGAGATGTCTTAAAACAGACAGACCCTTTGGTAATGATTTATGCTGTTAGACAAGCATTTTGACCATCCCCATTCTGGGCACATGGAAGGACAGGGGAATGTGACCAGTACTGGCCAATGAGCTGTGAGCCAGATAGCATGTCACTTCTAGGATAAATAATCGGTGGTCAGTAAGACATCCAGGAAGGTGCTCATTTCCTTTTACTGTGGCAACAGACATTGTAACAGATGGTGGCTCCTATGTGAGCCTGGATCCTAGAATGAAGGTAATTGTGATTCAGAGTAGAATCTTCTGCCTACCAATGATGGACATATGAGTGAAAAATAAGCCTTCATTATTTTAAGTTGCTCAGATTTGGGAGATTGTTTGTTACTGCAGCAAGCCAGCCAATCTTGACTGTTACAGGTTCTCAGAATTGTCATGTACCAGAAACTCTTTAAAGCACTTTTCAAATAGTAACGCATTTAATTCTTACACCTTTATGAAGAAGCTCTGCCTTATTATGCTCATTTTATAGATGAGGAAAGTGAGTCACAGAAAAGTTGAGCAGCTTGCCCACGTGATAGGAAGTGATAGGGCTGCAGTTCCAACCCAGGCAGTCTGGCTCCAGAATCCATTAACTACAGTGCTATACTGCCTCTCATCTCTTAGGCAGCAGTTACCCCTAACTAAATGGACTTAAACTAATGTGCTTTATCTACTTTCTGCTTTCAATGTTTTTAAAATTATGATTCTTTATTCCTGTTAGTTATCACTTTTCGCCGTTACCTGCCTCTAGCCATAACCCCTCCTTTTTTCTTTTCTAATATGCTGTCTCTAATTCATTATGGGCTAGGAAACCAGATAATTAAGCTTGTTATGCATGTTCTAATTGTGACTAATTGAGTCTGGCCACCTTGATAGTCAGCCTTGCTCTCTTCCATCCCCACTCGCCTTGCTTACTGCCTTGTAGTTGTGTGATAGGTGGCTCTTGTATCTGTCTCCCTTCGAGACAGCATGGTCTTTTGAGAGAAGGTAATGAGCTTAATTCACCTCTGTGTCTTTCTGTCCCCTTTCCCCAACATCTAGCACAATGTGTACATATGTTAGGTGATTAATAAATATCTGCTAAGACTATTAAGTAATTAGGTTCTGAGTAATGGCCTAAAAGCTTGCCTATAAGTTAATTAGATGGGCTTTGCTACTAGCCTTTGGGACATCTGTTTTAACTGTCCAGAGGCCTTTGGGACTTTCTCAGTATGTCTTGGATGCTTAAGATTATGGGTCAAAGAGATCAATAAATTCCTTCATTTAGTCCCTCAGTTGATAGTTATTGAATTTCTACCATCATATTAAAATACTAGCAGCTTATATTACCTGAATACTTACCATGTGTAAGGTAATGTTTGAAACTCTTTATAAGCATTCATTCATTTTAGAGTCACAATAGCCCAACAAGGTAGATACAGTTATCATCATCCCATTTGATAGCTGAAGAATTTGAGACCCTGAGAGCAATTTCCCCTAAGTTTCATGGCTAGTAAGAAATGGAGTTAGACTAACTAGGTACTGGGGATATAGGTGGACAAGAAAGAGAAGGTGCCTGTTGCTATGAGGGTGACATTCTAGTGGGAAAGCCAGATGAGAAACAAGCAAGCATGTAAGTCCACAAAATGATTTCAGGTTGTGATCAATGCTTTAAAAGGAATAAATAGGATATTGAAATAAAAAATAAAGCAACATCATAGGGGTGTGATCCAGCAGGGCATCTATGATGATGTGCCTAGTTCATCTATCACTGCATAAAAATTACCTCTATATTAGTACTTAAAATAATAAACATTTATTTACTGTCCAACAGTTTCTTTGGGTTAGGAATTAGGAAGTGGCATACCTGGTGATTCTGGCTCAGTTTCTCAAAGGGTATCAATTGAGTTGTTGGCTGGGGCTGCAGCTATCTAAAGGCTTGATTGGGACTGGCAGAGCAGTTTCTGAGACAGTGCAGTATATATGACAGTGCTCAACCAGACAAGCAGAGACATCAGGAGAGAGATCTATCTGGGAGCTGTAGCAGCTGGTTATCAGGCTCTCTCCACATCTGGTGCCAGAGTCTGTAATCCAGAGAGCAGCAGTCAAGGTGGAAAGATCACTAGCAGGCTAAAAAGCCACAGGCACAAACTAGAACCCTACAAGGACAGACTGAAACTTGTCTTCATCCTGATGATGACATCCTGTAGAAACCAGGGCCTTTTGAGACACATCTAAACACACACACCTGACCTAGCCCCTTGCATCACATTGACAGGGTGAATTAGCACACCACCAACAAAGCATGTGTGGTTCAAAACTGCTGCTGCCTCCCTTCTACCCTCCAAGCCTCAGAGAATTTCCCTTGTGGCCCACCCTACCTGGAAACATACAAAAAAGGAGATTCTGTGGTTCACCCTAGTCAAGTTGACACACGGCAAAACCATCACACCATCCCAATCACTCCTGAGACTGTTGGAAGACCACGCTGACCTTGGACAGGTGGCCTTAGTTCCTCACTGTGTGGGCCTCTCTCTAGGGATGCTTGTGCGTCCTCATGTCATGGCAGCTGGCTGCCCCCACAGTGAGTTATCCAGAGAGAGAATGAGGAGCAAGCCACGACCTCTTTTCTGGCATAGTCTTAGCACATACTGTCAGATCCACCATATGCAGTTTATTACAGTAGGTCACTGCATTAGGAACACATTCAGAAGGAGGATCGTTAGGCTCCACCTTCTGAAAAGAAAAGTATAGAAGACTTTGTGGATATATTTTAAAATGCAGCAACTCAAAGAGCCAGAGCCAAGTGTTGAAGGCAAGGGTGAAAGCAAGAGGTCCTGAGGAATTTGATGTGTGCAGTTCCCCTCCTGAGGGTCAATGTGGCCAGAGATTCTTGGGGCAAGCCCTGGGGAAGAGCAGCCTCACATGAGCCAGGCCTCCCCAGTTACTACCATACTGCTATTCTTTAATCGAACTGGTGAAAACAAAACAAAGCTCAATCTTCTACTACATAAATCATTTAGATTTATAGTTGAGTTTAAACATAGTTTCAAGAAGTTAAGGACCAAATCGATCTATAACCACCTTCCCGAGAAGGTCCATGTACTGGGGCATGACTCCTGCATAAGCAATTCTTCCAGAAGCAAGGCAAACCCAGTGCTGTACAGAACAAGGTGGAGGTATCCTGGGAGAGCACATCTAACTGAGGCCCCACATTCCAGCTTTAGCAAACCCTTTAGTTGTAACTGATCTGCAGCAGGGAAGCCGTGTAGGGAAGTAGGTATTTTGCAAGCTGATGCTCTGTCCTGGTAGTCAGATGAGATAAATCAACTGATTTCCCCAGTGAGATATGTTTTCTGTTTGAGCTCGTGCTTTCAATTATCCAGATGAAAAAAAATTTCATTTGGGGGCTCTTTGCCAGATCTTGATTTTCTCGCTGATTCCCAGCTCCTGAACACTTCCTCTTCACTGGCTACTTGGAAATAGAGATTCTGATCTTTCTGCTTAGTGGAGTGTGTGTGTGTATATGTGTGTTTCATTGGGAGAGGGGGCAGGCAGGGGTGGGACAGCACTCTGAGCAGTCATGAACTACCAGATAAAATGCCCTTGATCTGATAGGTTTGCTTCAAACCATCAAACCGCATCGCTCGACAACCCGGGAGCCTCCAGCTGATGGATTTGCAGAAGTTCTCAAGGATAATTGGCATTTTAATGGGAAAATGCCATGTTCCCAAGTGTCAGAATAGCAATAAGATACCCCAAGGGCCATTAACACAGTCCTTGGGTAATTAAAGCTGCTCACTCATCAGTCTTGGTTTCAGAACCTTTTCCATGCTTGTAGCTGGGCTTCTGGGGTGCCCAGTTCTCAGAAACCACTAAATTGGAACGCTTGTGATCAAATATCTCTTCGCATTCTAACACATGCTTGCAAAAGACACCAAGGAGCAGTTATACCTCTGTCATTGACTGATTTTCTTCTATCTTATCTTTGATCTGGGTTGGGGTCAGGTAAGAACTTTGAGAGCCTTGGTTGATAGAAAGGAGAATCCTTTTATCTGTAAGCCTTCTGGTGTCAACTCACGGAGGGCATATTTATTGCAAAAGGACATTTTGAGCCAGTGCAGCCACTATTTACTGGGAGTTTCCAGGTATCTGGGACAGGGTGCTTGGTACCCCTTGGCTTGGTGAATAGGGCTGGGGTGACATTTTAACTTTACTCACCCTCTGGTGTCTGCTCAGTTGTATGAACTGGTTCTTGCTAGTGTTTGGTGAGTATTTCCTATGCACCCAAGCTTTGCTTCATTTCATCTTTATAGCTATTGTTCCCCGTAAAGATGAGGGAGAGGAGGTTGAGAGAGGAAAAGTCCAAGGCCACACAGATTATTGGAAATCAAGGTCAAACTGTTTGACTCCAGAGCTCAAGGTTCTAGCCACTATGTTACCTTTCTTTCATTCACTTCTCAAAATTTGGAGGCTACTTCTGTCAATACCTGTTATGAAGTATGTTCCTCTAGGAATGAATTCTTAATTATCATTTTGCCTGCTGCTGTCTTGGAAGTATGGAATAGAGTGCATGTTAAACTGTGTGGACCCACTGAGGGCTTCGAGATGAGGCTCCTGTCATAGTCCATTCAGACTGCTCTAACAAAACAGTACGCATTCGTTTCTCACAGTTCCGGGGGCTGGGAGTTCAAGATCAGGGTGCCAGCAGATTCACTATCTGGTGAGATCACACTTCCTGGTTACTAGATGGCCATCTTCCCCCTGTGTCCTAGCATGGCACAGGTTAAGAGGGGTCTCTTTTATAAAGGCACTTATCCCACTCATGAGAGTTCTGCCCTCATGACCTCATCATCCCCCAAGGGCCTCAACTCCCAATTCCATCACTTCAGGGGTCAGGATTTCTACGTAAGAATTCTGAGAGGATACAGCATTCTAACAGCTGTTGTGGTAGAATGGTGATCTCTTTTTCCCTGACAAGGACAGTCTTCAGGAAGAGATGTAAGAGTCATCGTTCTAACAATAAACAGATGACTGACTCAAACAAGGTAATCTGTGGATTGTTTAATGAAGGGACTCTACAAAGCTGAGGGCATAGTTTGAGTAAGCCAGGAAGAGGTGGGAGAAAATAATGAGTCAGGCACAAATCAGAGCTGTTTACCTCATGTAGCTGTGAAGGGAAAGATGACCTATGGTTTCAGGTCCCCAGAGAAGGTGACCCTTGAGATGGCTGCCTAATGGGAGTTGTGGCCTTTCGTAGACAGACAAATTTCAGTGAACCAGCATGGGGAAGCCAGGGGATAAACCCCTAGCCTCAGTCTCCTCCCATCTTTCATTCTCCTGCCACTGCCTGCCATTGGCCAAAGCCAACCAAAACCCAAAGGGCACAGGAGCCCTGCTCACAGGGTGCATTTCTGGGGCGACCTCCCAGCACACAGCATGTGGGTCAGGATGGAGGCAGGTCTCAAGCAGGAGGCAAAGGTATCCAACAGCACAGAGCAATGAAATAGAGACATGCACAGCAGGACACCAAGTGGGAATGACTTGCTTCCTAAGAGCTAGCTGTTGGAGAAAATACTTCGTTGTTGTTTTTAATGAGGAGAATCTTGACTTCCTTCTGCTCCTTCATTTAGAAGAGGAAGAATTTATTGAGTGACAAGCCTGGGACAGACCAGGCATGGTAGCCCCGCCCTTTCCCTGTCTGTCCCCCTTGGGGACCTGCCTACCTACACAAAGTGTGTATTCCCGTGCTCTCTTTGTTATGAGGGTTTCTTAGCAATAAATCCCTGCCTCTGAGGAGAAGGACCTATGCGTTTCCAGGGTTGTCTGAGATTGGCTAGCTAAATACATCAAATTCTGGGTTGCAGTATTAGCAAGACCTTTGGCGAGATCTCAATGTGTCATCTGCTCTAGTTTTATCAGAAATACAACTGGTATTTTGATCTCTGCCTGCCTTACACCTTTGTCATTGCCCAATTTCCAGCCTAAAGTGGAAAAGAAAGAAGCTATATTTATTTAACCTCAAAGTTAATCAACAGGGACCCAAAATTGAAGGCAAAGAAGTATTAAAGAGATACTAAACTAACTTGTCTTCGGAGATCATTAAGAAGCAGATGAACTGGTTTGCCACCAGGCAACACCCCCCATCCTCCACCCAGTCATCAGCCAGATGTATTTGGAGTTATTTCTTACTGATGGGAACCGAGGGGTAACGTGGCTGCCTCTCTCATCGCTCCCCATGGAGGATGGAAAGGTTAGTACTTCATCCCCAAAGCCAATGAAATAAGTTCCAGAAGGGTCACCCCAAAATTGAGCAGAGAGAGAAGAATCAGAGAGAGAGATGGAAAGAGAAAGAAAACCACAGAGCAGCGGTGGGTCATGTAGACACCAAGAGATGTGATTTGATTTGACCATCTTGCCACTGACCCACTCAAGGCTTTATTCCAGCAGCAAAGACAGGAGCTGAGGGAGGTGTTCTGGTTACCTATTGCTGCGAAAAAGCCACCCCAAATTGCAACAGCTAAAAACAACAGTCATTTTATTATATGTCATGAGTTTAGGAGTCAGGAATTTGGACAGGGCTCTGCTGAGAATTCCTCCGTCCCATGTGGTGTCGCCCAAGGCCCTTGGTTGTGTGCAGCTGCTGGTGAATGGACTGGATTGTTGACTTGGGGGAATGACTGGAAGGCTGAGCTCAGTAGGGACTATTGATCTGCGCGCCTGCACTCTGCCTTGACTGCACAGTGATCTCAGAATTGTCAGACCTGGTGGGCTGGGTCTCTCAGAGAATGTCCCAAGAGATCCTCATGGCAGCTGCAAGGTTTCTTATGACCTAGCCTGAGAAGTCCCAGAATATCCCTTCTACTATGGCTTCTCTGGTGGCTCAGCAGTAAAGCATCTGCCTGCCAATGCAGGAGACGTGGGTTTGATCCCTGGGTGGGGAAGATCCTCTGGAGGAGGGCACAGCCACCCACTCCAGTACTCTTGCCTAGAGAATCTCATGGACAGAAGAGCCTAGCAGGCTGCAATCTATAAGGTCACAAACTGAAGTGACTGAGCACATACCCATGCCCCTTCCATTGCATCCCATCAGCCCAGGTTCAAGGGGAGAACAAAGAGATTCCTCCTTTGCTGGAAGCTGTAGCAGAAACTCCATAGCCATCTTTATCTACCCTGGAAGCATCTGGCTGGTGTCTAGCCAGGAGGTATGGCTCAGGCCAGGGAAATGGGGGTGGGAGTCCCCTCTTTCTGGGCTTCCGGTACAACTTAGTTATCTGCCCCAGAAGCAAGCCTGTGCTGGCTGCCAGCCCAGCAGAAGGCATTGCCAGAGAAGTCGAGAGAGCCTCACATAGGAAGAACAGCACCAGTTTAGAAACAGTTATCTCTTCTTCCCCAACCTGCCTCTCAAGCCCCACTGCAGAAAGGAGGAAGGCTGAGATGGAAGGGGACAAGCTGAGGCGGGACCAATACCCCTTTGCTACATGACCCTGAGGGTCAAAGTCAGGCATTTTCTGGGAGGTGAGATGTGAGAGTTTACCAGGATAGGCAGTCGCAACTTGAAACGAACTTGGACTGGACTTTTAAATCCTTCAAACCAATGGAAAGTTAGGGAATTTGTTTCACTAAGAGAGATTAGGCAGCACACTTGAAGGTAGTAAGTGGAGAAAATGTAACAGTCGCTTGTAGCCTTATAGAACCCAGACTTTTCAATAAACCAGTGACATCTGCCTCATAACATATGGATGTTAGGCAGCTCACAAGAGACAGGTGTATAAGAGTTCAAGAGGCTCTTTTCTGCAAGAAGTGTGGGATCCACCACAAGGGCCCACCATTCTTGCTCTGAGATGGAGCAGGGACGAGAGGGAGGTCAGAGTCAAGAGAAACAAGGACAGTGGGGGAATCAGAGGAGAGGGAGAAACTAATGGGATACTGGAGGAGGGACTCTTGGACACCTGAGGCAGAGTGCCTGGAGGAAGAGAAAAAGGCATTCTATTTTGCAACATTCTCTGGACCTTGCCTATGTTTCGGTCAGCTGTGAATAGGAATGTAGGACATTGGTGGCCTGCCCACAAAGCACTCACAGTTAAGAAGAAACAGGTACAAAGGTTCTGACTCTGTTTCCACCAAGTTCAGAGGAGCATTGGTCAATTAGAGAAGAACACACAGGAGTTTTTAAAATGGCATTCACTGTGTTGGGGTAGTGACAGATGGCACTGTTGGCGTGGGTGACTGGAGGAGTGTTTAGTAAAGGGAATATTTTTACAGGAGTGGGCAGGTGTAGGGACACATCTGGCTGTGGAGATGCAGTCATACAAGGCTAGGAACATGGACCTAGAACCACGCTGAAGGCCTGAGGGACAGGGGAAGGGCAGTTATGGGACCTGGGGGCGGCAGTGGCTGCCTGGCAGGACCTGTGGCATTTGAGGGATGCTGCCCACCTAAGACCACTCCAGAGAGGAAAGGGAGGGTCCAGTTGGTAGAAACTGATAAGATGCAAAAGAAGAAGGTCAGCCTCCTGGGGCACACAGCAGAGGGAAGAGTGGTGGAGAGTGAATAAGGGCAGAAAGTGGAAAATATCTAGCATACATAAGATACAGCCTCAACAATAGTGGCCAAACAGATACTCATTTAATTCCAGACCTCATGCTCAGCATTTTACCTGTCATTGCAGATTTAATCCTCAGGACCTTTTCAGTACAGTTTCTGGGAATACTGTCCAGAGGGCAAACGATGAAACCAGGTCTAAGAGACATCGGGTAGCATAGGGAAATGGGGAGTCCTGGGCTCAGCAGGGAATCCTAGGACATGGCACTCTGAAAACCAGTACTCTGAGATCTAACGCCAGTTCCCAGGAGGAGAAGAAACTGGGAGTCATTATCTTTCCCTCTATTCTCAGGAATCCCGAAGGGAGAAACTGTCAATCGATTGCAGGGTGGGTAGGGTGGGGGTACATGCAAGGGGACCATGTTAAAGGGAAATATTTTTGAAAGGTAAAATAATGATTCTTATATACATAAACGGACCACAGATCCAGGATTTTCTTTAACCCATTAAGCAGTGAAAAACAAATCAGTTATTTCAACTACCTCAAAGAAGAATGAAAAAAAGCAGGTCCATACATAGGTAGTCAGAAATGTCAAAATGGGCTTGCTAATGGATGAAATATTTCTCTTCCAGAGGTAGGTGGAGATCAGTTGCATCTACCCTAGGCAAAATTTATTTGCTTTATATGGTCAGTTTCCTGTGTTGACAAAAATTAATCAATCGATCTAAAAAAGAAATGGAAACATTTATTTGTGCCAAATAAACAACCTCTCAGAAAGCTCCAAGAACTGTTCCACCTATCAGAGGTCATTTAAGTTTTTGAGACTGAGGGCTGTACATTAAATAACATATTATTGACAGTTTATACAGTCTAGTAAGAAGTGGGTCCTGGGTCATTGTGGCCTTTACATGATCAAGAAGGAATGTTATTCTTTAAAGGGTTGTTTTGTTGATGCTGGGAGAATGTTGCCTTTTGTAACCGAGCTGGTGCTTCTACTGATGGGGGGTAGATTGGGTTGATGCATAATGCAGATTCACAGTGCTCAGTAAAGGTGAGAGAGGAGGCCAAAGGGCAGAGAAAAAATTTTATGTTAAATTTTTCCTTGTCTTACCATAAATTTGATTTCACACCTACAATGTACAGAGTTTTAAAGTAGCTCATGAAAGACGATGAAAAGGCCAGACCCCGCTTCTGATTCATTGGCCTAAGTTCCAGTATTCACACCACCAGCTACCTAATCTACTAAATGCCTTTCCTCACTTATCTCACATCCTTCTTTGCTTTACTGAGCCTCTAATTTTGGAAGCTGTCTGAGATCATGGAGCAGGAAATGGAAGCAGAAAGTTCCAGAACTTCTGATATACAGATCAAAATGCATGGGGACCAGACTGTCCAAGCTAGATCCTAGCCCTTTAAAATGCTGTTAGAAAAGGAAGATCCAAGTTTTATGAGAACTGAGGCTTATTAATTGGTGGCAGAGGTGGTGGAAGTGGGGTCCTTTAAGAAAAAAACGAGAAAACTAGGTTTGTAAAAGTTTATATAGAATGTGAAAAGGAGCCTTAGAGCTACAGACCCCTTCTTCTCAGATCTCATTGGGCAATTTCCCAGGAACGCTTACATGGAGGTGTTTACATACATGTGTCTACTGGTTGCAACCTAACACTCCGAGTTCAGTGAACTAGCAGCAAGGGCGTCACCTGGGAGCCTAATGGAAGTGCAGCATTGCCCACCTCCCCTTAGACCCACTGAATTGGAGTCTGCCTTTTCACAAGGCCCTAGGAGATTGATTTGTATGGACAAGAAGGGTGGACTGACACTGATTTAGAGCTCTATGGAGCATCATCAACTCCAGGGAGCTCACAGGGCCCAGGAACCCAGGAGCCCCAAGGCTGACAATTTCTTAGTTTTTGGGTGAGTCCTTCTCTGCTCCCTGGCCTCTGTGGTCAGGCTTGCTGCTGGCTAGCACTGCAGTGGCATCAGAGGGACCAAGAAACTGGAGTTCTGGCTGAGGCAGTGCTCATATCTGCTTGACACCCATTGAGGGACCATGGTGCACCCCAGCATGGTCAGAAAGGGAACTGGGGTCCTCAAACAGGACTTCTGACATCCTTGGGGCTGCGGGGTGAGGGGTACAGGTGCCCTCTGGCTCTGTAGCCCAGTGGCCAGCACACGCTTACCTCTGAGGACTTTCTGTGCAGCTGGAACCTCTCTGCTAGCAAGGCGGGCTGCATTGCCAGAGAGCAAAGGCCCAGCATCTCCCCAGTCAGCGTCTTTCCACCAGTGTCTGATGAGCCTGGGAGGTGCCAGACCCCCTCACCTTTTCCCTGAGGTCCGGACTCCCCAAAGGGATCGTATTCTCTCTGCCCACTGTGGTAGTTTATTCGACCGCACTGCTTATACTGGAGTCTCCCCCTTCCCTAACTGTCCTCACCCCCCCTAGCAGTTTCCTGGGGTTCCTCTCCAGATCAACTACTTGTGCTCCAGTGCTTGTCACAGAGTCTGCTACTGGGGAATTCCAGCATAACATAGGGGAATAAAGGGGTTGCAGTGAAGATGCAGGGCTGATATTTCTTCCTCTGGGAACCATGACAGCATCTGCAAAACCAGACCATTTCCTGAGGAACAGCTTCGTTCCAGGCAGAATCGAAGCTGTGAATAAAACTGGAACATCGGCCTCCTGCCCACTGAGTGGGTAGCGCTAAAAATCACTATTGGGTCAACTCAGGAGTCCTCAGCCTTTGCCTGGGTTGGTGTTAGGGTTAGGATTAGGGTTAGGGGAACATTCTGTGCATGATAGGATGATTATAATGAGCAGATTTCCTGGTCTTCACTCACCACCACCACCCCAGTTGTGACAATCAACTGTGTCTTTAGACACCGTTAAATGTCCTTGTGAGCAGAGACAAAAATCAGCCCCAGTTGTAAACCATTGGGCTAACTAAACCCCTTTTCTTCTGAACACTGACAAGCAAAAGCCAGGCTCCCTCTTTCCACCTACAGGAGAACTTAAAGCCTTTTGGTTCCCTTCTGCCCTCTGCCCTGCCTTGCCCCGAGCACTCATGCTAAAATCTATTTGTCATCACTGACTTCTTGAGGATGGATTTCCAGATGGTCTACTGATGCTAACTGGGATCCTGTTTCTGGTTTAAAAAAAAAAAAAAAGGCCCAACAAATTGGATCCCTTCTGGTCTCGGGATTCCAGACTGCCCTCCAGTGGCAAGAAGCAGCCAGTCCCTCTGCCTCCCGTACAAATTACAAGCCTCTCTGGAAAGAACTGTGGTACGGTAGGGTGGGAAAGATGAGGACTTTACCTTTGCTGGTTTCTTCTCTAAGAAAATCCACTTTCTCACGATTTTGTTCTGAAAATTCAGCAGCGTCATCTCCAGGCCGTTGTAACTTGGAGCTTGTTTGGTGGTGCATCCTTGAAAGATGTATCTTGTGATTTGTGTTGTGTGTGTTCTCAGGTGTGTGTTTTTTCACAGTCCGGTCAATCAGGAGGAAAGGCAGATGGAGTTAAAAAGCTTGGAGGAAAGGGTGCATAAATCAGCTGGGGTGCTGGTGGAGGTCACCAGGCCTCTTCAGGCTGTCAGGACCAGCAGGGCTACAGGGAAAGGCTGGGACCCAGGCAGGGGCTGCTCTGCTCATCACGGTCCCTGTTCACTTCTTGAGGTGCAGCCAGATCCCACGGACTCTGTGTTCTCTCTCCAAACACCAGCGTTAGCACTTGCCAGCTGCCAGAGAGAAAGCAGATCCAGTTCTAGAGTTTTACAGGTCTCTCCAGGAAAGAAGCTTTAAGAGTTAAGGGATGGGGGTGTGCCCAGCTGGAGAGCCCATACAATCCAGTTTGTGGAGAGCAGACAAGTACATGCAGAGCAAAGATTCAACACCAGAGAGCTGATCAGGCTGGACAGGGAAGGACTCGGGCATAGTGTGGAATCCCAGCCCTCCCGTCACTCCCTGCAGGACAAGGAGGGGATCACTCTGCCCTTTGCAATGCGTTCTAAAACCACTACAGCATGGAGGGCTCAGCTGCCTAGATGAATTCCCCCTGATGCTACCTCTCTGTGGGCAACCAACCTTTTTCTATCATCATGTTCTTGTAATTGCACAAGTTCCGCTGCAGGCTCCAGGCGTGTCATTCATTGCCAGGCCACGCTGCACACACAGGTCTGGCCTATGAAGGTGCACTGTCATCGTTTGTTGACTGAATGTGTAAGTCAGAGAGGAGTAGGGTTTTACAATACAGGTGGGAAAAGGAAGGGAATTCAGGATAAATTCATCAGAGAAAACAGAAGAGTGCTGTCTATTCGAAGAACAGTGAGAAAACTCTTTTGACTAGATGGAGAACAACTATTGATAAAGGCAAGCGAAGCAAAGTGCAACTGTCTCTTGAGTTACACATTAGTTGCATTCCTAGAAACCTTAATATATGTTAAAACTGTGCAAAAATTTTTTTGCTGGTCTAAAAAAGGTGGAGTTAAGTTATTGGCTCATATATTAGTTATCTCCTGCTACATGACATTATCACCAATACTTAGTGGTGGAAGACAATAATAATCATTTATTATCTTTCACAACTTCTGAGGGCCAGGAATTCAGATAGGGTACGGAAGGGCACCTTGTCTCTCCTCCAGGATGTCTGGGGCCTCAGTTGGCAGACTTGAAGGCAGACATCTGGAATCACCTGGAGGCTTGACTGGCACCGCAGGGTCCACTTCCTAGGTGGCTCACCCACAAGACTGGCAAGGTGGTGCTATATGAGGGCAGGAGGCATTAGTTCATCCCTGTGCAAATTTCTGTCCACAGGGCTGGTTGAGTGTCCTTACAGCATGGCACCTGGCTTCCCCCCCGAGGGAGTGATCCAAGGGACAGAAGGAAAGACCGAAACTCTGTTTGTAATGACTCACCCTCAGAAGTCACATAGCATCCCTTCTGCCACATTATTTTCTATAGAGGACAGTCACTAACTAAGTCTGGGCATGTTCAAAGGAAGGAGAATTAGGCTCCATGCTTTGAAGGGGGAGTGGCAGTACATTTGCAGATATGTGTTAAAACCACTGGTGCTTCCCAGGTGGCGCAGTGGTAAAGAGTCTGCCTGCCAGTGAAAGAGATGCAAGAGACGCAGGTTCAATCCCTGGGTCAGGAAAACCCCCTCTTGCCTGGAAAATTCTACAGACAGAGGAGCCTAGCGTGCTACAGTCCATGGGGTCATAAAGATGTGGACATGACTGAATGACTGAGCACACATGCATTAAAACTACTGCATCTCAGATAACTCAAAACTGATTTTTCACCTACATGAAGTCCCCTAAAAAATTGTGTGATGTGTAGTCTAAAAATCCGTTATGTAAAATAATTCTACACCTTAAAGTACATCTGACACCTTGTCACTCCACCCTTACTCCACCAAATGGCCGTCGCATTTCTCTATTGCTGTGTCAACCAAACATATCCCCTGCATTTCCATAATTTCCTTACCTTGAGAACCACCATCATGGGTAACAGAGAGCAGCAGAAAGTATGGAGCAAGGAAGCCACACGGTCAGATCCTGACATTAAAGGGTTCTAGCAATGGAGGGTTCTAACAGAATGTGCAGAAAAACCTCCCCATTGCTTTTAAGCTGTGTGAGTCATGCTCTGCCACTCCACCAGCCCAGCTTCACTGCTGCCCTCCCCTTAGCCTCTGCCCTCCACTCACATTAGCCTCCTTTCAGCTCATCAGACATGCTAAGCTCCCTTGTGCTTCAGGGCCTTTGCACCTACTGTTCTTCTTCTCTAGAACATTTTTCTCTTCTTTTACCCACCCCTCTTCACCCCATTCTCAGCATTTCTTCAAATCCATTTCCCTTTTTTCCTCCAAAGATACGTGATTGCCCTGGAGGCACTATTTGCTCAATTTGAGCATGTCCTACAGATTTTAGTTACGGATTTGTGTGATTATGTGTTCCATTTCTGTTTTCCCGGTACAAGTGCACACTCAAGAATGAAAGAGGAAGGAGGGAGGGATGAGGGAAGCAAATGAAACTCTTGCAGTAGCCACAGAGCTGAGCTGCCTCCGATAACGTGGAAAAGTTTACGGTTCCTCTTGGGCTCCCTGAATGAATAGCCCCACATATCATCTGTGAAAGGAAAGAGCAGGAAGGACCCAGTCCTTGTTGAAATATTGGTAAAGATATATATCTGAATGTGCCCGTGAACACATTAAGAGGCATATTATCTCCCCCGTTTGCAATGAAAAACCACAGATGCTAATGGTGGTGTTGCTAGGTTGTTTGTCGGAGCATGATTTTCTGTTTCAATTACTGCAGTGGTGGTGATTTAGCAGCCAGACTGTCTGAGATACTCCTGAGAGGTTAGGTAGTAATTGCCAGCAGGAAAGAGATGGTCTGGGTTTGTCTATTCCTGTCTCTTTTTCTGTCTGTCTGTCTCTCTGCCTCTCACGGTATAACAGGCAGGTTAGGGACTTCCCTGGCAGTCCAGGGGTTAGGACTCTGTGTTTCCACTGCGTGGGGCTAGGGTTCCATCCCTGCTCAGGGAACTAAGATCCCATATGCTGGAACAACAGCAAAACAGACAGTTTGGCCTTTATCATCCACCCAAATAGACCTTCCAGGTTAGGCTGTGGCCAGACCACTGCTGTAGATGGTGGGCTGGGAAGCCATGCCACTGGGATCTAGGTATACTGGGCGCTCAGTGCTACTCTAAAGCAGGGCTAGGTGCTCTCCAAGAGATCTCATAATCACCACCACCATGTAGAGAGCATTTATCGTGCAGCGGGTTCCCTGGCGCATGGATATGCTTCTTGCCAGCTTACCCCTGATGTGATCTCTTGGCAGCCTCTCAGCAGCCCCAGTGGCCACCCACAGCTTAATGGTGAGTTCACTGAGGTTTTAAATAAGTTACTTAAGGTCAAGTTGTTATAAAACAGTGGAGCCGAGACTTGACCGAGATTTCAATCTGATTGTCCTGCATGAGCTCTTCATTGTTGTTCGCTGCTGATTCCTGCCCTACCAACAACCAGGACTCTCACTTCATCCTCGACGTCCCATCATTAGAGGCTCGGCCTCTAGTGTTCCTGGAGGTTTGGGGGTGGCTCCAAGGTGTGGGGACACTGGTCAAGTTGGGTGGTGATGAGGTGATGTTCTTCCACTCCCTGGAGAGGCCCTGAGGTAAGAACGCAGGTGCAATCATGCAACCTCCATGTCTCCGCTTTACCATTGAGAAGCTTCCAAAAGATTGCTAGTGGCAGCTGGTGGGCTGAAGAATTCCCATGGCGTTCCAAGGGAAGGCATTTCATACAGAAGGCACTGTTAGTCCCATTTTGTAAATAAGGAAACAGGCTTAGAGAGGTTAAGTGAAGGGCTTCACAGGTCCTTATGATATCTTGTGTGTGTTATTAAAGAGCCTCATCCGGGAGGACAGGTTTCAAAATGTCACTCACTCAGCAGATGAGTTATAAAAGGGCGTGCCTTTCTCTGGGCTGCTCGAGCCCAGAACCAGAGAGCTCAGCTTGGTGAGCAGGACCTGGGCTGAGTTCAACCCCCACACACCCTCCAGGTCAGGCATAAATGTTAGGACAAAACCTACACAAAGGTGCTCTGCACCCTTAGTGACCTAAGGTCACACAGTTCTAAGTGGTAGGGCTAGGTTCCAGACCCAGTTCTGTCCCTCATTTTTTAACAGCTATACTATATTGCTAGATGATCTCACTTGTCTCTTATCATCTGTGTGTTTCTGTGCTATGGCTTAATGTTTAAGGTTTATGTGTATGTAACATATACACGTACATATATAATGTATATGTGTATATAGTTAGGATTATCTCTTCTTAGAGCCTACCTGGTATTATAATACCTACACTTAATAGCTACTTAGTGCTTACAGAATAAATAAATGAATGTTCTGTTTCCTTGAATAGCTCGTAAACACATGACGGGAAGGTACTGTGGTTTGTATCACTTTGACACCCCAGTGCCTGGCACTGAGCATTATAGATAGATAGATAGATAGATAGATAGATAGATAGATAGATGGGTGTGTGTGTGTGTGTGGTGCATGGTCAGTTGTGTCTGACTTTCCAACCCAGGAATTGAACCTGCATCTCTGGCATCTTTTGCATTGGCAGGCAGATCTCTACCACTGAGCCACCTGGGAAGCCCTTATTTTATATATAAGACAATAAAGATCTCTCATTAATGATGAGGATGATTGTGTATTTTAAGTGCTATCCACATTTGTGCTGTGATATCATGAGGTTCACTTGTGAAAGTTCCATGGAGGATGTGGAATCTAAGAATAAGATTTCCAGAAAAAATGGAAAGGGTATACCAAGTTGAAGAAATGACCTGGACAAAAGTGATGGATGGGCATGATGGGTTTAGAAGTAACAGTAAGATCAGCCCAAATAAGAGAGAGGATGCATGTCGGGGGAGTGCTTAGAAATAAGATGGGCTGAAATTAATCCCAATCCCACATCCAGCTCTACCATATGAAATTAACCCAGACCTCTGTTTACGTGAGGAATTTGAAGTGAAGGCCACAAAACCAATGCATCACTGTTCCCCGGGGACTCCAACCACAACCAATGACATGAACAACCATCAGTGTTCTTCAGCTCTAAGAACTTAGAGAGGCCAATAGCCATAAAAGACATCCTGTAATTAAAACCATCAACCACTATCCATCTAATGTTTCAGGCTTTGTGGGAGAGTGTGGGGAGGTGGGGAGGAGGGAAGTAAGGAGGGAATGTATGACGTATGTTTGTTTGTATGATTGGTTTTACAAACCCTAACCAGCCTCTGGCCATGTAATATACCACTGATACTAGCAGCCTTGTCCTTTGTCATATAAAATTGCTATGATATAAATATAGGTGATAAGATTAGATACATTGGTTAGGACCTTAACTGACAAAATAAAAAGCACTTGATCAGTTTAGGTCTTAGAGAAAAGCAAATTGCCAAGAAAACCAAGAAACTGATCTTCCCAGTGAGTGAATTCTGTGGTTTGGTGCCCCAAATTGCATGCTTCAGTGTCACCCATTATTGTTCCTCAATTTGCCTGTGAAATGGAGAAATAAATCCTCACCCTGAATGAGGTAGCAGTGTATGGCACCTACAATTGTTGCCGTCATACAAGTAATGATTCTATAGTGGCCATGAGTGGCTATCTTTTGCTTCCCTTCCCTTCGTTTGTGAGTCTCTCAGTTGTGTCTGGCTCTATAGCAACTCTCCAGGCAAGAATACTGGAGTGGGTTGCCATTCTTTTCTCCAGGGATCATCCTGGACCAGGGATCAAACCCAGGTCTCCTGCACTGTGGGCTGTTTTTTACCTTCTGAGCCATCAGAGAAGCCCTTGACTGTTTATACTGCTTCTCTAATCCTCTCTGAGCTTTCCCATGGAGTTTAGTATTTCATTTTCCTATCTGCCTTGGTTGAGGAAGCTGGCACAAAAGGACATGACATTTCAACTGTGCTTTGAACATAAGAAAGGGCTTCCCTGATGACTCAGATGGTAAACTGCAATGTGGAAGACCCAGGTTCAATCTCTGGATTGGGAAGATCCCCTGGAGAAGGAAAGGACAATCCATTCCAGTATTCTTGCCTGGAGAATTCCTTGGACAGAGGAGCCTGGCAGACTACAGTCCACGGGATCGCAAAGAGTTGGACACGATTGAGCAGAGGAAAGGGAAAGGCCAGAAGATGCCAAGGAGGCTTGCTACTCTGTTCTGGTAATACCTTGTTGCATCTCACCCCACGCCCTCTGTGGCTTCAGCTCCCACCAGCAGATCTGCCTGATTTCAACTTAAATTAGGTGATCCCAGTGCCTGGGCCCCATCAGTCCCTCTCCCCATGTTGTCCCTCCAGCCTCTGAGGGCTTCCTGTGCTGGCTCGCCTCTGAGATTGCCTCACTGAGTCCTGATTTCTCTCTTGTTCTTTTCCTTTTCCTGCTAATCGAGTCCTCATAATAAACTGCCTCAGTTGGAAATACCTAAAGTGGAACTCTGATTGGTACAGTCTAGTGGGAAGGTTTTAGTGCAGTGTCTTTTTTTTTTTAACTGAAATATACTTAGTTTACAATATTACGTTAGTTTCAAGTGTATGGCAAAGTGATTCAGTGATACACACGTGCACACACACACACAACACATATATATACACACAAATACATATACCTTTGGGGTTTCCTGGGTAGCTCATCTGGTAAAGAATCCGCCTGCAATGTGGGAGACCCCTGTTCGATTGCTGGGTCAGGAAGAACCCCTGGAGGAGGGCATGGCAACCCACTCCAGTATTTTTGCCTGGAAAATCCCGAGGGACAGAGGAGTCTGGTGAGCTACCGTCCATAGGGTCACAAAGAGTCGGGCACGACTGAGTGACTAAGCACACACATACATATACACATTTACACACATATATATATTCTTTTTCAAATTCTTTTCCATTACAGGTTATTACAAGATACTGAGTTATTTCCCCCTTCTCTACAGCAGGCCCTTGTTGGTTACCTATTTTATATATAATAGTATGTATCTGTTAATCCCAAACTCCTAATTTATCTCCCCCTACCTCTCCTTTAGTAATCATAAATTTGTTTTCTATGTCTGTGGGTGTATTTCTGTTTTATAAATAACTTCATTTATTTGTATCATCATTTTTTAGATTCCACCTATGAGTGATGTCATATGGTATCTGCCATTCTCGTCTGGCTTATTTCATTTAGTATGTTAATCTCTAGGTCAATCCATATTGTTGCAAATGACATTACTTCATTCTTTTTATGACTGAGTAATATTCCATTATGTATGTATGTATGTGTATAAGTGTGCATGTATGTGTATATATATATATATACCACATCTTTGTCCATTCATCTGTTAGTAGACCTTAAGATTAAGATTGCTTCCATGCAATGAAGGAGACCCAAGTTTGATCCCTGGGTTAGGAAGATCCCCTAGAAAAGGGAATGGCAACCCACTGTAGTATTCTTGCCTGGAGAATCCCATGGACAGAGGATACAGCCTGTGATGTTGCAAAGAGTCAGACATCACTGAGCGACTAACACTTTCACTTTATTTTGTGAAATATTTTTATTATGAAAGTAACAGGAAAACCAATATATACTAGTTTAGGCAGAAAATGTGAATTTATGAGGATATAAGGGTATCTCTGAGAACTGAGAAGTGAAAATGCCTATGGGTCTCAGGAAAGAACCATCACTGACTGGCCTTTAAAGTCTGGACTGTCTCTTTCTGCCTCTTATCTCTGCTGCTTTCTTTCTTTCTCTCTCTGGAAGATTCTCTCCTGCTCCTCTGTGAAAGATACCCCACTCACAACTGCCAGGAGTACATCTTAAAGATCCAGGCACCCCAGGAGAATGACTCACTTTCACTGGGTTCCACTTCACAGTTCCCAAGGAAAGGACTTTGATGGGCCCAGTGAGTCAGGCACCCAAGGCAGACCAATCACCGAGAGCCATAGTCAAGACTGCACATTCTCACATGTTACCAAATGGCGCTGAGCTAAGGAAGTATATATCTGCTAAGGGAAGATGGTTGTCAACTGGGCAGACCCTCAGAAGGTGTCCCACCCTCCACCCCACTTCCCCTCACAACCAATGGTGCGGGGCACTTGCTTTTGAAACTTCTGTGGTCTTGAGAATCTGGCATTGAAAATGGCCATGAAAGATTCATTAAGTGCCTGCCTCTCTGTGATGGAAGCGATGCCAAACCTTGTTCATTCTCATCATTAATTCAGAACCAGGCTGGATTCTTTGGCTCAGAGCTTTCAGCTTAAAAGAAATGAGCTTGGATGTACACTCAGCCCCTGGTTGTCTGCAGGTGATCTATGACGACTCTGGCTTCTCTCTGGCACACCCTCCTTTCAAAGGTATTGCCAGTTAACAGATTCAACACAGCCCTAACAACCCCTTGGAGGACATTTGGGGCTCTGGATTTGTAGTTAGCACCTTTCTTTGCTTAATTATGGTGTTATGGATATCTCTACCCTGTGTTTAACTCTACCTGCTGAGACGCTTGCTGAGAGCCAAGTATCACCTGCCTGGCTCCAAGGAAGGTTAGCGATGAGACCTTTCATCAAGCAGAGAATAAGCCTCTACCCCCAGGGAGAAGAGACTGGGAGGAGATAAGCCGGGTAAGCACCAGGTGGGAAAACCGGCTGTTGGTTCCCTGCCTGTCCAGAGTTAGGTCTTTACAAGGAGCTTTCTTTTGTTCTTTTTTCCCTCTCTCTTCTTTTTTTAAAACTTTTTAGTTTATATTGGAGTATAGCTGATTAACAAGGTTGTGATGGTTTCAAGTGCACAGCAAAGCAACTCAGCCATACATGTACATGTATTCATTCTCCCCAGCTCTCCTCCCATCCAGGCTGCCGCATAATATCTAGCAGACTTCCCTGTGCTGTACAGTAGGTCCTGTTGGTGATCCGTTTTATGTACAGCAGTGTGTACATGTCCATCTCAAATTCTCAATACATCCATCACTCCCATCCTTCCTCCCTGGAAACCATAAGTTCCTCCTCTAAGTCTGTGAGTCTGTTTTATAAGTAAGTTCATTTGTATCATTTCTTTTTAGATTACGCATATAAAGAAATATTATAAGATGTTTCTTTTTCTCTGTCTGACTTATTTCACTCAGTATGACAATCTCTAGGTCTGTCCATGTTGCTGCAAATGGCATTATTTCATTCTTTTAATGGCTGAGTAATGTTCCATTGTATATGTGTACCACAGCTTCTTTATCCATTACTCTGTTGATGGACATTTAGACTGCTTCCATGTTTGGGTTGTTGTAATTAGTGCTTCTCTGAACATAAGGGTGATGTATCCTTTCAGACCATGTTTTACTCTGAACGTATGCCCGGAGTGGGATTTCTGGGTCATATGGTAGTTCTACTTTTGGTTTTTTAAGGAATGTCCATACTGTTCTACAGTGGCTACACCAATTTACATTCCCAGCACCAGTGTAGGAGGGTTCTCTTCTCCCCACACCCTCTCCACAATTTATTGCTTGTGGATTTGCTTTGTTCTTAGAATAAAAATAGTAGGTCACCAGGAGGAGAAGAAGATGATTGTTGTTATCATGTGCTGGTCACCCAACTGTGCTCTTTACATACAGTAACTGTTTTGTAAATTCTTATTGATGACAGTAATAATGAGATCTAATAATTTTGGGTGCTGGACAAATACTGACTCATCTAACCCTTACAGTAAATCTTATAAAATAGGAAAAAAAGTAGCTCACATTACTGAGGTTTTAGTTATGTGCTGAGTAGTGTCTATATGTCAATTCCAGTCTCCCAGTTTAATCCCCTCATTTCCCCCTTGGTATCCATGTATCTCTTCTCAATGTCTGTGTCTTTATTTCTGCTTTGCAAATAAGATCATCTATACCATTTTTCTAGATTCCACATATATGCATTTACATATGGTGTTTGTTTTTCTGACTTACTTCACTCTGCTTAACACTCTCTAGGTCCATCCATGTCTCTGTAAATGGCACAATTGTGTTCCTTTTTATGGCTGAGTAATAATAGTTCTTTGTAGATATCTACCACATCATCTTTATTCATTCCTCTGTTGATGAACATTTAGGTTGCTTCCATGTCCTGTCTATTGTAAATAATGCTGCAAAGAACTTTGGGATGCATGTATCTTTTTGAATTACAGTTTTCTGTGGGTATGTGCTCAGGAGTAGCATTGCTGGGTCATATGGCAGCTCCATTTTTAGTTTTTCAAGGAATCTCCATACTGTTCTCCATGGTGGCTGTATCAACATACTTTCACAGCAACAGTGTAAGAGGGTTCCCTTTTCTCCAAACTCTCTCTTGCATTTATTGTTTGTAGATTTTTTGATGATGGCCATTCTGATTGCTCTTAGCCATGTTTTCCAAGGTTTCCCAGATACCCTAATGGGATAGACTCAGTTGCCCATAGTGGGAATTTGATTGATAACACACCTTTTATCTGTAACCTTCTCTTCCCTGTTTCACTCCCCAAACAGTACTCTTGATCACCTCTCAAATTAACTACTTGCATTCAGATCCTTGTCTCAGGATCAGCTTCTGGAAGGACCCAGAAGACAGCTAGGAAGTAGCAGTGCTGGTTCCCAACCTAGCTATCTGAACTGTGACACCATTGAGACCACACAAGTCAAACTTCTCAGTGTCAGAGATTCTGATTTTCAAATGCAAATAGACCCAACACCTAATAAGAGTAGAATTATCTGCTGTTTGGGAGTAGCCACATTTGTGATCTCTTCATTCATGTAAATTGAGAATTCACTTAGTAAATATGAGGCAGGGGATTATTATTCAGTGGTGGTTTGTGTTTTACTCTGTAATTTCAGATAGTCAGGCTTGTAGTTGAACTCTGGCTTCATGTTTTCAGGGCCAAAGGGATGGAGTTAGCTCAGTTCATGCCTCTGAGTGTCAGCCAGAGATTCCTCCCGTCTTAAAGGGTGGTGAGCTGGAGCAGCCCGAAGCCCTGGAGAGCAGCGATGAGCAGTTGCCACACCAGTCAGCTGGAACAGAACTGCCTGGACTCATTTTTCTCCTTCTCATTTGCTCTTTTGAAAGCATCAGTGCCTTTGGCAGCCTCAGTGGGGTTGACCAGAAAGCCAGAGGCTCTGAAAATGATCCATCTGGTTCTGAAGAAATCCCTAAGCTTTGCATCCTCCTCTCCCCAGAGCCCCCAGCCCTTGAGCCCTCTGTCCTCCTGCCCACCCACTTCCCCCAGCTGAGTTCAGGCCTCCCCTTTATTTTACAAGCAGTCTCCTCTCAGAGTTACTACATCTCTGCCTGCTTCTCTCCCTGCCAGTGAGGCATAGTGGAATACAATCTTCCTGTCCATCCTCCTGATGCCACTGCCAGAGCTTCCCCAGGAATGCCTTTCCCTTTTGCTTAAAAGTAGAAAGAAGTGAGTAGAAAGGAAAGTCACAGTAGAAGTTGAGTCTGTCAAATGGGCCTGTCATCAACATTAGCATCGCTAGTACCATCTTCCACAGGCCCCTAGTGCCTGGAGGCATGGTAATAGGTGTTTTATAGGCAAAGAAGAACCACTACACATGAAATCTCTTCTTAAAGATTAACAATGCACATTTGTATAGTAGAGGCTCTGATATGTCCTGTAGTCAAGAATTTTAACCCAGTGTTTTCCCAAAATGTGTAACTGCACGTTAGCCCCCACTTTTTAAAACAGAATACCTGTTAATAACTGGTTAAGCACTGATGTTCCATGAAATAGTTTAACAGTCATTATCCTAAATCCTACAGTGACTGCCTACAAGAGGATTTTCCTGATCCCCGTTCATGCTGGGCATCTTAAATTTGTGAGATAATAAAATAGACAAGGCCATTGTTTTCCAAGTATCTGCTGACTTTTCCAGATTGCCAAGAAGATTAAGTGAACGTAGGTAGAGTCTGAAGTATCATAGATGTCTGTTATTACTACTGCTTGTAAACTCTCAATTGTAGTTTTATTTATGAGGATTATTAATAATGGAGCCTCTAACAGGCAGTTTGAGTACCAGAAAGTAAGCACGGAGATCCAAGATATGCCTGATGTGTATTAGGGGGTGCTCTTGGGATCAACACCTGAGTATAAGAGAAGGAAACAGGATTGGGCAGAGGGAGAAGTTGGGCTATGATGCATCTCAGTGATGGTTTAAGTCAACCCCAAAGGGCACGCTGGAGGTGGGCTGGTCATTCAGAGTTGACCTTAATTGGGGTAAGCAAAAGGAGAACTTTACATCCCCACACTGATCGGTCACTGAATACATGCTCCTCTGGAAGGTGATATGGCAATTCCTGCATTGGGCTACCAGCAGTTGGGAGAGCAAATTCTTCATCCCTAAAGGGGGCCTTGGGTGGCACATCATCGCACCCATTCAATAACATTCCACAAGGTTCAAGGAGATTACTGTTCCATGCCTGACCCCATTTAGAATATCAATTGGTAATCCCATCACTGACCCTTTATTGATTTGGGGAGGTGATTAATATCTTGCCTTTGGGAACTGACCTTTCAATGCTGAATAGGCAAATTCACAGAGAGACTCCAAATCAAAGCCTCACCTTGAGGTATGGTCATTGGGAAATGCTAGATCATGACTATCGATGGAGCCACTTCCCACTTTCAACTGGCAAAGGGATTCTTAGGATTTTTCTTCCCTCTGAAAGGGAAGAATGTCCTCTTCTTGGTAGGTAGTCGTGCTGGGTTTTCTCCAACTTTGCTGTTTTGGACCTCCATGGACTGCTCCAGTGGGCACTGTTGTCATCTATTAATAGATTCCATTTGACTTAGTCCATGGGAGGCACCAGGAAGAGAATGGTAGAATGGGGGTGCAGAGAGAGGTTAGGGTGCTTCCTCTTCTCAGTTGCTATATCCAAGGGCAGTGCCTCTGTTCCTTTATCTAAGGTCACAGCTCTTATCAACCTTCTCTCTTGGTTCTCATTAGTTCCAGTAACTCCTTCTGCTTCCCTGTTCAGGCCTGGGGAAGTAGCTTCACTCCTGCTGTTAGTTGCAATGTGTTTCATTGTTGCCCTCTGGCTTATCTTAAACCTTCCTTTGTAATTTCACAAAAGTCTCCCTAATCATTCCTCTTAATTTTTTTTCTGCCAGATCCCTCACTCAGTAAGTAATTCCACTAGTGTTACTTGTACATCCCTTTCTTTTTCCAGAGATGAAATGACTTCAACCAGGTTCTCGCCAGACTCCTGAAAGACCAGGAACCAGAGAGTATCTGTATATTCTGGTTCTTGGAGATGGATGCTGAGGTCCCTGAGACTCGCCAGTCCAGACTTTTCTCTGCTTTTCTCTGTAAAAGCAACTTAGGAATGTGAGTCAGGCCTTTATCCATATCTTTCAGGGAACTCTTAAGTTTGGTGATTCTGCTATGTGGCAGATTTATAGTCTAAATTGTTACCAGTTTCCCAGCCCAACAGCTCTTCTTTGTTTCTACATCTTCACATTTCCTAATCATTAACTTTTGAGTCAGCCTGGGAGACCTGGGAGACTAAAGCAAAAGTGTTTAACTTCACAGGACAGGGGCACAGGGGCTTATTCATGGTTTCATTAGGACAGTGTTTCTCAACCATTTTAAAAGACATGATGTCCATTATAATCGTTAAAACTTTGCTTTACATGCATCTCCTCCTTGACCCTCCCATTATGTCATTCTCAACAAATGTTTGTGGAAAGAAAGAATAAATATTTCAGAGTTCACATCCCTTACTTCCAAACTAATGGTAATAACTTTCCTAAAAAGCTTCTAAAGTAGGTTTCATAATTACCACAATTTCATAAGGGTGGAAATTAAGGATCAGAGAGGCTGAGAAAGTTGCTCAAGGTCACACAGATAGGAAAAATCAAGATCAGAATAGTCTGGAGTTCTTGATAACTGTACCACTGTCCCCTACTCTTCCAGTGTAATGCAAAGAAACCAAAGCACTCTTGAACAGAGGGGAATTTAGATTTCTAAGACTAAAAAGATATAGATATTTATTTTGTTTCTATTTCGCTATCTTCTGAAAATCCACAGCAAAAGTCTGCCCTTAAGTTCTTGTAGGATCTCAGTAGAAACGGTTCCCTTCTTGTAGGGTCTGGGTAGAAATATGCCCATCATGGCCCTGGAAGTCCATTATCATGTGGACCCTTGGCCTGTCCTTGCAGTGGTTCCAAGGCCAACTCTTACCTCCCTGTAACTTTTATTTAAATGGTGACTCACTGGGTACTGAGAGGTGACAGAACATGTGTGGCTTGCAATTTGAGCTACCCCACTTGTAAAGGGGTGTGTTTCTAAACTTCTCAAAGCTTCAGTTTCCTCACTATAAAATGGGAAAAAGTATTTACTTCACAAGTAAATGGTGAAGAGTCAGCTGGTGATGGTGAGAGTCAACTGAAAAAAATAAAACAAAACAAAACCCTAATACAGTGCCTGGTGCTGAGGAGCTGCCCAGTGTGTATTGAATCCCATCCCCCCCACCTCCCAGGAGGTCCTCAGCTCTTCCCAGGGGTTAGCAGAGCATCACCATTCTGGGTGGGGTACCAGGAGGAAGTGGTGTTGGCTACTGATTTATAACCTGGCTCTGCATGTTGCGTTACACATGGGCTAAGGTGCACCATCACCTTGCCGACAAAGGTCCGTATAGTCACAGCTATGGCTTTTCCAGTAGTCACATGAGGATTTGAGAGTTGGACCTTAAGGAAGGCTGAGCACTGGAGAACTGATGCTTTCAAACTGTGGTGTTGGAAATGACTCTTGAGAGTCCCTTGGACAGCAGGGAAATCAAACCAGTCAATCCTAAAGAAGATCAACCCTGAATATTCATTGGGAGGACTGATGCTGAAGCTCCGATACTGAAGCCACCTGATGCAAAGAGCCAACTCGTTGGAAATACTTTGGCCACCTGATGCTGGGAAAGATTGAGGGCAAGGGGAGACGGGCGGGGCAACAGAGGTTGGAAGGTATCACTGATGCAATGGACAGGAGTTTGAGCAAACTGAGACAGGGAAGCCTAGCATGCTGTGGTCCCTGGGGTGGCAAAGAGTTGGACACGACTAAGTGACTGAACAACAACAAGATGCGGAAGGCAGTTGTGTCAGGCCCTGGGTTACATTCCAGCAGGTCAGGACACTGCCAGCAGAGCTTCAGGAAACCTGTGTGCAGTTCCACAGTGCTCTGTCAAACCTGATACCCACCATCTGATGTGAATTGCCTCCAGCGCCTTGAGAGTGAAACCATTCACAGAAAGTCATCCTGCAAGGAAGTCAGAAACCTAAATGATCTGATCAGGAGAAAAGCCCGGCCTTTGGGGGGATTTAGTACAATGAATGCCAAGCATTTCCTAGCTCACAAGGCTCTGTCAGGCTCCATAGGTGGAAGTGGAGGGGTCTAGAAAATGTTTAGTTACAAATGATGAAAACCTGCTCACGTTTGGCGGCTTATATGGCAATATGAAACCACTAGACTTATGAGGAGTTGGGAAGCAGGCACCTCTCAGAACAAAAGTTTACAGAGTCTTAAATTTTGCCACTAAACTTCCAACTTTCTCTTTTTCCTGGTTCAAAGAGAGAGAAATATTTGAATGGTACGAAGCCAGGCAATGGTCACTACCAGTCTAATCAGGGGTGAGCTTGCATGGGTCCACTGTAACCACAAGATCTTCCTTCTCCTGAGACCAAAGGAGGCCAGTTCTCAGAGAAGGATGTAGTTGAAGTGGCCAGACTCTCAAGAGTTATCTACAGTAATGAGCAAACTCTTTATCTTTTGCCATTTACATCTGGCTCCTTTGCTGTCTCAAGTTTGTGAAGTACTTTACCATTTGCAAGTTTTCTAGAACCTCTTTTAGTTCCCTAATTGTGCCTAGTTAAATCCTGCCTTAGGGCTTTGAGAAAATTTTACCCCCTCTGCCTGGAAAGCCTCTTTTAGCCCTTCCCTGTCCTTTTTGGCCAGGTTTCCCTCTTTGTCTTCAGATCTCAGTGTCACATCCTCAGGAAAGTCTTCACAGACTCTCGGCTAGCTCACCCACACTCATCAATGTTACCCTCTGGTGATGGTCTATGCTTTTCCTTCATGGAGTTCATAGCAAATGGAATGGCTGATTCCTTTGTGAACTTATTCAATGTCTGTCCTGTTGACTAAACCTAGCTCTGCAAAGGCAAGGGTTGTGTCTTCTTATTCACCACTTTGTCTCTGCTGTCCATCAGATTGCCCAGAATAGGTAGGAGCTTGCAATGTATTTTGGTTGTTGTTTTGTTGAGTTCATAAATCCTCCAAATAGCCTTCATCTTTAGTGTCTTCATCTTCCCTGTAAAGATGCAGGCTCAGAGTCTGCAAGTGATAAGCCAGAAGCCACACAGCTGGGAAGCTGCAGGGTCAGGCAGTGTGTCTGTCAGACATGGAAGCCAGCACCCTTTCAGTCCCCTGGGCCGCCTCTTGGAATAGACCTGCGACACCACATGCCAAGATTCAAATCCCCACAAATGCTCAGGATGTCCACATATTCCTGTGGCCTTTATGCTCAGGATTCTAAGGACCTTAGGAGTGAAGATCCTCAGGGTCAGACTCCTAACCTACAGACTGGTTCCCGGCACCCCAAACTCAGGCACCTTTTTGTTGCTGCCATTCAGTCACCAAGTCATGTCCAATTCTTTGTGATCCTGTGGATCCCAGCTTCCCTGTCCAGACTTCCCTGTCCCTCACCATCTCCCAGTTGTTCTTGTTCAGTCACTCAGAGTGAAGGTCCTCAGGGTCAGTCTCCTAACCCGGAGATTGGTTCCTGCCACCCCACACTCAGGCAACTGTTGTTGTTGTTGTTGTTGTTGAGTCACTCAGTCCCGTCTGACTCTTTGTGAGCCCTTGGCCTGCAGCACACCAGGCTTCCCTGTCTTTCATTATTTCCCAGAGTTTGCTCCAACTCATGCCCATTTTGTCCGTGATGCCATCCAACCATGTCATCCTCTGTCATCCCCTTCTCCTCCTGCCTTTAAGTTTTCCCAGCATTAGGGTCTTTTCCAATGAATCAGCTCTTGGCATCAGCTGGCTGAAGTATTGGAGCTTCACCTTCAACATCAGTCCTTCCAATAAATATTTAGGGTTGATTTTCTTTAGGATTGACTGGTTTGATCTCCTTGCAGTCCAAGGGACTCTCAAGAGTCTTCTCCAACACCACAGTTGGGAGGCATCAAATCTTCAGTACTTAGTCTTTTTTATTGTCCAGCTCTCACACTCATACATGACTACTGGAAAAACTGTAGCTTTGACTATACGGATTTTTGTTGGCAAAGTAATGTCTCTGCTTTTTAACACACTCCCTAGGTTTGCAATAACTTTTCTTCCAAGGAGCAAGCGTCTTTTAATTTCATGATGAACCCCTTGTCTCTTAGAGTTTGCCCAAGTTTATGTCCATTGAGTCGGTGATGCCATCCAACCATCTCATCCTCTGTTGCCCTCTTCTCCTTCTGCCTTCAATCTTTCCCAGAATCAGGGTCTTTTCCAATGAGTCAGCTATTCAAATCAGGTGGCCAAAGTATTAGAGCTTCAGCATCAATCCTTCTAGAGTATTCAGGCACCTACGGAGCATGTTAGCAGCCCAAAGGGCCAGTCCCATTCCCAGGGATTTGACTCAGTTGGGGTGGGTGAGGCTCCAATGCCTACCCTTTCGACAAGCGCCCCTAGGTGATTTTGATGCACAGCCCAGAGGTTGAACCAGTGCCCTAGGGAATGTGGTACCTGGCAGATTTTTCTGTTTTGATGGCAGTGACCCTAAGGGGGTTGGCAGAGGGAGATCTGAAGTTTGCTTCGAAGAAAAGCTAAGCTGACTTTTCTATTAAACGGGAAATGCATCCTGTTCCAGGAAGACGACAGGAGGGCGCCTGAATTGTTTAAGTTGCTGGGATGAGGACAGGTTCCTTTCTGCTTGCTTTGGCTGCCTGCTAGTGCGGTACCTCGGAACAGGTGGACCTCACAAGGAGGATTATGGGCTCCAACATCAGCTTGTAAATAAGTCATACAGCCCAGCTGGGTCTCTGCCCTCATAAATATTGACCAGCTGTGATTAAACTGTCCACTCCACGTCACATTATCTAGTGTGAAAGCCCCTTTATTAGAGTATTAAATAACCATGAGCCCATGCCTGCTCTGTACAACCATGTTCCTCATGAAGTACAAGGCTACAGCCAGGTGACATCAAACCAGGCAGGCAAAAGAGGACCATCAATTGCAATCAACCCATTATTCACTGAGCGCTTGCTACATGCCAGGCATTAAGCTATGTGTTGGTTATGGTGAAAATGAGATGTTTTAATTAGTCAGAAAATATGTTAAAAATAAGTTTACCTATCTAAAAGTACCAGCAATGAAGTCAGAGAAGGGTGCGGAAGAGAAGGAGCCAGAGCTAGGGTAGCCGTTATTGGAAGATGCTTGTATTCGTCTCCTAGGCATAAAAATTAGAGAAGACTGCTTAAATGGGAGCAAGCAGAGTGTGTTCTAGCCAGAGAGTCAGCTCCTGTCACTTGCAGAGACTCAGAGATGGGCAGAGGAGAAGGAGAGCTCTCTAGTGGAAAAAAGAGGTTTCATGTATGTCCTGATTGAAGGATAGTGGCATAAGGCACCTATTGATGGATTAACTAGAAATGGAATATGCTTTGTGATTGGCTAGGGTGCATATTTGACTTTGTCCAGCTTGCTTTTCTAAGTTGGAGGCAGGGACACAAAATAGGGACCCTGCTGGTTATTAATCTGGTCCTGCTCATTTGAAGCCAGTTGTTACAGGAGTTATTTTTTGGCTTCCTGGACTCAATTGCTACAGATAATTGTCAGACCTTCTGGGCTAGTTACTGCAGTTGGTAGGTTGGTTTCCAGGACTGGTTGCTTCAGGCTGTAGGTCAGAGTTCTACTTGAATATAATAGTCTGGTAATTGTCCTTTTGTATTCATTCTCTCATAGGACTACCACAACAAATTACTATAAACTAGCTGGCTTTAAAAAAAAACAAAAAACAATCCAGAAATGTGTTCTTTCACATTTCTGGAGACATGGATCCAAAATCTGTTTATATACCATCCATTGGAACCCAGTCACGTGGCCACACCTAGCTACAAGAAAGGCAGGAGTTATAGACTTCGAGTTGGAGTCATTGTCACCCTGAAATAAAGTCACACTTCTAGAACCAAGGAAAAGGGCAGAATGGATATTAGATGGGCAAACCAGTTGCCACTACCACATGGGCTATCAAGCAAAGAAACATCAATCTATGAGAAAGTGATGCTGATGTTGAGAGAGATGCGCAATTGAGCGGGGTCAGTGGAGGGGGATTAACCTTGTGAAATGCAGAGGGAATTTGGGACTCCACAGATGGGAGGATCAAGTTCTTTCAGACAGAAGAGGAGAAACAGGCAGAGGCCTAATGATAGAGAGGCTTATTAAAGTTTTAGACCTCTATCCTAGAATCCTGGAGCTTCTAAAGGGTTTTCAGCAGGGGATGGTGTAGCCTGATCAAATACTTGTGTTTTGAGCACATTACGTTGTTCGTGGTTCCAGAAGCTGGTGACCCAGAGCTATGGCATCATTGTGTCGGCAGAGGATGGTTTTCCAGGAGGGCAGCCTCATCCCAGATTAGCTACAGATCCATGTACCCAGCTAAATGCAGGAAAATATGGGTATCAGGGAAGGGTTAATAGCAGAAATGACTCTTGAGGGTTGAGTATAGTTTCCACAGGATAAAAGAAAGGCCAAGAACATTCCAGGTAGAGTTGGGACAAAGACTGGAGTGTCCAGCATGGAGGATCTGTCAATCAGGATCATTCCTAGAGGCAAGACTGCAGATGACACTTGAGGTCAGGCAGGGGTCAGATCACTAACGGTCTTGTGTATCTGCCTAAGGAGCTGAATGTTGGGGGATCATAGAAAGGTGTTCTGTCAGGGAATGACACTTCATGGACTGAGGTCTGGAGCTTCAGTCTGGGCAGTAGCATGGAGGAGCACAGCACAGATGGCATAGTTTCTTAAGATGGAAACTCCTTTTTATGCACTTGAACTTCTGCCTATTGGGACCTTGACTAGTTTTATCAGAGTAGGCAGGCATCTACTCTGCTCCTGCTCACCCCTGTGAAATAGTACCATCTATAGTCCTGTATCTGACTAACCAAAATTCAGAAAACTCTGAAACCTGAACTTCTTTTCTTGGTAATTCATTTGGTGGCCAGACTTAAAACAGACCTAAACTTCCTGAGTTGATCTCAGCTGGTATGAGGTGATTAATGGTCTATTTATCCCACTTAGTGTGAATATTTATGTTTTGCCATGTAGAATTATTAATGACTTTGACAGGTGTTAAATAATAGATGGTATGTATTTCTAATATAAAAAAAATTTCTAAATTCTATCATATATCCAGCCCAAGAGTTTTAGATAAGGGACTGTAACCCCTGTGCATGATCAGGAAGATCTGAACACTGCAGGAAAATTTGCTCTAAGTAGAAGGTTGCACTTAGAGATTATTTTAGTGGATAAAAGGAAAATCTACTGAATGCAGCAGACAGTAAATTTATGGAACCTGAATTTCATTGAGCCATAGAAACTATAAACTAAATAGGCTCAAAGAGAGTTTTCCTACCTTTATGGATGATAAATCAATAGGAGGTTAATGAAGGAGGCTTGGGGTTACCTAGGACAGATCCATTAATTATATGAAGTTAATGTCATAGTGAACATCTAGCATCTACTTCCACAAGACCAGTGGCATTATTCTTACTACTAATAATAATTTATATGTAATAAGTGCTTGAAATGTACCAAGTTTTTGGAAATGCTTTCTCCTCTCATTCTTATAATAATTATGATGGATGGATGGATATATTGCATTTCCTGGTCTATAGCCAAGGACCCCAAGCTTGGAGGAGGTGGGTGACTCTTTCAAGGTCATTCAGGCAACATTTACACGCAGGACCCAGATTAGGTCCTTATGATTCTGAGATCTGTGGTCTTAAATTCAATGAGCAATAACATTCTTAGCTGAAGGGTGATAACCTAAAAAAGAAAAAAGATCTGTCCTCTACTACAAGCAAGCACAATGGATGTCATCTCACAAGCCTACTCCATCTCAGTGTTTGTAGCTGAAGACAATCAATTGCAGATTTTGAGACTGATTCTAGATTTCATAAGGAATATGGATTAGGTGAGGGGTGAAAAACCCAGGAATCTTTTTTAAAAACATTCCCTGTGGAACCCTGACTTGGTAGATCAGGAGCCACACTTGGGAATCTGTTGTTTAAATTTAGTAATGAAAATATCCAGTCACAAGTAAGTAGGACAATGGCCCTCCCTCCTGCCCCCCACACCTTCAACATTTTCTTGTATTTATTTTCCCTCTTTTCATGCAGGATTTGCTCCACTCACCCCTCCAGGCCTCAGAAAAGGTGAACTCAACAGCTGTGTTCACGGGGTTCCCTTTCCCTTCAGCTCTGAGCATCTTCTAGCAGGGACAGAAATATCAGAGGAGAGCAAGATTGGCTGTGTATTTTCCTGGTTCCCTCCTGGCAGATTGACACTGGCTCCTCCTTCCTAGTTATAGCTCGTGGCAGCCCGCCTTCTCTGACCCCACACCTCTGTCTACAGTTAGGGCCTTAAGCATTCCTGTTCCTTGCAATTTCAGATCAGGAAGTTACCCCCGTGTTGCTTGCTCCATCCACAGTGATTCCCCTAGATCTTGCCCACGTCCTTATAAACAGTGACCTTCATTGCATGTGCTGCTATTTCCTTTGCAGACCTGGCCTGATAAGTACTAACTCCTCTTTTTATTCATGCCTGAATATTCTCGAGCAAATCACTATGCATCTCAAACACCACTATCACAGTCAGTGAAATGATAACTCCCTGATACCGTCTACTATCAAGCGTATAGTAGGCAACATCTAGTGCCCCATTGGTGTCTCTCATCAGTTAGGTTTGGAAATCACTGAAGTAGCTCACTCTGGAAGAGTCTTTCCAACTCAAATAATATGTCCGTTGAATATGCAAAGAATATTCCAGTTTATAGATTTGAGTCAGTCTCCACCTGGTGGCAGGAAAGCTTGCCTGAACTGTGAGCTGGTAAATTAGAACCTGGTTCTCAGCGAGGTGAAGTTGCCATGGAAACTGCCTTAGAACATTTAGGATGTGGTTTGTGCACCTAGATGTGGCTCTACCAATAGTCTGGCAGAAAAATCAGGAGGATGTTGAACCAAAGAATCTACCCAAGTATGTATCTTCTTTCCTCCAGGGATGGGATGGCCACCCATAGGTCCAAGAAGACAAGTCATTATTCCAGACCCTGAGAGTATGCCCTCTTCCAGGTCTCTCAAAAGAAATCTCTCCCAATACTTCATCTTAAGTAGTCATTCCCCTTTCTTGCGTCTTACCTTAGACCTAACTTGTAATTACACATTTTAGTCTTAGAACATTTGATTGGCTTTTTTCAGGTTGCAGATCAAAAACATCTAGAAAGCAGCCTCTGCCAGAAAGCAGCAGTTGTAGAACCTGGCAAGTTGGAAAGGCAATGGGTTGGCAAGGCGGGACATCTGAACCCAGGTCTACACGTACGTGGCTGGTGTGTGAGCAGGTTTCTGTCTGTCTCTGGGACGGAGCTGCATCTCTGCCCTGATTCTTGGGACTTCAGTCTCAGTGAGTTTTAAGAAAGCATTTCTTCCTCATCATACTAAATTCCAATCCTGAATGAAAGGCTTGGCCAGAAAAACTCCATTCAAATTCATAGCCACAGAAATTGGCTGGGGATCAAAGTTCTTCATTTTTTAAAAACAGTTGCCTGGGACATCCAACAGGGTATTTGATAGGTTAGTGCCAGGCAATGATTTCCATGTTGGCTTCTACGTGAAAGAACTTTCCACTGAGGCAGGTGATTTATTCTAATTTTCAAAGCAAATCCTCCAGTGACCAGGCTGCTAAAATCTAACTGACCTTCAGAGCTGTCTCTGGTCACCAATCTGCCCCACCATTAGCAACCTGAGATGTACATAGATACAGATTTCAGCATGTGAGCACTTGAGCAAGGAAATCAGGCAGAACTCAAAGTGTACAGAGCATTTTGGTGGAAGGAGAAAGGATCACCTGTCATCTAAAAGCCCACCTGACTGTTGCCTTCCCCTTCCTATTAGTTTTTTTTTTTTCAGTTTTAATTTTTTTTATTGAAGTATAGTTGATTTACAATGTTGTGTTAATTTCTGTTGTATGATAGAGTGATTCGGTTATACATATATATACATTTTTGTTTCATATTCTTTTCCAACATGATTTATCATGGGATATTGAATATAGTTCTCCATGCTATATGGTAGGACCTTGTTGCTTATTTGTTCTCTTAGTTCTTGATCAGCAGTGTTGAGGCCTCCCATTGCTTCTACCTGGGGTGCCACAGGTTGTGTGAGTTGATGAACAATAGCAGATTTGGAAACAGGAAGGCTTTGTGCCAAGACCTGCAGTTCTGTGAGAGATCTTGTACTTCAAACCTGTGCACACGGGATCTTCTTCGTTTCAGATGATGTGCACAGGATGTGTAACAGCAGTTGTTTCTGGAGTCCCCCTCCTACAGAGGGAGGGACTGAGCCAGCTGCTTCCTCCAGGCTGATGGTAGGGGGAGCTTTTACATAAAGTGTGGATACCAGACATCACACCTAGATTTCCTGGAGGCCTGGAAGAGCCTAGAGAATCTGCATTTTTAATAAGCCCTTCTGCCTTGTGACCGGCAGTGGCAGGAAACCAGGTTGAGGCCTTCCATCCTCTCCTGGTGATTTGCCTTGTGTTCAGAAGTGAGGCATGTGTCTGCAACTAGAAGAATTTGAATTTGCTTGGCAAGTCAAAATGATTTACAAGATGGAAGTTGGTTTTATACCCTTAGATTGTGCCATCGAGGCATCAGACATCTGGATCAATTAGGAAAAGTGCTTCACTTTAAGGTAACAGAAGGCCCCCATTAAAATGCAAACATTAGCTGAGTCATTAGTGATGCTAGTAGCCCCCAGGATGCAGTCAGAAACGGGGAGGGGCCAACATGTGGTGGTTAGGGACTCTGGCATTGCTGAGTTGGAGTCTTGGCTCTGCAGCCTAACTATGTGAGATGCTCAGGCGTGTTATTTAACTTGGATTGTTCATCTGTAAAGTGGGGATAGTAATAACAATCTCATCGGGATGGAATCAGGATTTTTTTTGGAAAATGATGCATGTCAAGCCATCAGCTATGTCTGTATCCCAGGTGATGACCTGGGAAAATGCTGTCTGTTCTCCTTGTTATTGGGTGTTGGCAAAGAAGATCAAGTTGACAGAGGATTTGTTGATAAATACCTTAGTAGAGCCTCCATTGCCCGCCCTCTACCCCACCCGTCAATCCATCCTTCACACAGCCCCCTGAGATGGCTCCCCAAATCAAATCTCATCCTGTTCCACCCATCTTACAGTTCTATTGCCTGAATTTAAAATCCTACAACGTCCTTCATGCTTTCGCCTCTTCCCACCTTCTTATCTCATCAGTCAGAACTTCTGAAATTGAATATTCCAGTGTGGTTTCCAAACTCCTTAACTCTCTCCCACCTTTTCATTTCTCTCTGCCTGCAATCCTCACTCCAGCCCACCCCAGCCCTTTTCTCTTTTGGGTTATTTGACCCACTCCTACTTATCCATAAGAACCATCCAGAGGTTGCCTTCTTTGACCTTGACCTCCCTGTTCACCTGGGCTGGGGGAGGGACCTCCTATGTGACTCTGGAACTCCTCTCTTGGCACTCTCACTTTACATAGTAACTGCTCTATAGCAGGGGCTGATACTTCCCTGCTCCTTAAAATCAACGGAACTCTCTAAAGTCCCAGAGCCTGGCTTCAGGCTCTGACCAGTTAAATTACTCTCTGGGGGTGGAACTCGGGCAGCAGGACTTTTTCAAATTCTCCAGCCGATTCCAGGGTGCACCTGGGCTTGGAAACTAGCACTCCAGATATGAGCACCTTAAGGTCATCAAATGTGTGTGCAGAAATGCCGACGACCCACGATACTTAGCATGGTGACTGCCATGCCGCGGCCTCTGAATGCATGCCAGAAGGGCGGTGATTGTCGTCAGGAACTCCTGGAGCTGTGTTGCCATCTGGGAGGACAGGCTGCTCAGAGGTGCTGGGACGGGTGACTCTGAGAGATGTAGGGGCTACAGCGGGTGTGGAGATCAGAGAGGGAGGCTGCAGTGAAGGCAGGGTGAGGTCGCTGCCAAAGGTGTGCCCAGGGCTGTCGTGGGGAGTGAAAGGCAGGGGAGCATGAACCACATCCAGTTCCTTCAGGTACGCTTCAACCTCACCAGCCAGGAGTGCTTAGGAAGAGAGTATGTCACATGGGATTGGTGGCTCTATCAGGCTTTTAGACTTTTCCTTCTGCTCTCCTGGAGAGGGCTGTGGAGTCTTCAAGTTCTGGCAGATAAAAAGCATTCTCCCAGCCATCTACACCCTCGAGGCTTTCTCTGGGACCCTGGGAGGTGGCAAGTAAATTCTACACCCGCAAGGATATCCAAGGCCTGCAGGAGCCCTGCCTGATCAATCCTCCTCAAACAGGTTTTCTTCTTGAGCCCTTAATCATTGAACCTTCTTTCTGGGCAAGAAAATCTGAAAATTAACTGAGAAATTCACCAGCTTATCTTCCTGGGCCGGTGCTTCTCACTCCTTTTCAAATTTAAAGCAACTGAGGCACAGAGGATGAAATGTGCTCAAGGTAGCATAAGTAATAAAAGGCAAGTTGGTATTTGGTCATGTAATCCTGGAGTTTTTCTTTCTATACAATGACGGTGGTAGAGGCATGGGGGTAGGGAGGGAGGCTATTTGGAGTCATTGGTCTAGATAATATTCTTGGGAAAAAGGATAGGGATTGAGGGAAAGGCTCTAGACTCCCCATTTATACATGAGAATATAGATTGGCGGGGACAAGCCATGGGAACTTTGGAGGGACGGTCAGTTCAGGAGGAGGGAATCCCAGGCAGCATGGTGCTGTATATGTGGAGGAAAGGATCTGTGTCCTGGAGGAGAGAGTGGTCAGTTGTGTCCGAAGCTTCTGGACGACTCAGTAAGATTAAGGCTGAATTAAGTGAGATTGGGTGGCGAAGGGGGCATTATGTCCTTGAGAGTAGCTTCAAAGGAGAGCAAGCAAAGTCCAATGAAGGGAGTAGAAAGTGAGGAAGTAGTGTCAGGGAGGTGACTCCCTTCCAATGAAAACCAGTGACTGGGCTGGGAGGGCCCCATATCACCTGGCATTCTCTCCACACAGCAACTTTTTTCCCTGTAGAGGTTGTAGAGCATCTTTGGCCCAGAGAGAGGGTTGTGTCCCATTGGACCAATAACTGTGATACAACTCAAAAAGAAGAGAGGAAGTGAAATTAAAAAATAATAATAATAAAATGATGAGAAGATTGACACAGCAAAGATCAAAGAAACCAGAACCCTCTGTGAAAATGTATCTCCTGGTGAATGTGAGTCTTGAAGGAATCAATCAGCAGCTCTTGAAAAATTGTATGTCCTGTAAAAGTGTCAGTGGAGCTTTTACAGTGTCACAATGCAGGTGCCGATGACTGGGCACAGAATGGATGGCCCATTAATACTCATTGATGAGTTTATTGATTGGTGTGTCCAGTGTAATTAGCCCCAAAGATCCTCAATCAATACAGAACAGGGTGGTGATGAAGCCTAAGTATCCTGGAAAAATGTAGGGCCAGGTTCAGTCCTGATGGCCACTGGCTCACTGTGTGGCTTGGTAATACTCCTGGACTGCTCGGAGGGTCAGTTTCTTTGCCTGTAAAATGGGGAGATAATAATAGTTCAGTGTTTCCCAAAGTGATTTCTAGCAAACTTTAGTTCTTGGATATGTTAGTTTTTGTTTTAAACAAAAGTGTTTAAGTGATCATATTTGGGCAATACTTGTTTTAAACAACTTAAGCAAGACTCTCAGAGCTGTGGTACCAGGCATTGTGAATCACCAAGAAGTGGTATATAATATACATTTATTTATTCATTTGACCTACACTATTAAGCTTAGAGCCTATGCCAGGCACTGTTCCAGGTGCTGGGGGCACAGCAGAGAACAAAAGACCTAAGTCCCTTTGCCAAAGTGTTTGCATCCTAGTGAGAGAACACAAATTGATAATCAGTCAACAAAGATAAGTAATATGTTAGATGGTGTTAAATCATATAACACACATACACACACATACCCACAAAAGACTAATGCAGTGTAGGGGGTAGAAGGCAGTACTACCTTATAAAGAGAGGGACTAGGACTTTTCTCCTTAATGAAGGGTTGTTTTGAGCAGAGACCTGAAGGAAATAAAGGAGGGAACTATAGCTGAGGGAAGAGAAGTGATGGGGACTAGCCTAGGGTCAAGCCCAACTTCAACAGAGGAGCCTTCCCTCTTCATATCTACATAGCCTGTGAGTTCGGATAACCAGAGTTCAGATGACAAGGCCTAACTATTATAGAGATGTATTGTGTCTTTCAAACTCATGTCATCAGCAGGAAACCACCTTTCCTCCTCCCCTCCTTTCTCTCCTCCTCCTCTGCCCTTTCTCCTTATGATTATTTGGTATGATTCTTAAGACCAGCATTCCACTGGAGTATATCATTTGGAAGTACAACACTAATGTTATGACCTGGGATGCCATGGTGTAATATTCTAAACTGGCCAAGGGTGGATAGGGGGAATGAAAAGTGTAAACTATAAAATCCTTTTAGAGAAATGGCCAATCAGAGTGAAGCTCAAAACTCAGTTGGATGTTTGGGGAAAAGGAAATCGTCTTGTTCTCCACACTGCAGAAGGGAAACCAGGCAGCCCTGGAACTGCAGAGTGTCATCTCAGTACTCTGAAGGCAGCCAGCCTGGGCAGGAGACCAGCACACAGGAGGGCAGGGCCAAGAGAGAATCCCTGAGAAATGAAGCCCTGCGCTGTCTGTCCACCTACCTCTCCATCAGTTCACTCCTGAAATCCCCCTCCTGTGGACCTTTCAGGTCCAAGAGCCAATAAATTGCTTTATTTTAAAGCCATGGTAAATTGGATTTGTCTTTTACTTCATAGCACAGAGTCTTAATTGATCCCCATAACTTATCTCATCAGATCACCATGACAACCCTGCTATAAGATGCTTTTATTCCCATTTTACAAATGGAAAAACACAGAGAAGACAGCTGAACTGCTATTGATTGCTTAGGAACAAAAATTTGGTAGAATAGATTTGGGGTTCAAAGATGTGGGCTTCTGTCTTAGAGCCATTGTATACAGGCTGTTTCCTCATCTGTAAAGTTAATACTTCTTTTTTAAAAAAATCTTTTCTCCCAAGGTTGACATGGGGTGATAAATCAAAGATCCCTTAGGAGGAGGCTCTTTCCTACTGTAAAGTGCTCTACAGATGGTTGCTATTCCTATGCATGGAGCCCACAGCTACAACCTAGAAGTTCAGGCTAGCATGCTGCTAGCTTAATAGACCCAGGCTCCAGCTTGTTCTCTAATGCAGGAAAATATTTTGATTTCCTTTTTATATGATCTTTTGCTTGACAAGTCCTTCCTTCACAGCAAGTAAAGATCCAAAGCCAAACCTGGTCTCTGACCCCTCATATTATGAATGGGAACTCAGCTACATGCCAAGTATAAGCTTTACTCATCGATTATTCAGCTCCTAACACTCACACGTGAATGCATACTCCAAGACCCCAGCAGTGTTGGGTTGAGAGGCCTGTATTATTTTCCATGGGTTCAGTGATAGATTTTCTATGTCATGTTAACATCCCATATGTATATTTTGTATCTTCTGCCTTTAGGGATTTAAAAGATAAACACATTTCATTGTGCAATTTTCTCTTGTTAGGAGTAACTTTGAGGCAAAAGTCTCTAGTTATTTAGAGTAAAGAAAGTGAAAAACTGTTTATAATTCAGTTCAGAGGGTAAAAATTTGTTCTTTCCATGAATATACTGAAGTGATTTGCCTAAATGATTCAGAGTTGATTTCCCAAATATATTAGTTATGAACAAAAGAATTGTATTCATCTTTGGACTATTTATAATATTAGAATAAAGTACTTGTCAAATAAGGCTCTAGTTTGATAAGCACAATATACAAGGAGGAAAATGAGATATATTTATTCTTGTTATTTAGGAAATATGTGCTTTATTGTACACACTTTGCTTCTGGCTATGGAAAAAGTAATTTATCGGCAAGTCTTTTCCTTTCATTTCCCTTAAATATAAAGATTAACTGATGGCTTAACAATCTTGTTCAGGCTATATTTATGAAAGATAGCTGTTCTCACTCAAAACCTCCCAATATTGGAGTTGTAGCATTATTCATAAAGATACGATAGGAAGACCTTCAGTCATAAAAGTTGAGATGTATCTCATACTAACAACTTGAAAGGAATGTGAGCTGGAATTTCTTTTGTATTAATTTACATGAGAGGGAAAAGTGACAGTAGCCAAGAACTGAAAAAATGAATTTTAGCAATCAGGTTGACTTAATTTGAACTCATCAGGTGCCAATGCAGTAAAGGTATGTTTAGAGTGTCAGAGTGTGGCTTCCTGTGGTCAGCCTCCAGGAGAAAACCAAGCAGTGGGTGTGACATTGAGTAATTAGCTTGCTTTCTTTGCCTTCAATCAAAGGCCCTTAAAATATATTCAAGGTTGGTAGCAATGTCCTTGGACTTGAAGGAGACCTGTTTATATTGTCTTCATCAATGTCAACTGTTGGGTTCCAAAGAGGAAGAAATATAATCCAGGTCCAAGGACAACAACCATTGAGAAATCCCTTCATCTCTGAAAGAAAACCAAAGCATCTCTCAGTTCTGTTTATGAAATGCTTAAGTAATTTTTCTCCGCTGCTGAAAAAAAACACACCCCACAGCTGGAATCATTTACAATGTAGATTTGATTGTTTTTTTGCAAATTGAACGATTAATTCAGGCAAGCAACCAAAGATTTAATTTAATTTTAAACTGGAAGGGATGGACAATCATAGTGGCTGAATTCCTAGCTTGGCAGACTTTGGGGTCTCAGCAGTTAGTTTAGATAATATTGTGACTCCAGTAAGTCCATACTGGAAGGTAGACCAAGTTTTTAAAAAATGTTTTGGTACCACTGGCCTGACTCTCTTTTTATGAATGTTTTCCTGCTTTAAAATGGAGTACTTGAAGGGATAATTTCAATCCTGTTCCTCTACCCAAGGGCTCTGTGAATTTGTAATTGCATTTCACTTCCGCCGGGGACAAGTAACATGATCAAAAATTGCCAGTAACCTCAGAGAGGAATTTTTATGACTTGAGCGGTACCTCCTCTAGTTTGACCAAGTATATTTATGCACAACCAGCTTACTCCACTCTATTCCTGCCTGCACACACTTTGGAGGCAAAGTTGGATCTTTTGTGAGCCGTGGATAACCAAAAAATTTACCCTGAACCACCCCAAAGATCAAGCTAAGGGTGGCCCAGATGATGAAGCCAAGCATGAGCTACCGTCTTTATTCAGCAGCTCTTTGTAGAGGATGACACAATGCCAGCCTGCAGAATGTTCTGAGAGATGCTTTTGTTGCTGCTGTTGCTGCTAAGTCGCTTCAGACATGTCCAACTCCGTGCGACCCCATGGACTGCAGCCTACCAGGCTCCCCCTTCCCTGGGATTCTCCAGGCAAGAACACTGGAGTGGGTTGCCATTTCCTTCTCCAATGCTTGAAAAGTGAAAAGTGAAAGTGAAGTCGCTCAGGTATGTCCGACTCTTAGCGACCCAGTGGACTGCAGCCTCCTAGGCTCCTCTGTCCATGGGATTTTCCAGGCAAGAGTACTGGAGTGGGTTGCCACTTCCTTCTCCAGAGAGATGTTTTTCAGTTCAGTTCAGTTCAGTCACTCAGTCGTGTCCGACTCTTTGTGACCCCATGTATCACAGCATGCCAGGCCTCCCTGTCCATCACCAACTCCTGGAGCTTACTCAAACTCATGTCCATCGAGTCGGTGATGCCATTCAGCCATCTCATCCTCTGTCGTCCCCTTCTTCTCCTGCCCCCAATCCCTCCCAGCATCAGGGTCTTTTCCACTGAGTCAACTCTTCGCATGAGGTGCCCAAAGTATTGGAGTTTCAGCTTCAGCATCAGTTCCTTCCAATGAACACCCAGGACTGATCTCTTTAGGATGGACTGGTTGGATCTCCTTGCAGTCCAAGGGACTCTCAAGAGTCTTCTCCAACACCACAGTTCAAAAGCATCAATTCTTTGGCGCTCAGCTTGCTTTTACCTGATGATAAAGTGTAATTGAATGATGAGGCAAAGAGCAGAATTAGCACAGAAAAGACAACACAGTTGACCCTTGAACATTGGTTTGAATTGCATAGGTCCACTTACATGTGAATTTTTTTTCAATAGTAAATACCACAGCAGTACATAGCCCGTGGTTGGCTGAATCTGCAGATGAGGAACTGTAGTTATAGAGGGTTGACTGTAAGTTATACTTGGATTTTCGACTGTGCAGGAATCAGTGTCCCTAAACCTCCCATTGTTCAAGGTTCAGCTATACTCTTAAGGTTGATCTGAGACTTTCTTTCAGGGGAAAAAATTGAATTGCTTAGTATCCCGGGGATTCTAGAACTTTCAACACTTTTCATTATTTCTTAACAGGTCTGGTCAGTTAAAATGGCAGTGGGGTTTCACCTTTTGGCTTTGTTTATTTTTATTACTCCTCCCTCCTTTCTGCCTTCCTTCCTTCCCTAACTTTCCTCCTTGCATCCTCTTTTCCTTCCTTCATTTTATTTTTTTGTGTGTGTGAAATAAATCTTCTCTGATACTTGTATCTGTCTATAATTTTCTCATAGGAATAGATCCAAAATAAATGCACGTTGCATAATGAACATACTTTTAAAAACTGAAACCAAGGCGATACTGCTGCTGCTGCTGCTGCTGCTGCTAAGGCAATACTAGACTTGTCAAAATGCTGCCCCATTCTCTGAATTTCCACATCACCTTGCCCAGGCATGTCACAACCAACTTCCAGCTCCACATCAAAGAACTTTCTGCGCTTGTTTTGTCACACCATGATGATGATTCGCTCCTCTGGATATCCATGCCACCTTCAGACAATCCCTTGTGCACTCCCAGTTAGCAGTTTTTACTCTAAAACTTTGTTTTATTACACAAGTAATACAGGAAAATATCCTTGCTGGATAAAAATGAAACACTCCAGAAGGAAAAAAACAAAAACGGCCATAGACCCCTTAAGTGGATCACTCATAGGCCATAGAGTGACCTCTGTTCACTCCCAGAACAAACAACTTCAGAGCTCTGAAAGTATCTTCCCAAGATTTCTTCTAGGGATTTACACCCAAATTCATGCATATCTATCTACGTATGTATAGGTGGGTTGTTCATATGTATGTGAAATCATCCTTTTATATACTTTAACAGTCTCCTTGACATATAATCATGTGCCATCCATTTTTAAAAACTCTTGTGAGGATATTTCACATCCTTGTCAACACTTGTTATTATCTATCTTTTCGATTGTAGCCATCTTAAGGGGTGTGATGTGATATCTCATTGTGGTTTTGATTTGCATTTTCCTAATGGTCACAAGGAATCAGACCTGACTGGGCAACTGAACAGCAACGACAACAATGGCCATTCATATGAACATCCTTTCATGTGCTTTTTGGTCATTTATATATTTTCTTTGGATTCTTTCTCCATTTTTAAACTGGGTTATTTGTCTTTTTATTACTGGGTTATAAGAATTCCTTAAATGGCATGGATTCAAATGCCTTGTGTATGTGTGTGCTCAGTTGGGTCCGAGTCTTTGTGACTCTATGGACTGCGGCCCATCAGGATCCTCTGTCTATGGGATTTTCCTGGCAAGAATTCTGGAGTGGATTGCCACCTCCTCCTTCAAGGCATCTTCCCGACCCAGAGATTGAACTTTATCTCCTGCCCTGTCAAGTGGATTCTTTACCACTGAGTCACCTGGGAAGGCTTATCAAATGGCAAATATTTTCTTCAATTTTGTGAATTACCTTTTTATTTATGTGGTGGTGGTCTTTGAAGAATATTAAAGATTCTTAATTTTGGTGAAGTCCACTTAATCTTTTTCTTTTGTCACTTACGCTTTTAGTGTCATATCTAAGGAGGTTTTGCCTAACGCAATGTCATGAAGATTCCCTCCAAAATTTTCTTCTTAGTTTGTAGCTTTGGCTGTTACATTTAGGTCTGTAATCCCTCCATGGTTAATTTTTGTGTATAGTGTAATGAAAAGGTCCAACTCCATTCTTTCTTAGGTAGTTACCTAGAGTTAGAAGGCTCTGTAACATATCTTTCTCATCCCTACTTCTCTATAAAAGTGAAGTAGCTCAGTCATGTCTGACTCTTTGCGACCCCATGGACTGCAGCCTACCAGGCTCCTCCGTCCATGGGATTTTCCAGGCAAGAATACTGGAGTGGGTTGCCATTTCCTTCTCCACAGGATCTTCCTGACCAAGGGATCAAACCCAGGTCTCCCTCATTGTAGGCAGATGCTTTACCATCTCAGCCACCAGGGAAGTCCACTTTTCTATAAAAGTAGCCACTATTCTGAATCTATTACCATTGTTCGGTTTAATTTGCCTTTTCTTAAACTTCTAATAAATGGAATCATTTAGTATATACTGGTTAATGGGTGACTTCTTTCACTCAAAAATTCCTGGATGGTTTATCCACGTCCTTGTTTGTCTCTTTATTTTTTTGTTTTTGTTGTTTTCATTTTTATTGCTAAGTAGTATTCTATTGTATTTCATACATGTTTATTCATTCTCCAGTTAGAAGACAGTTGGTTTGCTTCCATTGGAGGACTTATAAATAAAGCTGCTATGAACATTCTTGAGCATATCACTGAGTGGACATATGCACTCAATTCTGTTAGGCATATATCTAGAAAGAAATTTCTGAGTCATAGGCAGATGTGTTTTGCCTTGGAAGATAATGTAAACAGACTTTCAAAGTGTCGGTGCCAGTTTACATTCCCACTGGCAGTGTAAGAGAGTCCCAATCGCCTACAGCTTGACCAGCACTTGCTATTAATTCTTGACATTCTGGACCATGGGTGGTGTTTTCTCACTGTGATTACAGTTTGCATTTTGCTGGTAACTAAAGATGTTCAGAATCTAATCTTTTAATAAGCTTTGGCCGTTTGTGTAAACACCTTTGGGAAGTGCCTGGTAAAACTGGTTGCTAATTGTTTTATATCGGTTTGTCTTTTTCTTTTTGGTTTGTAGGAACTCTTAATATATCCTTATATTCTTGATAGTTTTGTCAGGTGTACATACTGTAGATATTTTCTCACAGTCTATGGTTTGCCTTTTCTCTCTCTTACTGTTTTTTAAATGTAATTTTCTAAATTGAGATATAATTCACATAGCAAAATTCATCTGTTGAAAGTATTTAATGCAGTGCTTTCCACCACATTCACAAAGTTTTGCAACCATCAACACTGTTTAATTCTAGAATATTTTCATCACCTCAAGATGAAATGCCATATCTATTACTCCTTCTTCTTCCTTCCCCTCAGGCCCTAACATCACTGATCTACTTTTGTCTTAATAGATTTGCCTATTCCAGGCATTTCATTTAAATAGAACCATACATTATGTTGTTTTTTGTGACTGGCTTCTTTTACTTAGTATAATGTTTTCAAGGTACATCCAGGTTTTAGCATGTATCAGAATGACATTCATTTTTTAATTGCTGAATAATTTTCCACTCTATGCATATACCACTTTTATTGATCCACTCATCAGTTGTTGAACCTGTGGATTCTTTTAATAGATTTTTGATGAATAGAAGTTCTTAATTTTAATGAAGTTCATTTTTTAATGGATGGTACTTCATTATAATCTACTTAAGAAATCCTTGTCCTCTTCTGTGACTTACTATTTAAACCCCTTCATTGTCCTAGATATCTTGCCACATTGGGATATTGGTGGAGGCTTACTTCTTTCTTTCTACTGACTCCTTGTAGCTACTTCTCCATTGCTGGATACTGGATGATTTTTCAGTGTGTTGCTATTAAAAGCAATATTGAAATAAAAATTTTCTCACCAGCTGAGTTTGTGCATGTATACAAGGATATCTTTAATTAACTTCCTAGAAACGAAATTGCTGGATCAAAAGTTTGTACATTTTAATTTTTGACAGAGCCTACCAAATTGTCTTCCAAAAAAGTCTTCACCAAATTTATGTGCTCACCAAGAGGTAGAAAAGTGCCCATTGTGCCACATCTATGCCATTACTTGATACTGCCGGCGTGCTTAACTGCTCAGTCATGTCCAACCCTTTGCGACCCTTTGGACCATAACCTGCCAGACTCTTCTGTCCGTAGGATTTTTCAAGCAACAATACTGGAATGGGTTGCCATTTCTTCCTCCAGGGGATCTTCCTGACCCAGCGATTAAACCCACATCTCCTATGTCTCTAGCACTGCAGGTGGATTCTTTACCCACTGGGCTATCAGAGGTATTTACTTGATATTATTGGTCTTTAAAAATGTTTGTCATTCTTATAAGCATACTGATATTTTCTTTAGGACATTCTTGCTTTCACAATCCTTGGTGGGTAGGGATTCCTTTCCCCTTACCACTGTAAGTCTCCCTTAAGTTTTGAGGTTAGCGCTGTGTCACTGTCAAGGAGAAAAAAGTTTTCTTCTGCTTTACTTTATTCAATGCCTGGGGGCCTGTGAATTAAACAGGAAACAGATTAACAGGAGCACACAATTTTTATGAATATTAACATGCACAGGAATTCACAGAAAAGAGAAACTGAAAAAAGTGATTGGAGTCTGGGGTCTCATGCCATTTTAACAAAGAAAACAGATTCAGGTTTCAAAGGATGATATATTGTGGGCCGGTGACTGCAAAATATCTTCCATTAGTTCTCCCTATGAGAGTTATTTTCGGAAGGTCTGTTTATGCCAACTCATCTCAGTGTCAACTCCTAGTCTCTGATGACAATTTGCCCTTCCCTTTTTGGTACTGGGAAGGCACCTTCATGGACCAAGCACCTCTGCCTTGCTTTTAGGCAGATAGGGGTAGTGCAGAGAAATTCTCTTCCTGCATCTGTTACCTCTCAACTGCCTTTGGCTCAAAGTAACCTCTGTGCCAAAATGACATATTCTACCTGGCATATTCTGAACCCCTTTAGCAAGAAAAGTGAAAGTTGTTCAGTTGTGTCCGACTCTTTGCAACCCAGAATTCTTCAGGCCACAATCCTGGAGTGGGTAGACTTTACTTTCTCCAGTGGATCTTCCTAACCCAGGAATCAAACCTAGGTCTCCCACATTGCAGGCAGATTCTTTACCAGCTGAGCCACCAGGAAAGCCCAAGAATACTGGAGTGGGTGGCCTGTCCCTTCTCCAGAGGACCTTCCTAACCCTGGAATCAAACCGGGGTATCCTGCAATTGCAGGCAGATTCTTTACCAACTGAGCTGTGTAGGAAGCCCCTTTAGCAGGAAAATGAATACCTATTGCTTAACTGTTAAATTAACATTAGAATAATCAGAGTCAGACTTGATTTAAATCTGTAAGTCTGAGATAAATGTGTCCATCGCTTTTCTCTGCTGAGGGTGGAGTTTTTGGAGTTCTTTCTCACAGGTTGCTCAGCCTCGGTCAGGGCCTCGTCGGTGTCCACCTGTTTGAGTGAAGCCTCTGCAGGCGCTTGACCCGGGTAGTCACACTAGGGAGAAGATTGTCTGCACTAGGGCTGAGCTCACACCTCTTCCAGCTGTTAAATTGTGGACATTGTCTGGCTCACAAACCAACCATTCACGTGGTTTTCATTTAGCGAGTTTAAAATGGACAAAGAAATGCCCTGGGCCACCTGGCTGTCCCCTCTCCATACACAGCTTAGAGGAAAAGTTGCTAATTCCAGTGGGCTAATTCATTTGGAAACCCTAAGATCCCTCAGATTTCAGATAGGCATCCTGTCTTGGGTTTTAGTTTTTAATCTGCTCTTTTGCCATTTATCTTTGACAAAGAGGCAGTGTAGGGAGATGATGTAACCTATTTATCAATCTGATGGCTCTAGACGGAACATGAAACCAAGAAGACTAATTGGTGACTTCATGAATCAAAGTTCAGTTGACACTTAGCTTGTAAAGGAAGCTGTTTAAGACTTAAGAGTTAATTACTGGCTTCAGTTCTTCAAACCATAGGCTGAATCTGAGTGGTTTTGCTATTAAGTTAGATCATGAGATCAACACATTTAACTCACATGTGGCTTTAACTCACTGAGCACCTCAGTTGATGTAAATGAAGAGCCTTCACAACAGAAATGCAAACAAGATGCTCATTTCTTTGCTTACTAATTACTCTTTCCTCTCCTCTCCCTCTTGCTTCGAAACGTATAATCAACACAGCAGGCACACTCAGCTCAGTGAGGTGCTCACAACTAGCGAAGTTCATTGGCCCACCCAGGGACAGTGGGCAATGTCATGGCTGCCCTACGCACTCAGGCCAGGGCATATGCGCCTGTGTGCAAAGGCGATGTCCGCACCAGTGTTTAATTTCTCTGTTTGTGTTTGAGACTGTGCAGTTATATTTCTTTGAGTCAGTATTGCTCTCCCAGATCACTCCTAGAGTTCTGTTAGGACTCTTTGGCTTGTTAAGAACAGAAACTACTTCTAGTAAACATTACCCATCCTAATTTATGGAAACATTTCAAGAACAGCCAAATATAGCCATGTTGCAGGGAAATGGGAATATAGAACTGTGTAAAGTTTTCAAAATTCAGTTAGGTCATGCTCTCCCTCTCTCCTTCCCTGTCTCGTGCTCTCTCGCTCTCCTTTCCTCTCCCTCTTTCCCCCTCTCTCCCTCCCACCCCTCTCTCTGCTTCACTCTGAGCCTCTCTTCTACACACTTCCATTCTTCAGCTTTCATAACCCATTACAGGTTTCATTCCTACACTTACTAGTGTAAACTTACTAGTGAAATTCCTGAGATACTCTGATTGGCCCACTTTCCCCTTCACCACACATCATGAGAGCAGCCACCCAGAGTCCACTGCCTACCATGTCCTTAGAACAGGTTCATCAAGGGTTGGCATCTCTTCAGCATCATCTCTCTACTCACCCCACTCCCCTCCCTGCCAGGTAGTGTTGCCTCTGCACTCCCCTCTGGTCTCATAAAGTCATTGTTGTTCCTAGTACCCTGGATGCTAAGTGTTCGCTAACCTATCTCTCTTCCCTGCCGTCCCAAACTCACTCCTTTCCAAATATACTATTTCACCATTAGTCCCCAACATCGAGGGGAATCAAGAAACACTTGCACAGATAGATGAATTTGTATAGCTCCTCACCTGAGAAATACTGTCTTGGTTGATTCAGTATGCTGTAACAAAATGTCAGAGACTGAGTGACTTCAACAACAAATAATTACTTCTCACAGTTCTGGAGGATTGGAGGTTCAAGACCAAGGTGCTGGTTGCTGCAGTTCGTGATAAAAATGCTTTTCATGGTTTGTAGATGGCCACCTGCTTGCTGTGTCCTCACATGGCACACAGAGAGAGCGAGCCCTAGTCTCTTCCTCTTTTTATAAGACATTAATCTGTCATGACCCACCCTCATGACCTCATAACTCAGTTAACTCCCAAAAGTCCTACCTCCTAGCACCATCATGTTAGGGATCAGAGTTTCAGCCTATGAATTTGAAGGGGATGCATTTGGCCCATAACAGTGTGGCTGGACTGCATTGTCTGTTCATTTTTTTTTAAATGTAAGTAAAATTAATAGTGTAAGATAGAATTTCCCAGGCTCTGGCTCCATACCTCCAAAAGCTGAGTGAATAGGGCAGCACAGTACTGGGGTCCAGGTCTTACTCCTTCGACAGCTCATTTCCCACACGCACCTCCTGCATCCATGGTGGGGTGGGGGAGTGGGGACGGTGGCGCCAGCCCAGGAGGCAGGATCTCTGTGAAATCTAGGCGCCCAGATGTTTTCACCTGGATGCTCAGCGTGCTGTTCTGAGGATCACCACCCAGGCTATCTGCCTGCTTCCTGCACAGAGACACTTCATTCCTGGCCTCTGGCCCTGCCATCGGTTTGCTGTCAGCTTCACCATTGATTTTAAATTTTATTATCGGCTTTTAGAGCACTTGAGGACCCGAGGCTTTCCTTCACCATCGATTCGCTTGTTCACAGCCGAGGGAATAAGCTTTACCATCTTCATTCCCTGGCGGGTGACCAGCCCCTCTATCTTGCTCTTGGAGATATCCTTGGCTTGCTGTGGGTCAAGTCTTTGAGACTGTGCTCACTTCCCCAGACATCTGTGGTGTGGAGACACCTCATTCCAAGCCAGATTGAAAGCTCTGTCTGTTCACCATGACCGAGTGACAAGAGCTCACTTGTACTGAGTGCACAGCCTTTGTCAGCTACCTTGCTAACCTCTTGATGAACCACATCTCATTTCATCTTCCAAAAGTCCTTAGGACATACATGATTTATCACCAGTTTACAAACAGGGAAACTGAGGCTCATAAAGGCACAGCAACTTAGTGACTATAGAGGCATACTAATAACCTCTTCAACAGTGCTTGTCAAACTCACTACCCAAGATGTTCTGTGACTGTGCATGCGTAATATACAGCTCAGGCCATGGGAAACACACCCCACAGGCTCAAATTCAACACCCAAACTGGTCTATGTCATGATCAATGAGCCAAGTCAGTGATCACATGCTGAAATGTCTTGGTAGCCTTAGATCGTGCTAAAAGTTTCTCATCATGACTCCTCAGTTCTGTACTTACCTTTCACCAAATGGTACCCAAGGATTCTCAGACCTGCTCCAGCCAGTGGCCCACACTTGCGTGGCACTGCTCCCATGGACCTGGAACATCTCCTCCTGAGACGTAGCCCTGTAGGAATTGTCTCTGTAGCCAAAGGTGGGAAGGAAAGGGTCATCCTTGTCGCATGGGATTCCGGCTTGTTCCTGCCCTACCGGCTCCACTTCTTTCTGTCCTCATCACAGCCGCTGCAGGAGTAAGCTGTGTCTGCAAGCTAACTGCCCTCCTTTGACTGCAGAGAAGATAGCCACCTGAAACTCTGAGCTGTAAACTCTAGGTCAGCACAGTGCTTCCTACTTCTAAAAGCTCAGGGATGGGACAGAACCTTTTTTTTTAAAACAGCCTTGGCCTTCTGATCTGCTCTTCCTCCTCTTCCCTCTTTCTTCCTGTGCTCTCTCTCTCCTTCCCCATTGTGTAGTGGCCTAAATTTTTCTCCATGAAACACGTGTCTGTCAGTATGAGATCCCAGGGCAGGCCTGAGAGCCAACACAGCAGAGCACAATAAATCCTATGTCTGGGTACCTGGGCAGGTGGCACGTGCCAGCAGCCTGGAGCTAAAAACGCAGCCAGATCTTCTGGGGGAGTGGGTTCTTTTCGTGGCCTTGGCAGCATCCCCAGCAGGCTGGGAGCACTGCTAACTCACACTCTGTGTGAGTGCTAACAGAATAGGAAGGGAGGAAACCTTTTGAAGGCTAACATTTTTCACAGTGCAGTAATCACAGGGAGCTTGTCATTCCCCCAGGCGGGAGGCACGTGTTTAATTTATACACCCTGGCTGTCAGGTTTTGAAGTTTGCACGGGCTCTTCTGTGCCTTCCGGGGTTCAGAGGATCAGATGGGCACCACCCCGATGGGCATGGCCACGTGGACCCAGGGCTACTCAGGACCAGTACGTAGGGGTCCTCAGCAGTTCCTCACTACCACCATTCCCCTCTCCTGATAAGTCATTTAGCCTCTTAAACCTTAGTTCCTTATGTGTCAGATGGAGTTGATAAAAGTTAACTAGTTTTCAGGGACTTGGTGAGAATTCAAGGAGGTAGTCCGTGTGAGAGTCTGGGACCTAGCACCCAGTAAGGACATGATGAACGTTAGCTCTGTTTTGCTGTCATCATTGTCTGTCATTTACAGGTGAGGTCTAGAAAAAGTCATCAAACTGCCCAAAGTCACATGACCAGTAGGAAGTAAAGCCAGGATTTAAACCCAGATGTTCTGACTGCCAATCCTGGGTGCTTAACCACTGTGCTTTATTACTGTGTATAGACTGTGTTATAGAATTGTTGATAATGAATCTACAAATCCCTCAAGGACCAAGATTGTGTCTTAATTTTTTAAAAAATGAAGTATAGCTTATTTGGGGCTTCCCTGGTGGCTCAGTGGTAAAGAATCCACCTGCAATACAGGAGACCTGGGTTCGATCACTGGGTCAGGAAGATCCCGTGGAGAAGGGAATGGCAACCCACTTCAGTATTCTTGCCTGGAGAATCCCATGGACAGAGGAGCATGAGGGGCTATATAATCCACAGAGTCGCAGTCAGACACAACTGAAGTGACCAAGCACGCATACACGTATAGCTTGTTTACAATATTGTGTTAGCTACGTAGATGTACAGCGTAGTGAGCCAGCAATTTTGCAGATTATATTCCTTTATAGGTTATTATGAGATGATGGGTATTATTCCCTGTACTGTACAGTAAGTATGTCCTTGTTGCTTATCTGTGCTATATAGAGTAGCTTGTATCTCTTAATCTCATACCCTTAGTTTTTCCGTTTCCCCCTTTTCTCTTCCCTTTTGGTAATCACAAGCTTGTTTTCTATATCTATGAGTCTGTTTCTGTTTTGGATATACATTCGTGTGTTTTTTTTTTAAGATTTCACATATAAGTAATATGTTAAAGTATTTGACTTATTTCACTAAGCATAATATTCTCTTGGTCCATCCACATTACTGCAAATAGCAGTATTTCATACTTCTTTTTGGCTGAGTAGTATTCTGTAGTATATATCTGCCACATCTTCTTAATCCAGTTGTCTGTTGATGGGCACTTGGGACAGTATTAGAACATACTTCCCAGGGTAATGTGGGAATTAGGTGGAGTCCCAACCTAAAGATGAAGAAACTGAAACTCTGAGAAGTTAATGTTCCCAAGGTTATACAGACAGTAAATTGGAGAAAAGAGTTTTAACTTCCAACAGTATGACTCCAGAATTCAAGTTCCCAACCATTGTATTTGTCAAGATTCTCCAGAGAAACAGAACCAATAGGATGTGTATATACATATGGAGACAGACTGATTTAATGGAATTGGTCCATGTGACTGTGGAGGTACAAATTTGAAACCTGAAAGGTAGACTAGCAGGCTAGAAACACAGGGAAGGGCTGTGGTCCAAGTCTAATAGTAATCTGCCAGCAGAATTCCTTCTTGCTTGTACACACACACACACACACACACACACACACACACACACACACACACACACACACACACACACACACACACACACCTGGAGAAGGAAATGGCAGCCCACTTCAATATTCTTGCCTGAAGAATTCCATGCACAGAGCAGCCTGGAGGGCTACAGTCCATGGGGTTGCAAACAGTCGGACACAACTTAGTGACTAAACCACCACCACCACACATATAAAACACTGAGAATGATGCCTAGCCCATAAAAAGCACTGTGCTAAGCATTAAACTGCCTGGTCAGGGCTCTATATCCAGTGTCTGGAACTAGGAGCTCACATAATAGGAGCTGAATACGTGTTTGTTGACTGACTTGACTCCCTCTAGTGCTCTTTGTCATGTTTCAGGCCAAAGATGTTTAGCACTAAAAATCTTAGACACATCTAACTCCCTCATCCTCCCATAATCAGCTGAGCCCAGAGTCCTGGAGTTATATCTCGTTTCAGGCACACTTAATAGGGTTACTTGGGCAACCCAAACTCTGCTCAAATGTCACACCTGGATACGTGCCGCATTCTCTTCTCTCCCCACTCCCCTTTCCCACAAGTAGTTAACACAATATCCAAAATGGCAGTCATACACAGCACAAGCCTTGACAGAATGGTTTTGGGGAGATCTTTGCATCTAGAAATGAAAGCAGGGCAGGGTAGCCTCCTTCTCCTCAAATACAATTAACTGTGGTGTTTAAACTCTCTCAGAAAGCTCCCCATCAATCAGGAACTTTGTGACTTAATTCCACTCCATTAATATTCAATAGTGAAAACTAAGCCAATTAACTGTTACCAAACCTGCTTAATGCCAACCTGAAGGTGAAAAGTTGGCCCTCCTAGCTGTGTTTCTACAGAACTTTACCTACAGGTGTTTCTGAGCTAATGAGAGTTTAAGAAAAAAAAAGGAATTAGGAAATAGTCAAACAATAGGAGCCCCAGTCTTATAAGTTTTCTCCATGGGTGGTTTGCTTAGGAAACCACATAGGAGTTTCCAATTAAAGGAGTATTAGAAGAGTACATCCATAAATTTCAGAGCCAGGCTTAATTTTCTTGTTTGAAAACTGCCAGGGAAGAGAGTGGATTGCAAATATATGAAATATGACCAAATGAGACTTAATGAATTCTAAGTTTATTCACTGAAGTATTTAACTATCCAAGCCATCAAGTGGGGATAATAAATTTGAGTGTGTCATAAGACTGGCCCACTTTAATTCACATTTATAAAATGAGCTATAAATAAAGGGCCTGATTCAGTGCTTAATTTTTAGAGATACATTAACTCTTAATTCCTGCGCCTCCATGATGCCGAGCAATGGAAGAAAATGAAAGAACACGGCGAGATCAGAAGGAAGGTGGCAGTTCTAATACTTGGGCCTAAGGGCAGAGGGCTAGCCTTGATGATTCAGCATCTCTCATCAGGACACATACCTCCTCCCTTGTCCCCAAAGTCAAGTTAAAACCTGAGTTAAGCACCTGGGAAGGAGGAGAAGGCTGATTTGCTGGGGTAATGATGGAGAGTTTAATAAAGAAGACACTGTTTACAAAGATGAGGGCAGGGTTAAAGGCAATCAACAAAACATGGCAAATCACAATGGGGCCCTTTCCCCACCTCTAGATCTGAAGAAGGCTACTAGAACTACTCTACTATGGGGTCTCTCAACTACCTACCCCTAAGGGATCTTCATGTCTGGAGTCAGAGGTCAGTAAACTCAGAAACATACAATATAGTTTCAGGTATTGATAAGTGAAATGATGAAAAATAAGGCAGGAAAGGAGTTCTAAACAAGTGGTGGAAAGGTGGGGAGAGACTTCTTGAGCAAAGTGGATAGCGAAAGCAGCTCAGGAATGGTGATGTGTAATCTGAGACTGCAGTCAGAAGAAGCCAGTCAGAAGAGGGCAAAGCATTCCTGCTGCCAAGAACCTGAGGGGGAGCAACTGGGCAGGCTTGAGGGTCAGAGAGAAGCCCCGAGAAGCTAGAAAGTGATGAATGAGGTCAAGAGGGAGACAAAACCTTCTAGACTCTCAGATGCCTTGGGTTATGTTCTAGCTGTGACAAATCATAAATGAGAAGATGTAGGCAAGGAGTGGAGTGATCTGATTGACATTCTCCCATCCAAATAGTAACCAGGACCGATCCTGCTTAGCTTCCGAGATCAGACGAGATCGGGCGTGTTCAGGGTGGTATGGCCATAGACCTGATTGACATTCTGAGTGACACTCTGATTGCTGTGAAGGGGATACAAGAAAGCAGAGATAATAAGACTGGTTACAAAGTAACTGCCCAGTAACAGATGAAGATGGCTTGTACTGTCTTCGTGGGAGGACCAGAAACAAAGAATGGTGTTGGGTCTGAGGTCCATTCCATCTACCTACTCATACTGCAGTTAGTGGGACAGGGCAAGGGACCTCGCAGGGCTTGAGACAGTCACTACCCAAGAATAAAAGTAGTTTAAAAAAAAAAAAAGAACTTTTTGGCATAGTGTCCTAAAGTTTCTATATGCATTTACTACTTTTGAAATTGGAAGAACATTTTTAAAAATTTAAAACATCTACTGAAGGAAAGAACTTGGTAAGGGAGCAGTTGACTTTAATATATATAGAAGAAGAAAAATACATAGGAACTTTGGTAGATCATAGGATCAGTGTGGAGTGGGAGATGGCTTTTGCAGAAAGTAATGAAATTTTTGATTGCATAATTAGAAAAATGGTATCTAGGATGAGCAGGGTGATTCTTTGCGCACCTTGAGAAGATGACTGTCTTATCCATGTGTTTGTCCCCCGTTCATAGGTGCATACTACCTGGTACCTAAAAAGCTTGGAACATATGCTTTTGTGATATAATAAGAAATATATTTTCCCCTTGGGTCTTGACACAGAGCTCTTAAATCGCTTGAAATTTTGAAGCATGGAGACTCCCCACCTTTGAGTTTCTGTCTGGGGGTTCCTTTGACTTCCCATGGTGTGTCAGCTTACCTTCTACAAAGACTACACCTGCCCCTAGGTATCTTAGTGGCAGACATTGACCATGTTTTGTACATAAGCCTTTTTGCCAGTTCTGAACAAATTTTTTACCCATGCACAGTGAAAATGCTATGTATCAGTTATTCACTATTATCCCAGGATTTTTAGTTTGTTCCTAATTGTTATACCAAAGTTAGGATCTTTGCTGGGATTCTGTTACAACTTTTGAACTAAATTACTGTTGGAAGCTGGACTAGGTATTTATATTGGTCAGGCCACTTTCTTTACAAGAAACAGAATCACAGTTTAAGGCAGCTTAAGCTCAGTGGTTCACACAAGTGGAAATTCTAGGGATAGATGGTTATGGCTTCAGGCCTGGCTGCATCCAGAGACTCAAAAGGCATCTTTTGAGTCTGCCCCTTGCCCTTCTCTTGAATGCTTCTCATCACATAACCAGTATAGTAAATTTGTTCTGTCTGCTTAGCTAAACTGAAATTATATTTTCCATAGTTCTTTTCTGTCCATAGTTCCAGGTTAGTATGAACCACAGACTTTTTGTATGAAATTTGGAATTGGAACTAGAGTGTCATTCACATTTCTTTTTATGCTTGGAAGGCCAGTGCAGGCCATGAGGCGCTGCTGTGGCTTGCTTATGCTGCCACTTGCCTGTTGGCTCACCTTGTGGGGCTGGGCTCGTAGGTCTCCAACTTCTGCTGCAGCTTCACTTTCCTTACTCCCAGGCCAAGTGCTTTTTTAGCTCCATGAGGAGCCAGCTTCTCCTCCAGCTTACTTCCATCATCAAAGTGGATGACTTGGAGGTCGGGTGAGACCAATGTGGGTCCCAGTCTCGCTGCACAAATTTCTGCCCATCCTCACATAATTCAGTTTATCTTTGCTTCCCCTAATTTATGCCCATCTTACCTTTTCAGCAACCTGCCCCACAGATCTCAGCTTCCTGCCCTTGACCCAGAAAGAACACTTTCCTATAGACTATTGAACCACTCTTAGAGTTACAAAAGGCCAAACCATTGTAGCAAATCACCCCAAATATGTATCTTCTATAGGTTCTGCTTTTCTGAGCAAACTCTGACACAGAAGGAAAGGCAGCCATTATATGCACAAAGTCCTCACCCGTACAGACTTAGCACTGACGAATTATTTTGGTATCTTCAGCCAGAAAAAAAGTCCAGGGAGGACTCAGAATAGAGGCATTTTGACTCATGGATTCATTCCTACATCTAGCATCGTGGTTCAGGAAGGGGCAAGAGGTTCACCAAAGCCTGAGACTGATTCCCACCTTTGTGGCTGAAAAGAAAAGAAGGCAGTAGACTTCACCCAACACACACAGAAGATTATCATCAGGGAAAAAAGAACTGGTCCTTGGAAGGAGGAAGAAAGAGTGACAGGCAGGCAGAAGCACATGTCCATAATACCCTTTCTGCCTTCTTGTTTTGGGTGGTGTTGTGTTTACTTGGAGAAGAAGAAATAAGATACAGTTAATGAAAAGCAGTGGTTACTTTGCCCAGCACTGAGCTTAGCGCTTGCTATATGTTATCTCCTTTTCATCCCCACATTAACTCCATGAGGAAGCCAAAGCTCAGGGAGGTACAACAACCTGCCCAAATTCCCCAGCTGAGGAGTCCAGGGGCTCGAACTTGAACTCACGTCTGTCTGCCTGTGCTCTTAGTTATTTCAGTGTCCTGCCCATATACCCAGAAATTGTACTGTGTTTAACAATGAACACATTCTCTCTCTGTTATATTTGCCTAACCTTGGTGATTTTGTAAAAAACGACCAGCCAGCTGAAAAAGGAAAACAAACAAACAAAGATAACCAAAAACAATACAACTGCTTCTTTCTCCCAGGCTGCAGAAGTAAACGATACTGCCAGTGGGAAATAGTTGGTTTGCTGCCGTGTAATTCTCAGCAGTGTTTGGCAAGACAACTCAAGTGTTAGAAACTTTTTGGGGGTGGGTGTAGGCACAGGGAAGAGTCTTCATTTTAACAACCCAGAAAGGTTGGGAATTTTTTAGATGTTGGCAAAGAAAGTTGCCACTATCTGAATGCAGTTGCAACATCACTGTATTATTAAGTGTTTAGGATATGCAACTTTTGGTGACAATGGAGAAAGCTTTCAGACTGATATTTCATTAGCAGATTTTGAGATGAACTGGAGAGTAACGAAGGTTTAGGTTCTAACTGTGTGTATTCTGTAGAGTAGAACTGAGTAAGAGCTCAGGGGGAATGTGAGCGGTCTGTGAGTTTGAGGAAAGGTGGAGGGTAGTTTCTGCTTCTCTGTGCCACTGAAGGTTCCAGTCCTCTCTAGGAAACTTAAGATCCTGCCCCTTTGCATAACAAAAGGGGAAAGGTGCTTATAACCCAAAGTGCTTTTTTACGTAACTAGAAATATTAGTTGGGCACCTGAAAGATGTCCAGGATTATTTAATGCACCAAATAAATGTCTGACTATATGTCTTCTCAGCTGGAATTTGCAACTTTCACACCAAAGGAAGTTGAACTAGAAGGGTTCAGGCAGAAAGTGCTAGAAGGGTAGGAGACTTTTCCATTTCTGCTCAGTTCTCCTCTGCACTTTTAGCTGGAGAAGCCAGACAGCCCGGGGCTGAGGTTGAGTGGCAGCTATCTGAGCAATAAAATGATGCCACACTTTTACAGGTGTCCTGTTATCTAAAACAAATTCTGCATGACCATGGTGTTTTCCTGTCTTGGATCATAATCTTCTCTGGGAATATAAACTCTGAGCTATATAGCTCAAGCACTGTTTAGCTGGTTCACACTCTCACCATGGCTTCAGAGCCCCTCAAATCCTTTTTCTTTTTTTTTTTTTTTACTGGAGGGTGTTTACTGGAGGGGATTTGTCATTGAGAGCAGGCAGTTATTTGAGTTTAGGCTAATCTAAAAACCAAAAAGGATGAGGGGAACTCAAGAAATCCCATATTACCAAACATCCTTTTCACATGAAAGCAGAACAGAACAGTAGATGAGAAGCTACTGCTCCCAGTTCCTGCATCCCTCCCGGGTTTTGCTTCTCTGTGTGATCCTCTCAGTTCCTGTTGCTCCTGTTGCTCCAGGAGCAGACTTGGAATGAGAATCTGAACACAAGGAATTGATTTAGGAGATGGTTTCAGGAAACACTAACTAGAGCAGAGGAGGTAAGCCAGGGAAAGGAAGGAAGCCAAGAAAGAATGTGTTAGTGCGCAATCATGTGGACCAGGGAACTGAATTCCCCTGGGACGTGGATGCCAGGGGAGACACCCCATTTCCCTCCATCATTCATTGGTTGAGGGCTGCTCCTAGTTTTTTTGGAACTTATAGCCTGTCACTGGCAGAATCAAGACCTTGGGTTCCAGGAAGCCTCTCAGGCAAGAAAATGCAAAGGGTGGCAGTGGATGGCCTGCAGGGCTTCCTGCATTGGTCAATGTGAGGGACACGGCAGCAATAGCAATTACCGCTTCTGAGTCTACTGTTGCGGGGAGGAGTGAGCCTCCATCTTGCTCACCCACCTCTCTTGTGGCCATTGGCCCCTCGCTCCTTTCTTGGCTGTGGACAGAAGCTGACTCTCCCCAGTCTACAGAGATGCCCTGAGAAATTCTTTCTCCAAGCCTTGCTGAGGACAGACAGTTAATTATTCACCAACCACTTAGTTCTGCCAATAACAGTCTCCTTGGCAACCTACAGCCCAGTGTAACAGAAATGAAATACGTTGAAAAAATGTATATGGGTTTGAAGACATAGGTAAAGGCTCTTTCTTACCTTTTTCATAAAAATGCCTTTAATTTATATTTGACTTTTGAACACTAATTAAACATAACAGAGTTTCCAGTGCCGTTATCAAGAAGTCCTTACCACATCTGTCTCTTGCTGCTCTAGATCCATTTGGGGGATGTGTGTTTCTAGGAGACAGGCAAGGATGCTCCCTTCCAGCTGAGGTGCCTGCTTCTTTTTATAGCAAATGATGACTGCCTTGTCATGACCCCCAAAGAGCCCTCCACTGCTAATGACAAGCCTTGACTGGCTTCAGCAACAATACTCACTTGTGGTGTGACCTTGGACATGTCACTTACCCTCTCTGGGTCTCAATGGTCTCATCTTTGAAAGCCATAAACTGATGCCACAGTCTTAGAGATCTTTAGATCTCTCTGATCTAAAATAAATTCTGCGTGACTGTGATTTTTTTTTCTGCCTTGGGTCAGACCTTTCTCTGGGAATGTTTACAGGGGGAAAATTGTCATTCTCTCTCCTTCCCTTTAAGATCTCAGTGTGATAGCTAAGAACTAAAGCCCCTGCCCACACTTCCTTCTGCTGCAGTGCCGGGAAAATAGCGAGGCTCCAGGCCCACCTCTGCTGTTTTGTCAGCTGTGTGATTTGGAATGTCAGCTAACCTCACAGAACTTCTCTTTCCTCATCTGAAAGATGGGGTATATAATTGTACCAACATCTTAAGAGTTATTGGAAACACTTAAAGGAGATAATCTTTGTAAAGCTGCTCAGAAAATATTGCTTTCAAAGGAAAAAAGAGGATTTCAGTTTCTCGGGATCCTCTCCTTTTTGCCTCTCTCCTCTGTCTCCCCACACCAGATCCCAGGAGTTGGTCTCCTAGAACTCTGGGAATTTTTTAATCTCCTCTAGTGATTCTCAAACCTCTAAAGTTCAACTTGATGATCTTATTACATTTATCGTTTGTTTCTAATTAGCAGAGGAAGACAGGCTCACTGTTGAGGAGATAAGTAAATAAACAAAACCAAAAGATACAGAAATAAGGAGATGGAGGACACACAATCCTACAGTCCATCAACAACCATAATAAGTAGACGTATGTTTCTGTTCACTGTTTTTTGGAGGGATGGGGGTACATGATTAAGCCCATATAGTATACAGATTTTTGTGTCCTGCCTCTTGCCTTTAACATTATCATGCACTCATTTTATTCCATCATAAAAACTTCTTGATGATCTACTGTGAGTAGCTACTATTATCTACCTAACTATTTCTCCATTGTTGGATGTTTAAAATATCCAATATTTTATATTGTTGGATACTTAACATATCCAAAGTATTGATATTTTCCCCATTAAAAATAGACCACAGAACTCAGTCACAGATCTCCCAGCTTGCCCTCTTTTTTTCAGTCCCCTCAAGCCCTCCATGGCAATCATGTCACTGGCATTTCTATGAAGAAACCTTCTGCAAACCCAGCACAGTTGTAGAAGCAAATTCACTTCATTGCTCTCCACTTTTCCCCTTCTGTGCCCTATGGCCAGTCCTTGTGCCTTTGGAGGAGCTTTCCTGCCCCTGTAAGTGGACAGTCATAACGTTTGTTCCTTTCCTGTCCTGCGAGTATTGGCAATGCCTTTCTGGAACTCAGCACAACTGCCTGGGCCGGAGGTGGGCATGTGAGTCAGGCCTGGCCCATCCTGGTCCGGCAACCAACCAGCAATGGCAATTGGTCCAAGAACTAGTGACAGGAACTTGGAGGTCCAATCAGAATCCTCCCCTGAGAAGAATGACATATTCTAAGACCACACACGGCAGCTGTGTCAGCCCAGAGCAGCTGTGTCATCTTGTCTCCCTTTTAATGAGGAGGGCTTGTTAGAGGGCAGCCTGAGAGAATGCAGAAAACAGAGGTGGCCAGTGAGAGAGCAGGGCTTGGGGACAGGACCCAACAGCTTTAACCCTGAGTCCTGCCTGCGACTCACCTCACACTTAGACTTGGGGGGTCTGCCTTAGGCTTGAGGGACCACCACTGGTTCCTCCCCTGCAGCCTGAGCCAGCGCCTTTCCTCTTTGCTTATAGCAGTTTGAGTGAGGGTTCAGCTCCTTACATGGGGAGTCCTGACTGCTGCTTTCCTCAGCGTGGCTTTCCCAGAGGCTGTCCAATAGTGACGTCTTTCAGGAGAGTTCAAACGCAGGCCTCCATGAGACTTGGCAACAGCTGCCCATTCCTCTTTCTGGACTTCCTCAGAAAAAAAAAAAAAGAGGAACCTGTGTAAATGAGTCAGGAACCCCAGAATCCCCCTGCATCAAACCGAATGTCTCCCCATCAACATAGGCTCATGGCGACACGAGACTTCAGCCATAGAAACTATTAATGCCCCAGACATAGACAAGATGGGCCCAGAAAATGTAAGCCTGATTTCTGAGAACTCACTGAAATACCACAGACAGGAGAGAAGACAATCAGAAGTAAGTAGATAAAGCTTTTTTTTTTTATATACATATCCTTATTTTTAAAGTGTGAGTTTCTCCCCCATTTGCTCTTAGACTGCTGTTAACCTTTTTCGTCATTGGATAAGAAGGAAATAAAGGGCTATTTTTGGAGGCATGATGCATAGGAAAATTCTCTGAAAGTGATTTCTCATCCTCTCCATTCAAAATGAGGCACGTGGCTTTGAAAGGTTACTTGGGGTGTGAGAAACACCTTTTTTTTTTTTTTTTTGGTAAGAATTGAGCAGACATCAAGAAAAGCTTTATACATGTGAAAAACTTGGGGAATTGCTATTCTTTTTGTTTTGCCAAGTGGATTCATGAAGGAAAGAGAGGTTCAAACAGAAATCACCCTCAGCAGGACCTCTCTTATGTCTGGGAAGCATAGGGGATGTTCTCAACATATTTGGCATCTAAATCCCTGCAGGAGTTGGGATGCAATTCAGCTTTCCTGCCTCCTCCACTGAGCTCTTTGGGTGATTCTGAAAAGGCTTGTCCACCGTCAGCGCACCAGCCACGCAGTTGACATGAAGGCCTCCAGAGGGCGCCATTCTTTCCATATGATCCCATCTCCTCCAGTGTTGAAAGTTCGAAGTTAGATTATCTACTGCCTCCAAATGCCTAACCTATAAAGATCTTTGTGAACTCTTTTTTTAAATGCAAATATTTGAAGAGAGGAAAAGCATATTTTGATTAGTAATGAAATCCTTAGAGTCAGGAAACTCAAACCACATTGAGTCCTGCCTATGAGGTTTTTCATACATCATGTCCCTTATTACCAGCCTGTCCTTGTCCCCAGCTGACAAGGTGAAACTGACACCCAGTGAGGTAAAATGACTTGCCTAAAAGTCTCAGAGCTTAGGAAGTGGCCCAGCTGAGATTTGAGTGTAGGACCACCTGACTCCACAGCTCTTTTCTTTGCAGGTTGACAGCTAGACCCTGCAGAAAGAGGGGTAGAAGAGGCCAGTATTGCTGTTTCGGAGGTGAGTGGAAGTTGCTGCCTGGATTGGCCAGGCCTGGGGAAGGGAGGCAGCCAGGAGAACCAGAGTGTGTGAGCCCCAACGAACAACGGGTGGAGATCGAGGCCACCTGCCTTTGCTCCTTGACGTGGGCACTGATGCCACAGTGCATTGACCAAGGCCACAAACCTGGCTATTCTACACAGGGCCATCACAGCAGTGGTAGCAGTGGGTGCCCAGTGATGGCCTGCTGCTGTTGGCAAGAGCATAGCTGTGTTTTACTCTTTCATTGCCCTTCTTCCATTGGCAAATGCTAGCCTCCCTTTTTCTCTTCTTCTAATCAAAGAGAGGTCCTATTCATGAAACCCTCTGTCTAAAGCACCCTTCTAGCCAGACTGTTGCTTTTTTTTGGCTTCCAGTTTAGAAGGGACCCAAAATGTCCTATTGTTGGTTGAGCTGTTAGAAAGACCTGCCTCTCATTCAGCATGGGTGTGCTAGTCTCTGCCTCATAATGTTGCATTGTGGGAGTTGTGTACAGCACACAGGCCCTGATGCATAGTAGGAATGCTAGCTGGCATCATAACATTGGTAACTAGAAACCGTTGGAAACCACAAACTTTTTTTGTGGACTTCTGGCTCTTCCCCAATCAGCTGAGTGCAGAACTAGCTAAAGTGGTCACCCCTCCCTGGCTGGCACCTGTGGATTCTAGGAAGTGTGGCTTCCTTTTTATTTGCCTGGGTTGTCAAAACTGAAATGAGAGAAGGAATCACACGCACTCTTGAAGTCTCAGGGTCACTTGTGCTGCTGTATTCTCATTCCCTGAGAGTACTTTGTCTACCCGTTCATTTGACCTCTCCTTTCATTTTTCAACCCACTTTCCCAAATGGCTCTGACCTGTGCCAGAGAGTTTGGTGACGAAACTGGCTATGAACCAGAGGTACACCTCACTCATAAATGTTTCAGCAGGGAAAGAGGAACACGTGGAAGGCTCTTGATATCTTGCTGGAGGCATCACAAACACTCATTCTCAGTTCCAAAACCCAGCAGCTAAACGCTGCCTTTCCCAACCACAACTCACAACATCTTTTCTTACTAATTTTTAATTAGACCACCAATCCATGTGTGTATTCTCCCAGTAAATAAAAATGAAACTTTCTAGATAAAGCAACTATCTCTGTGACCAATCCTTGTAAAAACAACAAATCAACCAGACCCACATCACCCCTGAGGTTACCACCATCATCTTTGTCTCCATCTTTAATATGCCTTTCTGTGTCTTTCTATACCTATATCTGGAGACATTGAAAATAGATTTTCCCTGTATCTGTTATTTATCTATTGCTATGCAACCAATTACCCCAAGCTTAGCAGTCAAAACAACAAATGTTATTACCTCCAAGTTTCTGGGTCAGAAAGACAGGGAGGAGCTTAGCTGGGTATTTCTGACCCAGAGTGTCCCATTAAGTGGCAGTCAAGCTTGTTGGCTTCAAGCTGGTCTCCCTGGAAGGCCAGGCCCAGACAGAAGACTGACATGCAAGCCCACTCACATGGTTGTTGGCAGGTGCCTTTCCACCAAGGCTTCCTCACAGCGCTGCCTTATGACATGGGAGCAGGGTTCCCTAGGGCGAGAAATCCAAAGAGCACCCAAGATGGAAGCCCAATCTTTTGTAACCTAATTTCCAAGAGTACATCCTGCCGCCTTCTCTTCATTAAGCAAATCAGTAAATCCAACGGTAGGAGGTTCTCCCTGAGGGGAGGAGATTGTCAGAAGCCAGAAATCCCTGGGACCCATTTTCAAGGCCACCTACCACTGTATGTTTAAGTAAAATATACTGACCTTGACTTTCTGTACCTCTCCTCTTTCAGTCAGTGATGTCTTGGAGATCTGCCTATGTTGGCACATGTGTCCTAAGTCGATTTAAATATAGCGTAGTGTTCATGGAATAGATCACTGTTACTTAACCCTAATTTTGTTTTGTTTTGTTTTGTTTTTTAACAATACTGATGCACATACTGCAGATTCCACCTCTGGCCGTAGGGATTCTATTCTGTAGTAGGCTAGGAGTAACCATAAATCTTCTTAATAGCTCCCCAAGTCTTTTAGGGTACAGTCAAGGTCAAGAGCTCCTGGTAGTGATATACTACAGTTTATTTATCCTTTTGTTTAAAACCTCTATTGACAGCCATTCATATTGTTTTCTGTGTCACATACCTCCATGCATACCCGTACCAAGTGGAATTATTTCAAGGATCAGGATGTGTATTTTGTCTCCTGGAGAAGGCCAAACAGCCCTGGAAGTTCCATTCCCATCAAAGCATTCTTGTTTCTCCAAACCTCATCAGCACTTATTATCAAGCCTTTGAATTTTAGTCAATCTAGTGGTTGAAAAATGATACTCATCATTTATATTTTACTACAGCTTTAAAGCCATATGGTTGCATTCATAGTCATTGTGGGAATCCTGTGTAAAAATTTAATTTTAGCTTTTTTTTACAAAGATAAGTAAAAGTCTGAAATGACTGTTAGCTTGAGTCTCGCCTTACGTTCTTTGATATTTGTGTGACAGAACTATGCTCTTTTCTCTTCCTTTTTGCTTCCAACTTTTTCTCTTTACTTTCTTCCTTTAATGGCAAGGCTTCATCTAGATGTAGACTCATTTGCGTAAACTCAGCGTAATTTAAAGATTTGAGGTTATGTGTGCTGTTCTGTGCTGGTAGAATTCTCCCAAACAGAACTGTAGGCATCTCAGAGGGTCAGGCACAGCCTTGGTCTCCTGCTCAATTTCTCTCTCTCGCCATCATTCTTGAGGTGTAGTGACTACTTTGTCATTCCTACCAGACAGGAAGTGTCATTTTTCTTTCCACGAAGATGACATGGAACTAATTGTTCATCCCACATATGTTTACTGAGCACCTTTGTGTTCATTGGATGGACTGATGCTGAAGCTGAAACTCCAATACTTTGGCCACCTCATGCGAAGAGGTGACTCATTGGAAAAGACCCTGATGCTGGTTCAAGTTCTGTTCTAGACAGATCCGTACCTTCAGGGAGCTCATATTCTCATAGGAAGAGATAGTCAATAAACAAGACATTGAATGCACAAGTTAATTATAAACCATGTTAGAAGGTGATGATCACAATGGGAAAAAGATAAATCATGGTAAGAGAGTTTCAGAGTGTGAGAGTTAGAAAGAGAGCAAGATGTAATATTGAATAAAATCCTCTGGGGAGTTCTCAGTGACAAGGCATTCTGGTTGAATTGTGCCACCCCACTCCCACCCCCAAAAGAGAGATGTTGAAGTCCTTATCATCAGTTCCTCAGACTGTGACCTTATTAGGAGACAGGGTCTTTACAGAGGTCATCAAGTTAAAATGAGATCATTAGGGTGAGCTTTAATCAGTAGGACTGGTGCCCTCATAAAAAGCAGAAGCTTGGACAGAGATCACACAGACGGGAGATTAAATGAAGAGAGACACAGGGAGAAGATGGCCATCTGCAAGCCAGAGGATGCCTGAGGCCACCAGAATGTAAGAGACAGAACTGAAACAGATAGCTACCTAGCATCTTCCAAGGGAGGCTGGCCCTGCCAATACCTTCATTTTGAACTTCTGGCCTCCAGAGCTGTGAGACAACACATTTGTATTGTTCTAAGGCTATGGTTTTTCCAGTGGTCATGTATGGATGTGAGAGTTGGACTATAAAGAAAGCTGAGCGCCGAAAAATTGATGCTTTTGAACTGTGGTGTTGGAGAAGACTCTTGAGAGTCCCTTGGACTGCAAGGAGATTCAGCCAGTCCATCCTGAAGGAGATCAGTCCTGGGTGTTCATTGGATGGACTGATGCTGAAGCTGAAACTCCAATACTTTGGCCACCTCATGCGAAGAGGTGACTCATTGGAAAAGACCCTGATGCTGGGGGGGATTGGGGGCAGGAGGAGAAGGGGACGACAGAGGATGAGGTGACTGGATGGTATCACTGACACGATGAGCATGAGTTTGAGTAGACTCTGGGAGTTTGTGATGGACAGGGAGGCCTGGCGTGCTGTGATTCATGGGGTCGCAGAGTTGGACACGACTGAGCGACTGAACTGAACTGAACTGAAGCCACCCACCTTGTACTTTGTTATGGCCGCCGTAAGAAACTGAGTGAGCCGTGCAGACCCACCTGCTCCTAGAATTTATGGGATCTGAGGCAAGGGTTCAAATGGAGGTCCACATGCCTTATGTCTAAATACTTAAAAGTTTTAAATCAAGCCAATAATCTGTTCACTAAGCAAGGTTTTATCTCCTCCTTTAAAATTTACTTTCCTAAAAATAAAATAAAATAAAATTTACTTTCCTTATGACCAAAAGACATTCCTGACTACTCAGAATTCTGACCAGAACATGATCCTACAAGCGGACCAGGCCCAGGCCCACAGCTCCTTCTGCTTCTCTTCCTACCCAAGGCTCAGTGCAAACAACTCACCTGGGGACCGGGGTGGAGCTGGGGGAGAGCTTCACAAAGGCCCTGGACGTGAACTTGGAGTCATCCAGTGGCGACCCCGGAGTCCAAGCTACCCAGCACATGATCTCCAGGGTTCTCCCTTCCAGGTGGGCGGACACTCCTTTGCCCTGCAGCCTCCTCACTCCCTGGCGAGGTGCGCAGCCAGACGAGGCAGGGTGCTCCAAAGAAGAGCTCCCGTGTAGTGTGGGAAGCAGTGCCTTGGGGTATGAAAGAAACTGAGAGTAAACACTGAGAAATTTGTAGAGCAGTTTGACTTCCTGTGACAGTCAAGGGTTTGGGGCACTTAAATTTGAATTTCTTATTTTTGCATATCACAAATATTCTTTTTTGTTTTAAAGCTTGTTCCCCACTGATATAGAAAATGTAGAAACCATTCTTATTTGTCTGTGGATAAACAGAAGTCAGTTGAATTTGGTCTAGATGCCACAAGTCACCCTTCTCTGGTGCAGGAGGTGGAGGAGAGGGCTGCTGGAGGAATGTTCTCGAATGGGGTTGAGGAGCTGTAACCCAGTGTGTCTATGGAAGGATTGGTTTATACTGGATCACAGACTGTTCATCTACGATAGCGGGAAAGGGAAATAAAAAAATAGGGCTTTGGTGACTGAAATATTTTGTTTCAAATCCTCTTTTAAACCTTTAAAACTGTTTGCTTTCAGGAAAGCACATACATTCTCCAAGCTGGAATCATTACTGTGAATGAGGTGCATCGTATTTACCCCATAGATTGGGAGACGGAAAACATATACATTCAATATTTTCATTTTCCTTCTCACTCTTAGCTTCAGTGATTGAATGATCCAATTCAACTATTAAATATTTTTTGTTGCTTCTTTATTATTAAAGGAGAAAAGCCTCTTTGATGACAATGGATTTTACTCTTTCTTTGGACCTTATTCTCCCCTCTGTCTGAGAACAAGCACACAATAATTCTAAGGACCCTCTTCTTGTTTTCCCAACCATTTCAGGCAACTCACCAATATCCTGAAAGCCAAGGTTGAACTCAAACTCCAAACTTGGGAATTCTGATTTAAATGCTAACCAAGGTTCTGAGAGTCATGTTTTTCTTTCAACATTGCACTTGGTTTTTGGTTTTTGTGTTTTTTTGGAAGAAAAGAGCTACATGCCCAAAAATTGATTATTGTGATTACACACACTGTATACTGATTCCAAACAGCCCACCACGAAGTCCTATTCAGAAGACTAAAGGGTGGAGAAACTCCAAGAAAGAAGGGAGAGGGAGAATGCCACTCAGCTCCAAACCTTTCAAAGCCATTCTACTAGGGATCCACCCCCATTTCCAGTCCTTTCTGTGACCCAGCTACTCTATCTTCCAGTGAAAAAGAGGAGTAGATAATGATCTGTGGAGCTCCATCAGTTCATTGATTTTATACCCTTTGGGGGTTGCACCATGAATAGAAACTTCTCATAACAGACTTTATGTTTTCTATAGTCAAGAAAGCTTGGTTTCCACTGGCCCAGCAGTATCTGTGTCTAGCACCGAAAATGTAATTCTCCTAACCTTCCAGGACAGCACTTAGAAAAAATGCAAAATAAATATCAAGACATAAGTCAAAAGAGAAAAATATGAGGTGTTCAAACTTTCAAACAGCTGCTGAAAGTAAAGGACAAGCCATAGTCTAAAAATTTTTAATTTTCTTTTGAGTATTGACATTAACAAGCAAGATACTTTGTCAGTGCTAATCCTCTCATAAAATGTAAGTTGGAATATTTCTTAATGGAATGTCACCACAGGAGGCCAGCTCAGGTCTTGGCTGTAAGACTTTCCTGGAATATTTTATTTCCCTTGGAATTTACAGTACTGTCTGGTTGAATCTCATTTGACATTCTCACAATTGGAGCATTGTATTAGGCACAGTGAAGCAGAAAATTCATCCTGTTGTGGTCCCCATTCCTCCTTCCTCTGCCCTTGTGAAAAATTTCCCTCTGTCTTATCCCACTGAAGCAAAATGTTTAGGAGAAGACCAATGTCACATCTAATTCAGTCCACAGTCACATAAAAGATAGGTTTTTAATGCCTAGAATAAATTTTCCATTCATTCAACAAATAGTTTGGTTCAGTGGTAGCTCCAAGGTTTAAAATGTGCATAGCTGACTTATCCCGGTTTACCGTCAAATAACATTATACCATGTCTCATACAGTGTAAAAGCCTTACAGCATTATACATCCATTTCCCCTCCTACCCCTTGTACTGTTGTCATACGTTTTACTTACACATATGTTATACTGTCCATAACGTTTTGTTATTTTTTCTTCAAATGGTCGATTAGGTTTTAAAGAAGTTACAAATGAAGGCAGGAGCTTTATTTAATGATATCATTTAAAAGGTTCTTCATTTCTTTGTGTAGACTTAGATTTTCATTTGTTATCATTTTTCTTCTCTTAAAGGACTTATGTTAATATTTCTTATGAAGTTCTGCTGGTGATGAATTTTGTTTGGTTAGTCTGATAATGAGTTTGTTTCTCTATTTTTGAAGAGTATTTTCACTGGACATCGATTTCTAGAGGGATAGCTTTTTCTTTCTTTCAGTACTTTAAAGATGCTATTCTACTGCATTATGGCTCACATCTGTGGCTTTTTGGTTTTGAAGGGTTTTTTTTGAGAAGTCAGCCACAATTTATATGATCATTTTTCTGTATTTAACTTGTTTTGTTTATTTGACTATTTCTAAAATTTTATTTTCATCATTGTTTTACATCAGATTTCTCATAATGTGCATTCGTGTATGTTTCTTTTTGTTTATCTCATCTGAGATTTGTTGGGCTTCTTGAATCTATGAGTTTATATTGCTCATATAATTTGTAAAGATTTTGGCTTATATTTCTTAAAATATTTTTCCTGCCTGTCTATCACTATCTTCTCCTTCAGGAACCAAGAAATAAATTTTAGGCTTGGTATTATCCTACAGGTCATTAAAACTCTGTTCAGTTACTTTTTTCAGTTTCTTTCTTTGTATGCTTCAGTTTTATTAGTTTCTTTGAATTCCCTGATGTTTTCTTCCATAGTGTCTCATCTTCTGTTTCATGTTGAATGCTGAATTTTTCAGTTTTAGATATCAGTTTAGTTCATTCTTATTATTTCCATTTCTGTATTGAAACTACCTATTCCATCATAATGTTTTTATTTTCTTTTAATGTCCATGATTTTTAATCATGTATTTTTTAAAGCCTTGTCTCCTGATTCTGTCACCTCTGTCTTTTCTAGTCTGTTTTAATTATTGACTGATCTTTCTTATTTCACATTTTCTTGTTTCTTCATGTGTCATGGACATTGTGAATGATACACTGTTGAATATCTGTGTTTTGTTGTTTTCCTTTAAATAATGTTGTATTTTGTCTGGAAGGCAGTTAACTTCCTTATGGATTAGCTTGATCCTTTCAATCTTGTTTTTGCTATTTCTTAGGGAAGGTTTAGTATAGTCTCAAGTCTGAATGGTAGCAGCTCTTCCCCTATGCATGGTCTTTCTTTTGTGTTAACCGAGTCCCCAGAATTTTCAGTGGTCTCTCCAATTACTCTTAAAAACTTTCTCTCAGTTCTGTTCACGTTCCAGAATCTCAGTTCAACTCATAGTTACACAGTATTTATTCTTTGCCTATTCTTAAGGATGCTTATCCTGCATACACGCCACTTGGTGTTCACCCAAAGATTCTCAGAGATCCTCGTGCAGATTTCTGAAGCTCCTTGTATTACTTCCATCTCTCCACAACTCTGCCCTGTAAGTTCTGGTTATGTTATCAACCCTAATTCCAATCTGCTTGGTGAAACTGACATTCTCTTCTTCGGTTTTCCCTCCCTCTACCATGATCTGAAAAGAGCTTCAGAGCAAAAATCCCAGGCAATGAGAGGGATCAATCACATCATGCATTTGAAGGACAAGGTATAGTTTAACCAAGATTCCAACCAAGTAGTGCCACACACATTAGACATATTACTTAAACCTTTGATACAAAGGAGACGTGAAAGGGTTTATACAAAATTTTTTTGCAAGTTGGATGTCATTAATCTCCGCCCTTTAAACCTCACCTTTCATATAAGATTCACATGAAGCAGGTGTGATGCTGATCTAGAGGCAGCAACAGCAGACCAAGCCCCTGGTACAACCTAAGTGTATACACTACAAGGCTCACTAGACTTTATTCACAGAAGGGCAGACTGTCTCTCCAGGGTCTGGCCTAGCCATATATCTTGAATACCACTGATTTACTTAATGAGAACCCACTTTTTGTATCTAATATGTTAATTTAATACCCCCAATTTTACCAACGAAAATACTTTTCTTACGTTATCTTTATTATTTATCAAAGACTCTTCCACTAAGGATTGTCAATGCTTCTGGAATCAGGCCTTTATTATTTAAAGGAAGCTGAGTGCCCCTGGTTATAGATTCTTCATTTTGGCAAAAATCTTCCTTAGCATGTAGCATAAGGCAATACATAGTATATCTCACTGTTTGTGCTAAAGTCTTAAAACATCCCCTTACCCTGTCCATAACAAAGAGCTGGCATTAGGAAAAAACCTCAAATCTGTACCCTCTAGGATCAGATGCTTTTGAACCGAAGGGGAACATCAGATGCTTTTGGACAGAATCTGGGAAATCTCTCACAAGGATAATCTGACTTCCAAGGCTGTTTATCCCTTCATAATCTGATTTTTCATATTAGAGACCAGCATTCCTGCAGTCCTTCTCTGTCTGTGCTAAGCTGACTAGCATCGGGGCCTCAGGGCTGCATTCCAGGGGACTAAGGCCTTCAGGTTCTGTGGTTCAGAGCGTGTTACAAGGCCAGCCCAAATTGAAAAGGTAAGGAAGTTGATTTGATAGGAAGAGCTTCAGAGACTTTTTGGACCTGTTTCAGCTACCACACAATATGTATTCTGAAGACAAGGAGCAGGGTTCTATGAAAGTGTCGAAGAGATCAGCAGAATCTCCCATGGCTGAAGGCTCAGCACTATCCACCAAAACCAGTGTCTAACGTGAGATCTCAAGAAAGAAGAGACATTAACTAGAAGGAGGATAGCGTTTAACAGCAGGATCATCATGTGTAAAGACCTGTGGCAGGTAGTACATTCCATCAACGTGAAGAATGCAAGAAAGCCTTCATTTACAAAGGGACAAGTCTGGAAATGTCATGGAATTGTGAAAGGATGCTTCTTGATCAATAAGTATGGTAAAGAGAGCACTGAACTCAAACTTCAGACTACCAGGAGTCCCTCCCAACGTGGGAACTCAGTGGCTGTATCTTCTAATGGGAAAACGGTAGAATAAAAGGGCCAGAGAATCATCCAGTGCTGTTTCTGAAATGTTTTCTGAAAACTGTCAGTGAGGTGATCCTGGGTCTAAAATGTTCGGGAAGTGCCCAATTAAATGAGTTGATTGCTGAACTGTTTAGAGACTTTAATAAGTTTATATATATTAGAACCAATATGTACTGATAACTTTAATAACTAGCTCTCTGAGAAAAAATATAGCTCTGATTTTGAACATTTGCCAATTTCTGGAGTATAAATGTTCCTGCTCTGGCTGGTGTGAAGTTATCAGCATCATGTCACTAAATGCATAGTTGATTCACAGAATTCCTGAGTATTTAACCATCAGCTGCCAAGCCAGCTGCAGTACACCTCTGTTAGGCCCCTCAGAGGCAAAGAGAATGAAGCTTTGCCCAAAACTTCATGTCTACAGCACCCTTTTCATCGGTCATCTAAAAGGATGAATACTTAGTGGACACACATTAGGAAATTCTGGTTTAGTTATTTTATAAGTAGGGAGACCAAGAAGCTAAGTGTCTTGCCCATAAACACAGATCTAAATGATTGCAGCCATGAAATTAAAAGACACTTACTTCTTGGAAGGAAAGTGATGACCAACCTAGACAGCATATTAAAAAGCAGAGACATTACTTTGCCAACAAAGCTCCGTCTAGTCAAGGCTATGGTTTTTCCAGTGGCCATGTATGGATGTGAGAGTTGGACTGTAAAGAAAGCTGAGTGCCGAAGAAGACTTGATGCTTTTGAACTGTGGTGTTGGAGAAGACTCTTGAGAGTCCCTTGGACTGCAAGGAGATCCAAGCAGTCCATCCTAAAGGAGATCAGTCCTGGGTGTTCATTGGAAGGACTGATGTTGAAGCTGAAAAAAAACTCCAATACTTTGGCCACCTGATGCGGAAAGCTGACACTTTGGAAAAGACCCTGATGCTGGGAGGGATTGGGGGCAGGAGGAGAAAGGGACGACAGAGGATGAGATGGTTGGATGGCATCACCAACTCAATGGACATGGGTTTGGGTGGACTCCGGGAGTTGGTGATGGACAGGGAGGCCTGCCGTGCTGCAGTTCATGGGGTCGCAGAGTCAGACACGACTGAGTGACTGAACTGAACTGAAATACAAATTAAACTCTTCTGAACCTCAGTTCTATAGCAAAAAGTCTAATGTTCCTCCTCCTTTCAAAAATGTTCTAGATTTAAAACTGCCATTTTCTCACCATGTGCCATGGTGAGTACTCTGTTAAACAAGTATAAGCATCATCCCACCTGATACTTCCAATGCCCTGTGAGATGTCTAATTTTATTATCCCCATTTAAAGATGAAAAAATTAGGGTGCAGAGATGTTAGGTAATTCTACCAAATGCAGCACAGACATGCTTTGCTATGAGATACCTTGTTCCCATGTAGAGAATTTGGTGCCATACTGCTCTATACTGTGGTCAGGTATAAGAAAACAAGGCTTAAGAAACAAACAAACAAAAGAAACAAAGAAGAAGAAGAAAAGTGAAAAAAAAGAAAAGAAAACAAGACTGGTGGTCTTCTTTTTCAACAATAGTGACAGCCCTTCCCTGCTCTGATCTTTGAGCCAAAACATCCCCATGAGCCAGGTTTAGGTAGCATTCAAACCATCAGCCCAGTCGCCCCACCAGCATTTGCTGATGCGTGGTGAGTGTTATGGATTCAATGTTTGTGTTCCCACAAAATCGGTACCTTGAAATCCTAACCCCCAATGTGATGGTATTTAAGAGTGAGATTTTGGGAAATCATTAGAAATAGATGATGTCATGAGGGTGGGACTGTCATGATGGGTTTAGTGCCTTTCTGAGAAAAGACATCAGAAAGCTCACTTGCTCTGTGTATGCATAAAGAGGAGGTTACATGAGCACATGGCAAGACGGTGGCTGTGTACAAGTTAAGAGAAGAAGCCTCAGAATTCTGCATCTCTTGCTACAACCTTGATCTGGGACTTCACAGCCTCAAGAAGTATGAGACACAAATTTCCATTGCTTAAGCCATACAATCTATAGTGTTCTGTTAGAGCAGCCTGAGCAGACAGATGTGGGTGAGATGTTGAGTCTGGGGGCTGAAGCAGGAAGGAGGGAGAAAATTAGTTCAATGGCCACAGAATTCGTGACTCCACTTCCCAAGACTCCACTTAGTAGGTTAGTAATAATAGCTTTCCACTTAAAGTCTTTCACATCCATGATGCCATTTGTTCCTTAAGGGGCTCTGGTAAGTGTTTCCTGCCTCAGAAAAGTCTGACTCTGTCCAAGCAGTGAATCATCTTCTGTCCCTGTGTCCTTCTTAATATATCAAGCAGCTTTATATTAACTGCAGGCTATAGATTAGGGATGGTTCTCCCTGAAAGCAAATGGGAATGACCTTTGATAGGCCTTCAAGATTTTAGGAAATGTGGTGTGCGTACCTTCAGATGCAAGTTTGGGTAGAAGGAATACCATTCAGTAGTATGGCACAGTTGCAGGAGCTGAGAATTAAAGCCAACCTTTAATTAATACAGTGTAGCACTTCCTAGATGTTGGGCACATTTGAAGGGTTTTATGTGTATTAATTCACTTAATCTTCACAATAATAACCCTAAGGCATAGCACTTATTATTGCTATGCCATTTTATACCTTAGGGAGATAAAAGTATAGAGGAAGAAACCACAGCTCTGACTTCAGGTGTCTCTAGATATTTGGTGTGTGTATAAAAGGCAGAGGAGAGGAGTGAGGGATTCCAGATCACAATGTGTCATATTCTCTTTCTCAGTTTCCTTAGAATCAGAACCACAATTTCCCTTTGCTGTACATTTGCACCAGCAGCCTGATTTCAGCTTGAAGCCCTCTTCATTCATCATTCCTTCAACTGAAGGTGTTGAAACATTTTGTTAAAATGCAAATCTTACCCCGGAGAGGGAAACACATTGAACCAATATTTTCCATTTCAGCTTTTTTTTGTGAATTCATTTTCTTGATTGGTTTTTGAGTTATTGAAAAAGCCCACCAAGGGTACAAAACTGAGGGTTTTCTGTGGTGGTGGTGGTGGTTTTAGAGGAATGGGAAGTGCCAGGCATGATGCTCTGTCCTAAGGAAGTGTGACCATAACTAGTTCCATTCATTGAGCGCAAACCCCACGCCAGGCACTGTGCTGTGATTGCTAAAGTTCACAAAGCCATAATCTTCAAGATAAATATCACTGTCTCCCATTTTACAGGTGGGAAAACTGAGGTTCAGGCGAGGTTAAATGCCACGAAGGGAAAGCCCAGACACAGCATGACAGCTCTGAGCACTCTGGCAAGCTGGAAAACACCAGAAAAACACTGCACATTTAGTGTGTGTTTGTGAGTATGAGGGAGGAGAGATGACAGTGAGTTACTGTGAGGGGAGGATGTGCAAAGAAATATAATCAGGGCCGGGCAGGAAGGACAGGTGCTCTGGCCACCCTTTCCTTCCAACTCTGAGCCCACACTCTGTCCCTCGGGGGCCTGGAATAGCCAGCAGGTGTCCACTCCTGTTCTAACTGGCTGTGCAACTGCCCTAGAGACCCCACCACACACACACACCTCAACAGAGTCCCCCTGGCTCTCTGGGGTCGATGCCTCCCGGAAGGCCAGGGCCAGTCTCTGAGCCTGGCCCCCACAGCTCTGTTGGTCGAGGCCTATGTGTCTTTCACTGTCATTGTGTTGCCTTCCTTCTGTCGTCACCTGAGCATGCAGGCAGGTGGAAGGTTGGCACCAGGCCAGGTGGGGAGGGGCAATGTCTCTGAACCCTAGCAGGCGTGATCTTGGCTCCTCGCCATCTCAGGGGAGCCATCTCTCCAGCCTCCCCCACCAACGGGTGGCCCTTGGACAAGACGAGATCCCCCTTGATCACTTTCCTTCTCAAAGCAAAGGAATGGTTGAAATTCTGCTCCTGACAGCTCGGTGACAAAGAGGAAATTGCTCAGAGCCCTCAGTTTCCCCACGTGTGAAACGGGGTGATAAGGGTAATTGTCTGGGCAGGTGGCTGTGAAGATTGAGTTAATCCACAGACACTGCTGAGCCCAGGGCCTGGCATGTAATAAATACCCATCAATGTTCCCTGCTCTTGGTGGGGGTGTTATTTATCCATAAAGGAGGAGTAATGCCAGTCACAGTAGTCTTGGGCTGCACTCTGCATTTTGGCCATTTTGCTCTTGTACACGTACGCGCGCGCACACACACACACACACACACACACACACATCATGTCTGTGGGCGTAGGTACACAGCCAGAGCCAGCAGGTAGGAGCTCTGTTCAGCTCTGGGCTCTGCCCAGCTCCCTGGGGCAGCCCTGGGCCAGTTCCTCATCCTCCTCACCCGGTTCTGGGGTGGACTTGAAACTTAAGTGGAAATTGCTGATGTGAACTGTCAGGGATCAGGACCTGGAGGCACAATCGAGGTGGCAGATGAGTTCTTGGGGCAGTGTTTTGCCAAAAGTTTTCACTTTCATCTCAGGTTCAAAGGATTTGTTAACAAAATAAGCCACTCGTTACATACAAACAAATCATACAAATATTTATCAGAGAATTACCTAGCTTACTTTCAATATACTAACACTAAAAGAAAAGAGAGATAGAAAGAGCAGAGAACACAACAAATTTGGTTTTGACCAACATCCAGACTTAAACAGAGATGGAAAGTCCCATGTCACAGCACATCTGGAGTCCCAATTGGGAAAGGGTCCCAGGCAGCGTGTCGATACCACGGGTGAGACTTTAAAGATTACAGTTCAGGGATTCCCTCTTGTAATCCCTGGTAAAGCAAACTGAAATTATCATCAATCTGTGACCAAATCGCAAGCCTGATTTCATGTTAATGGTGTGTGTTTTGTCTTGTAAAACTTGGAATGTTGCTAAACCTGGGGCTTGGTTGGCCAGGCCCCCTCCAGAGGTTCAACAATATCAAGATTCCTCCTCCATTTTATCTCAGTTCAGTTCAGTCACTCAGTCGTGTCCAACTCTTTGTGACCCCATGGACTGCAGCACACCAGGCTTCCTGGTCCATCACCAACACCCAGAGCTTACTCAAACTCACATCCATCGAGTCAGTGATGCCATCCAACCATCTCATCCTCTATCGTCCCCTTCTCCTCCTGCCTTTAATCTTTCCCAGCATCAAGGTCTTTTCAAATGAGTCAGTTCTTCACATCAGGTGACCCAAGTGTTGGGGTTTCAGCATCAGTCCTTCCAATGAATATTCAGGACTGGTTTCCTTTAGGATTGATCTCCTTGTAATCCAAGGGACTCTCAAGAGTCTTTTCCAACACCACAGTTCAAAAGCATCAATTCTTCAGCACTCAACTTTCTTTATATTCCAACTCTCGCATCCATACATGACTACTGGAAAAACCATAGCTTTGACTAGATGGACCTTTGTTGGCAAAGTAATGTCTCTGCTTTTTAATATGCTAGGTTGGTCATAGTTTTTCTTTCAAGGAGCAAGCATCTTTTAATTTCATGGCTGCAGTCACCATCTGCAGCGATTTCAGAGCCCCCAAAAATAAATTCTGACAGTTTCCATCCCTTCTATTTGCCATGAAGTGATGGGACTGGATGCCATGATCTTAGTTCTCTGAATGTTGAGTTTTAAGCCAACTTCTTCACTCTCCTCTTTCACTTTCATCAAGAGGCTCTTTAGTTCTTCTTCGCTTTCTGCTGTGTCATCTGCAAATCTGAGGTTTTTGGTATTTCTCCCGGCAATCTTGATTCCAGCCTGTGCTCCAGCCTGACATTTTGCATGATGTACTCTGTGTATAAGTTAAATAAGCAGGTGACAATATACAGCCTTGACATACTCTTTTCCGATTTAGAACTAGTCTGTTGTTTCATGTCCAGGTCTAACTGTTGCTTCTTGGCCTGCATACAGTTTCTCAGGAGGCAGATCAAGTGATCTGGTATTCCCATCTCTTTAAGAATTTTCCACAGTTTGTTGTGATTCACACAGTCACAGGCTTCGGCATAGTCAAAAGAGCAGAAGTAGATGTTTTTGTGGTATTCTCTTGCTTTTTCGATAATCCAGCAGATGTTGGCAATTTGATTTCTGGATCCTCTGCATTTTCTAAATCCAGCTTGAACATCTGGGATTTCATGGTTCACGTACTGTTGAAGCCTTGCTTGGAAAATTTTGAGCATTACTTTGCAAGTGTGTGAGATGAATGCAATTGTGCAGTAGTTTGAGCATTCTTTGGCATTGCCTTTCTTTGGGACTGGAATGAAGACTGACCTTTTCCAGTCCAGTGGCCACTGCTGAGTTTTCCAAATTTGCTGGCATATTGAGTGCAGCACTTTCTCAGCATCATCTTTTAGGATCTGAAATAGCTCAACTGGAATTCCATCGCCTCTACTAGCTTTGTTCATAGCATTACTTACTAAGGCCCACTTGACTTCACATTCCAGGATATCTGGCTCTAGGTGAGCCATCATGGTTATCTGGGTCATGAAGATCTTTTTATATATTTCTTCTCTGTATTCTTGCCACTTCTTCTTAGGATCTTCTGTTTCTGTTAGGTCCATACCATTTCTGTCCTTTATTGTGCCCATCTTTGCATGAAATGTTCCCTTGGTATCTCTAATTTCTTTGAAGATATCTCTAATCTTTCCCATTCTATTGTTTTCCTCTATTTCTTTGCATTGATCACTGAGGAAGGCTTTCTTATCTCTCTTTGGTCTTCTTTGGAAGTCTGCATTCAGGTGGATTTATCTTTAATTTTCTCCTTTGCCTTTCACTTCTCTTCTTTTTCTCTGCTATTTGTAAGGCCTCCTCAGACAACCATTTTGCTGTTTGCATTTCTTTTCCTTGGGGGTGGTTTTGATCACTGCCCTCTGTTACCATGTTACGTACCTCTGTCCGTAGTTCTTCAGGCACTCTATCAGATCTACTCCCTTGAATCTATTTCTCAATTCCACTGTATAATCATAAGGGATTTGATTTAGGTCATACCTGAATAGTCTAGTGGTTTTCCCTACTTTCTGCAATTTAAGTCTGAATTTGGCAATAAGGAGTTCATGATCTGAGCCACAGTCAGCTCCAGGTCTTGTTTTTGCTGACTGTATAGAGCTTCTCCATCTTTGGCTGCAAAGAATATAATCAATCTGATTTCGGTGTTGACCATCTGGTGATGTTCATGTGTAGCATCTTCTCTTTTGTTGTTGGAAGAGTGTGTTTACTGTGACCAGTGCGTTCTAGGCACCGTCTCATCTAAGGTGCTTCAAGTCTTGCACTCACGGCAGGCAGTCACTCCCAGTCACTCCCAGTCAGCGCAGTGTCCATGCAGGTTAGAAGAAAGGTCAGTGGCCTGCTCTGCTTTGTCTCTGAATCCTGAACAAGGCTGTTTATTTAATTTCCCTAACAAAAAAAAAAAAAAAAAATTTCCCTAACAGGCACCACTGAGCTTTGAAAAGTAGGTGGTGTCACCTCAGGGTCAGGATAGCTGGCTTGTCCCAGAGTTGAGGTGAGTGTGCCACTGATCTCTGGGAGTCAGGAAGAGCTGTGGAAGGTGTCCTACCACCCAGCCTGAGCTGCCTTGGATTGTGCAAACTTGGGAGCCATGAATTCTCTTGTCTCTTCCAGCACTACAGTTCAGCAGCTGAAACCTCAGGTTTGTCTTGCAGGGCCAGAAGGTTTGCCTCCCTGCCTCAGGGGGTTAAGCGACTGCTTTTGAAAGGACAAAGCAAGAGATGCCGCGATAAGATAAGGAGCTGTTTTCAGAGACACTTCTCAGAAAGAACAGGCTTTCCACTGTGATCCAGAGGATAAGAATCTGAGCCTCTGCATCCTTCAGCCTACTCCCTTCAGCCACGCACCTGGGCCACTGTGGGATGTGTCTGCCGCTGCTGCCATCTGCTGGAGCGCCGCATCTCTGCAGCCTACCCGCCTGTGAGTGGCATTGAAGGCATTTATTTGCAAACTCCAAGCCTGAATTTCAGCTCTTGTCCTGATGAATATAGTGTTTTTCACTGCTGTAATTACTAGTATTTATTGAGCACCTACTAAGGGTCAACACTATGCTTAGTACTTCAATGAATTGTCTCCCTAAATCCATTCAGGAAGGAAGCCTATGTGAGCCGGGGTTTTTATCTCTATTCTTCATGACAGCATCTCCAGTGCCTAGGACAGTGCCAGGCACAGAGTAGGGACTTGGTGAATAGGGGTTGCTTGAGAACAACTATAAAGATGGATTCTGTCATCACCCTGGTGTTATGGATGAGAAAGTTGTTGCCCAGAGACATTGTGGGCAAATCTGTGAGGGAAGCGGGAAAGATTCTGGCCATAGGCAGTTTGTATATTACTTTGGGTGGTTTTGATGCTGACAAAGTCAGGTAGCATGTAGGAATGAACACCTCCAGCAGTCAGTGTTCTCTGGAGCTCAGAACACTCAAACCATTAGGGAAATAAACCAAATCAACAAAATATTGCAGTGGGGTCCTGAGAATTCAAGGAGTGTGCAGGGTTCTGGCCAGGGTTAGAGGCCATTGATATATAATTGGTGCTTTAAAAATTATTGTTATTATTACTAAAATGATTTTTTGAGCAATTTTTGAGCAATTTCAACTGTTTTTGCAGAACAGTTGAATGGAAATCACAGAGAGTTCCCTTTTGCTCCCATAAACCCTCCTCCCTCCCTGTTTTTAATATTGTGTTAGTGTGGTACATTTGTTACAATGATGGGCTGATATTGATGAATTGCTGATATTAACAAATCAGTAATTTATTGATAAACCAATCAAAACCTATCCAAAAAAAGTCCATAGATTCCATTACAGTTTTCTCTTGGTGTGATATGTTTTAAGCATTTGGAGAAATATGGAATGACTTGTATCCAGCATTATAGAAGCATACAGAATAGCTTCACTGCCCTAAAAATCTTTGGTATTCCACTGGCTATTCCCTCCCTCACCTCCCCCTGACTCCCTGAACCCCTGGCAATCACTCATCTTTTTAGTATCTTCATAGTTTTGCCTTTAGGCTTCTCTTGTGGCTCAGCTGGTAAAGAATCTGCCTGCAATGGGAGAGACCTGAGGTTCGATCCCTGGGTTGGAAAGATCCACTGGAAAAGGGAAAGGCTACCTACTCCAGTATTCTGGCCTGGAGAATTCCGTGGACTGTGCAGTCCATAGGGTCACAAAGAGTCCGACACGACTGAGCGACTTTCACTTTCACTTCACTAGTTTTGCTTTTACCAGAATGTCATATAGTTGGAATCATAGACTATGTAGCCTTTTCAGATTGGCTTCTTTCCTCAGCAGTAAGCATTTAAGGTTCCTCTGTGTCTTCTCAATGCTTGATAGCTCATTCCCTTTTATCACTGAATAATGTTATATTGAATGGATGTGCCATAGTTTATTTATCCATTCACTGATTGAAGGGCACTTTGGCAATTGTCAGTAAAGCTACTATAAACATTCATGTGCATGTTTTTTTTGGACATGTTTTCAACTTGCTGGGTAAATTCCAAGGAATCCAATTGTCATATTGCACAGTAAGTTTTATAAAAACTGACCAAACTTTGCCTTCCAAAGTGTCTGTTTCTTTTTTGTTCTTCTGAGCATCACTTTTTTTTTTTTTTTTGAGCATCACTTTTAATAACACTCCTGCTGGCCTGGACCTGTTCTCTAGGTTGACAAGGCCAGGAGAGGACAGGCCTATGATTCCTTCCTTCCTGTCTGCATCTGACTCCCTTGCTGAGCCAAACCCACTGGCCCTGCTGAAAGGATGAAAACAGAGGATCTTTTCTTCCCACACAAAAAGGGACCCATCTTAAACAAAGCATGGGGCTGAGGCAACTCTGGTCATTTGAAATCCCCAAGTCACCGCCTTGGGTAGGAGAAATGGGCCCACCACCATGAAAGGTTAACCTGTGCCTTGTGGTTCAGAATTCTTGGCTTGGGCTTGGGTACATGGGCTGGAAAAAAACTGCTGCTGTTCTGGTGTGTGGAGCGCTCGGTCCCGCATCTGCAAATCCCTCTTGAAACTGACGCCACTGGGATCAGGACACCCAGCTCCTGTTCACATTCTGTCCTTGTGAAGTGTTGAAGATATAGATAGCACCTTAATTTGCATCATCCCCAGACACATGTTCTAGAGATAGTGGTACTATGGATAAACAAGCTAGGAGGGTTTTTTTTTTTTGGGGGGGGGGTTCCACATTTTTTCCCTCTCTTTTCAAAAATCTTATGAAAAGTTAGATAGGACCATTTAAAGTTACTTCCAAAACAAACTTTTTAAAGCTAACATCAAACTGTAGCTGAAGGAAAGATAGAAGGGCCTTTTTAATTGTGTCTTTGATATTATTTCCCAGAATCCAAAATGCCCAGTTTGGTTGCTTTAATGCATTTACATTCTCCTCGTCTTGCCAAAGACAAGCAAACAAAAGTCTTCACCAAAAACTTACAACAAGTTGTTTCATGGCAGGTTTGTTTTTTAAGGCTCATACTCTCTGGTGACTGTGTAGGAAAACTCAAAGAATCTCATGTGAACAGCTTCAATCCAGGAAGAGAAAAAAGCTTTAGTTATGCTGGTAGGAGGAGGGTTTATTTATGTGTCTCAATTTACAAGCCTAAGCATTGCAAATGTAAACTCTCGGAAGGAAAATTTTGTCCTAATTACTTAACTGAATCCAGAAACATCTGCTTTGATTTCCTGGAACAAGTCCAGTCTGCTCTTCATCTGACGTTTTAAAGCAGGCGGAGGTAAGTTCACAACTCATACCTTTTCTGGTCCTGCTAAGTATTTCTCAGAGAGTGGAGACAGGGTGAGGTCCAGAATAAATAATGTTGATCAGTTCTCCAAATGTTTCTTATAGAGACTTAAGTTTGAGAATCACTGCTCAAGGCACAACTTACTTTTCCTTTTTAGGTATTTTTCCCCCCTCCTTTTCATCTTCACCTACAAAATAGTGTACCTGAATAAATCATTTCTTCATATTGTGTTTGGTTGACTCATTGAAAACATTTTAACTCTTTTTTAGAATTTCTTAAACTTTTACTTTTTGAATGAATACACAGTAAAACTGACATTTTGCATATATATACATTTTGATGAATTTTAACACTTGTGTGGATTCATGTTACCACAACCACCCATCAGAATGTACCCTCCCACCTGCAACTCTCCCCCACCAACACCAATCTCTGGCAACCACAGATCTATTGTTCTTGTTGTTTAGTTGCTAAGTCATGTCCTACTCTTTGTGACCCCATGTAGCCCATCAGGTTCCTCTGCATGGGATTTCCCAGGTAAGAATACCAGAGTGGGTTATCATTTCCTTCTCCAGGGGATCTTTGTGACCCAGGGATCAAACCCATGTCTCCTACATTGGCAGACGGATTCTTTACCACTGAGCCACCAGGGAAGCCCACAGATCTATTATCTATCCCCAAAGTTTTATCTTTCTTGGAGGATTTCATAAATGAATTCATAGTGTTTCACATTTTGTGACTGGCTTCTTTTACTCAGCATAATATCTTTGAGATTCATACAAGTTGTCACCTATATCCACATTCCATTTCTTTTTATTGCTGAGCATAATTCCATGGTATGGATGGAACCCGGTTTTGTTTATTCACCCATTGAAGAATATTTGGCCATTTCCAGTTCTGGGTAGTGATGAGTAAAACTGCTATAAACATTTATGTATACGTTTTGGGGTCAAGATAAATTTTCTTTATCTTAGATACATTACGCTAGAAATTTATCTAGGGTAATACGTGAGTTGGGTTGCTGAGTCAACTGGTAGGTATATCTTGAGGTTATCAGAAAACCACTCTGTTTGCAGATAGGCTGGACCATATTGTGTCCCCCTGCTGCCAGCAGTGTGAGAGAGTTCCAGTTGCTTTGTATCCTCACCAATACTTGGGATAGTCAGCATTTAAAAATTTCAGTCATTCCAATGGTAATGTAGTATCTCCCTATGGTTTTAATATGCGTTTCCCTGATGGCTGATGACATCGATCATCTTGGTATGTGCTTATTTGCCATCCACATATTTTCTTTGATGAAGTATTCAAATTTTTGCTCATTTAAGTTTTGCTGTATTTAAAAAAAAGTTGTATTGTTCATTCTCTTGCTGTTGAGTTTTCAGGATTTTTTTTTAATTGAAGTGTAGTTATGTAGTTACAATATTATGTTAGCTTCAGGTGTGTTAGTTTCAGCAAAATGATTCAAATAATCATGTATGTTTAATTCTTTTCCATTATAGTTTATAACAGTGAGCATTTTTAATGTATTTTGGATACAAGACTTTTGTTGGATTGATGGTCTATAAATATTTTCTCCCAGACATAGCTTATCTTTTTTTAGCAGTGTTTTTCTTAAAGGTAAGTTACTGATTCTGTTGAAATCCAACTTATCGGTTTTCTTCTGTTATGGATCATGAAGATTTTTCCTTATGTTTTCTTCTAAAAGTTTTATAATTTTATATTTTGCAATTAAATCTATGATTTAATTAGAGTTAATTGTAGTATAAGATATAAGATTTAGGTCAGAGTTCATTTTCTTTATTTTGGAAGTATGAATGTTTTAACACCACTTATTGAGAAATCTCTCTTTTTCTTTATTGATTTACCTCTGTATTTTTATAAAAAATTCAATTGGTAAAAGAGTTTTGTATGGGACTTAGTGTTTATTGGAAGGAAGAACTGGGGAACTTTCTGAAGTAATGGAAATAGAGTGTGAGTTACATGTGGACATAGATTTGTCATACCACTCATTTTGCATACTTCTGGTCTGCGCATTTTGCTGTATGTGAACTACACTTAACTTAAAACAACATCAGTTGGCCATGTCTGTGTAGATCTGTTTCGTGTGTGTGTGTGTGTGTGTGTGTGTGTTTGTGTTCTGGTCTTGTTCTTAAATTTTTTTTTTTTTTAATTTTTATTAGTTGGAGGCTAATTACTTTACAATATTGTAGTGGTTTTTGCCATACATTGACATGAATCAGCCATGGATTTACATGTGTTCCCATCCTGATCCCCCCTCCCAACTCCCTCCCCACCCCATCCCTCTGCACTAGTGCACCATCCCTCATCCTAGTGCACCAGCCTGCACTGGGAGCCTGCTTGCAGTTTGGTAGAGGCTGCCATCTCTGGGGCCGAGATTGCCCCTTGCTGGCTCTGGCTGTTGCCCGCCTGCCTCCCCGCCTCCAGTGGGGGAGGGGCCAGTTCGCAGCCAGCTAGCTCTCCTCTGGTATTCGCTCAGTCCTTTGTTTTGTGAGCAGGCCCGGCAGGAAAGTCCTCTTTCTCTCTCTCTCTTTTTTTTTTATCTCTCTGGCTATTCCAGAGTTTGGGTGGCTATCTCACGTTAGCTCCCTCAGATTGTCCTCAGGGCATTCAGGCCCAGTCCTTACCCTAGATATGCAGCCTGTGCCTCCCTGTTCCTCCCCCACTCGCTGCTGGCGGAGGCGAGTGTCTGGGCTACTTCTCTGCTGGGAATTGCAGTTAGGCCCGTAATCTGTGGGGTTTTGTTTTGTTTTTCTCCCAGTTATGTTGCCCTCTGAGATTCCAAAACTCCCCACAGACCTCACAAACTGCCGGTGAGAGGTTTTCCTGGTGTTTGGAAACTTCTCCTTCACGACTCCCTCCCCAGGACAGGTTTCCATCCCTAACTCTTTCATCTCTCTTTTGTCTTTTATATTTTGTCCTACCTCCTTTCGAAGAGAATGGGATGCCTTTATGGGTTCCTGGTGTCCTCTGCCAGTATTCAGAAGTTGTTTTGTGAAATTTGCTCAGCGTTCAATTGATCTTTTGATGAATTCGTGGGGGAGAAAGTGATCTCACCATCCTATTCCTCCACCATCTTAGGACCGCCCTCTGTTGTTACTTTTAGTTCTCTCAGTTTCTGCTTTGTATGTTTTAAAACCATTGTTAGGTGTATACACATTTATCATTGTTATTTCTTCTTGCCATATTAATCTTTTTATCATTATGCAATCCTTTTTATCCTTGATAATTTCCTTTGCTTCAGTGTCTACTTTATCTGACATTAATGAAGCAATTCAAGTTTAATTTTCCTTAGTTTTTACATGGTATATCTTTTTCATCTTTTTAAACTTAATTGGATCACTACATTTAAGATGAGTTTCGTAGAAGTAGCATACAGTTGGTCATGTTTTTAAATCCATTTTGATAATCTCTGTCTTTGAAAATTGATGTGTTTGACTCATGTACATTTTAATGCAATTTTTGATATGTTTGAATTTAGTCAACCCTTTTATCTGCTTTCTGTTTCCTCTGTTTTTATTCTGGTTTCCCCTTTCCTGCCTTTTGTGGGGATTATTAGAACATATTTTTTAGTAGTCTCATTTTTATTTACCTGTTCTGTTCTGTGATTTTTCAGCCATCTCTCTATTACTGATTTCCAGTTTGATTCCATTGTGGCCCAAGAGCATATTTTGTATGTATGTATTCTGTTTGTGTGACTAGATCTCCTTGTATAGTATTTTTAGCAATTGCTATAGGGATTACAATTTACATAATTTTTCACTTTTTACTTTTAAATATTTTAGCATTTCAGATTGAATATTGAAACCTTACCAGTAAATGTACCAAGTTTTTTGTACATTCAACAGACAATGAAAACTCCAGATAATGTTACAATTTTTGCTTTCAACCATCTATCGTATTTTAAGAAACTCAGTAGAAGAAGAGTGGCTTCCCAGGTGGCTCACTGGTAAAGAATCTGTCTGCCAATGCCCAAAATGTAGGAGATGTGAGTTCAGTCCCTGGGTTGGGAAGATTCCCTGGAGGAGGAAATTCTACCGACTCTAGTATTCTTGCCTGGAGAATCCCATGGACAGAGATGACTGGCAGGAGAATCGCATGGACAGAGGAGCCTGGCAGCTTACAATACATGGGGTTGCAAAGAGCTGGACATGATTGAGCATGCACGCACACACAGAAGAGTAGCCTATTGTATTTACTTAGAAATTTGCCATTTTTGTGTCATCATACTTAACATTATAAGTTTCTTTCTGGTATCATTTTCCTCTACCTGGAGAACATCTTTGGAAATTCTTTTAGAGCAAGTCTTCTGGTAATTCTCTTGATTTTCATTCACCTAAAAATATTCTTATTTCAACTCATTCCTGAAGGATATTTTCCCCGGACTAGAATTCTGACCTGACATAGTTATCTTCCTGCACTTGAAGTATGTAGTTGTCCTCCATACCAGACTCCATGGTTTTTTGTAAGAAATCTCTAGTCACTTCAGTTCTCCTCCAGTAAGTACGTGTTGGTTGTTCCTAGGCGCTTTCAAGAGTTTTTTTCCCTTTTACATTAATTTTCATCAGTTTTATTATTATGTGTGTAGATTTCTTTAGGCTTTTATTATTGGGACTTGCTAAGTTTCCTAACTCTGCACTTTGACAACTTTTGCCGAATTTGGGAGGTTCTTAAATTGTTATTTCTTCTAATGTATTTTCTCTGCTTTTCTCTACCTCTTCTCAAACTCCAAGATTAGGAATGTGTTTTTGTTTTTTAACTTTACTACACTGGGTCATAGTTTTGGCAGATGGGATCTTTAATTTCAGCATGTGGGCTCCACAGCCTGTGGGCTCGTAGTTGCAGATGCGGGATCTAATTTCCTGACCAGGATTCAAATCTGAACCCCCTGCCTTGGGAGTGCAGAGTCTTAACCACTGGACCAACAGGGAAGTCCCCCAGATAGGAATGTTAAACCTTCTGGTATCCTCTCCCAGGTCCTTCAGGATCTGTTTACTTTTCATCTTTCTTTTCTGCAATGCTCAGGTTGTTTTCTTCCTATTGTTCTATCTTGAAGTTCACTGACTCTTCTCTACCATCTCTATTCTGCTGATGAGTCCATCCAGTGAGTTTTTCATTTCAGTGATTGTATTTTTCAGCTCTAAAATGTTTATTTGAAAAAGAAAATGCACTGTTTATTTGGTTCTTTTTCTCTTCTTTTTGAGACTTTTTGTTTTTCCATTTATGTCCAGGGTCTTCCAGATTCCTTGTTAGAGCATTTCTCTAACAGCCGCTTTAAAGCTTCGTCAGATAATTCTGATATCTGTATCATCTCAGCACTGGTGTCCTTTTTCATGTCAGCTGAGATCCCCATTTCTTTATATGCTGAGAAATTTTGGTTTCTAGCCTGGACATTTAAAATATTACATTATAAGATCCTGAGTCTTTCTGAAATCCTATCGAGAGTATTGATATTTTTGTTTTAGCAGTTAATTAGCCCAGTGGGGCTCAGTCCTCAGTTTCTAATCAGCTTTCTATGGGTTGTGGTTTCAAGGTCAGCTTAGCTTTTAAATCTTGTGTAGTACTGTTTAGATTTGTGCCATATCTTCACCACCCAGGGTCCAGCCAGGAACTTGGGCATAGTCTATTCTGTAGCTCAGTTCTAAGGGCTATGTGTGTTGTTTAGAGACAATTCCAGATGTGAGTGAGTGAGCCCAGGAGCTTCCTCCTCTCTCTTGAATGTCCCTGACACTTTTCAGTTCCCTGAACTCCACTTTTTGCTCACCTGGGCAGAAAACTGGAGCTCTATCAATCTCACGCTGCCACACACAGCCCACAGGTGTGCTTAGATCCAGAGCCATGTTTTTGGACTTAGAGGGTTAAAAAGCAATGACAGTTTGCCTTACCTTCTGGAGAGACCACAACTCTTCTTTTTGGAGGCAAAGGTCCCTTCCACCAAGTGCTAAGCTCCCGTGGGTCTGCACTGCTGTCTCTCCTCTGACACCACCACCATTTGCACCTCAAGATACTTGTGGGCTGAGGTGCGGAAGGATGGAAAAAAGACAAGAAAGAACAACAACAGAAACAACCAGGGTGTCTTCTCATCCTTTCTTGGTGCTAGGAACCCTCGTCTCCTCTCCTCAAGCCAGAGAGAGAGAGAGAGCTCGTCCTGAGCTCCCCTGTCCTCCCCGATGCCACTCCCCGGTTTCAGGCTGCACTGAGTTCAGGCCACTGGGTCCCAGAAGGAAGAATGGACCCTTGTTGTTTATTTACTTATATACAATACACTTAGCAGCCCTGGCTTTTTCATTACAAACCAAGAGAGACTGACTTTCCCAAAAGAGGATTTTTACATCTTGAGTAACTGAAGGCTTTGTTTTTGCTTGTGTGTGCTTTCTCACGTTTAAAGTAAAGTTTCTGTTGTAATGTAGTGGGCATCTGTTGGGCTTCTTTGGGTGATAGCCCTTGCCCTTCTAACCCCGAAATTCCTTCAGGGAGCCACTGCTGATCCTCTGCCAGGCTGTACAACGTGCATATTCTGCGTGCCCTGAGTGCAGTTGTTGCTTCAGGAATGAAAACCAAGAGCAAGATTTTACATGGAACTCTTGGGAAACAGGATCTCTTGTTCTTCTGGGGTTACTAAGTGAGGGAGATGTGAATCTGAAGCTGCATCTTCCCATTGCTTTCAAAGAGCTTACTGAATAGTAAAAAGTCAAGAAAAAAGCACAGTTGATCAGTGGAGGTAACAGATTTGTGGTAATACCCATAAGATGCCTGCAGACCTTCCTCTTCTTGCAGCACTTCAGTTGCACAAGCTAGGCAATTTCTACTTTGCTCAAGCTACTCTGTGCTAGTTTTCTGTCCCTTGCAGCCAAAAGTGTCCTCACTAATGCGTAAATGAGCCTTTTGTCTGTTTTCCTTTATTATGGCCTGAATCTTGAGCTGATTATCTTTAATCAATAGCACATGGAGATTTGTATTGGAGTCATTTGTTGAAACCCATTGGAAGGAATTGTAACTTGCTGGGTGAATTTTATCTGCCTATACTTTCTTCTTGTTATTGTTTTGTCAGTAAATACCCATTCTGTGTTTTTAGGGTACTGCTCATTTTGTGTTTTCCCCAGAAGTAGACCCTGGGTAGAGAATTTGAGTTGTTGTTCAGTTGCTCAGTAGTGTCCGACTTTTTGTGACCCCATGGACTGCAGCATGCCAGGTTTCCCTATCCTTCACAATCTCTCAGAACTTGCTCAAATTCATGTCCATTGAGTCAGTGATGCCATTCAACCATCTCATCCCCTTCTCCTCCTGCCTTCAATCTTTCCCAGCATCAGTCTTTTTGGATGAGTTGGCTCTTCACATCAGGTGGCCAAAGTATTGGAGCTTTAGCTTCAGCATCAGTCCTTATAATGAATTTTCAGTGTTGATTTCCTTTAGGATTGAATGGTTTGATCTCCTTGCAGTCCAAAGAAGTCTTCTCTAGCACCACAATTCAAAAGCATCAATTCTTCAGCATCATCCTTCTTTATGGTCCAACTTTTACATCCATATATGATTACTGGAAAAACCATAACTTTGAGAATTTGAGTACCAGTGGTTTATTTCAAAGGTGATCCCAAGAGTATTAGCAAGAGATTGTGGAAATAAAAGTGGGAAAAGAAAGATGAGTTATTGAGAAGTTTCCCACATAGTGCCACTGGGTCCCAATCCTGCTGTGGGGTTCTGGAGGACAGTGTAGAATGAGCCCCAGAATTAACTCAGTCAGCCAGTGAGAAATTGTCATGAGTGAGGTTCATTCATCTTCCAACTCACATCCATAATTGCTGAGTACTGTTTCTAGAATTTTAATTCCCTGGCACTTCTCACCTGTGCTTAGGAGCTGAGAGCAAGACTCTAGAGGAAGTTGTTGAACCTATAACTGGACTTGGTAGGCATGTGCTTGGGGGACCCCCCCTACTAAGAGTTCAGAGGGAAATGGGAGGGGCATAGCCAGCATTTACCCCCAGACCTGTGAATATTCTTGTGTTTTGTCCCTAGACTTTCAGCTTAGCCTCTTTACACAGAATACGGAGGTGTATTGATTGCATGTGTATAGACTGATAAGTGATGGCTGTTCACAAACACAATGGCTTTAAAACTTATCAAGCTCCTCCATGTTTGGAAAGATGAGGTTGAGGTCAAAAGTATGATGATTTCTAGGCAATTTATATCGTTCATTCATTTATTCATGCATACAGCACATGCTTTAGGGGAATGGAAATCAATAAGCCAAAGTCCCTGTCCTTACGAAGCCCAAAAGTTTGTGCACGGGCAGACAGAAGTGTAATTGCTGGTGGAATAAAATGATGCTTGCTTTAATAGCAGTGGATATAAACTGTTATTAGAAGGCAGAGGTAGAGTTATAAAGAAGGTAGTATCTATGTCTTAAAAGATGAGAAGGAAAGAAAGGAAGAAAGATGAAAAGGAAGAAGGGCATTTACTCTTCTTATTATTGCACAGCAAATTTTCACAAAATTATGGCATAAAACGGCAACCATTTTATTATGCTTATAATTGTGTGGGTCAGGAATTTGAAAGGGAGCACAGAGGCATCAGCTCATCTCTAGGCCATGATATCAGGAACCTACCTAGGAAGACAAAGCCTAGAGGTGACTCTGTGACTCGGGTGTGGCATCGTCTGAAGGTTCACTCACTTGCTTGCCTGGCAAGCAATGCTGGCGTTTGCAGAGGCTTTGGGATGATTGAGGACCAGTACATCTACACTTGGCCTCATCACGTGACTGCTTGGGCGTCCTCACAGCATAGTGCCTGGCTTCCAAGACCGAGTACTCCATAGCAGCCAGGTAGAAGCTATGTTGCCCTTTATGGCCAAGCCCTGGAAGTCATCTTCATGATGATCACAAGCCTGCTCAAACTCAAGGGACAGAAACTTGAGCCCACCTATCAGAGGGGAGAGTGTCAGAATCATATTACGAGCGGTAAGGCATATATTGTTGCAGCCGGTTTTAGAAAATACCATTGAGCACAGTATTGAATGATAAAATCATCTTGTCCATTTTGTATTTAGTAATATCTTTCCTGGGCTGTATTATTTTATGATAGATATCATTTTAAATTACTTAAATTGACTGTCAGATTGAGTCATAAAGATATGATGAGAGAGATATATTATTTGATGCATTTGTCACAGTCCTTCTCCCTGACCCACACTTGGAGAAGCAATGCCATAGAGCCTGGGCAGAGTTGGGGAGGAGGGTGTTAGAACTAGCAGAGCAGATTCTCTTTAGAGGTCAAACAAAGGCAAAGACTGTGAAATTCTTATCTTAATATTAAAGTTGATTATAAACAAGCGTATATATTCCAGTATATTATCTCAGTGAATCTAATTTTTAGGTGTATTTAAAAGTGTTGGATTCACTTAGTGTGTGGTTTTATTGCCTCCAAAAGAACATTCTAATTTATGCTACTTTTGAAATAATTATAAAAAGACACAGGGCCAGTTGAGAAAGTCTCTTTTGTCCTTTGCTTGGATTTTGTCTTTAAAACTGAAACTTAATATAGATGGTCCCTGATTTGATGGTTTGACTTAGGACTTTTCAGCTTGATGGTGGCATGCATGCAGTAGAAACTGTACTTTGAATTTTTAATTTTGTTCTCTCCTTGGGCTAGAGGCGTGTGGTACAGTACTCTCAGGTGCCACAGCACCCTCTCAGCCATGCGACCAGCAGGACAAACAATCACTGCACCTACAGCCATTCTGTGCCCAGACAACTGTTCTGTTTTTCACTTTCAGTACAGTATTCAAATATTACATGAGATATTCAGCACTTTAGTATAAAATAAACTTTGTGATAGGTGATTTTGTCCAACTGTAGGCTATTGTAAGCTTTCTGAGCACGTTTCAGGTTGGCTAGGCTAAGCTGTGATATCTGGTAAATTAAGTGTATTAAATGCATTTTGACTTGAGGTATTTTCAACTTATGATGGGTTTATGGAGATGTAACCACATCGTAAGTGAAGGAAGATCTATCGTTTGCATTTTTAAAGCCATATTTTAAAAAAAATGTTTACAACAGATAGCTCATAATCACACTGGGCAGGACATGGAGACGCTCTGGCACTTTACTGCAGGCAGGAGCTAGGAGGCAGTGTTGCACTGTAGTCTGGCAGTTAAGACACTGAATCCCAAACGTGTCACCTGCTCTTCTGTGATATGGGGGCAACTGACTCAAATTGTCAGTCTTGGTTTCTTAACCTCTGAATTAGGGATAATGTTGCCTACTTTTTTGTGTTGCAACATAGATAAAATAAGACAAAGTATCTGATACCTAGGAGATAATAAATTGAATATTGAGGGGGGATCTAAAAGAAATTGAATCGCATGCTCGCTCAGTTCTGTCTGAAATTAGATGGCAGGTCAGTAGCCATATCATTAGTCTTTACATAATTTCCCTAAAGGCAGGAAAAAGGCATAAAACAGCTAGAGCCTTCTTACTACATATGTGTGTGCATGTACACGTATGTGGGTCAGAATCTTGACTGTAAAGAATAATTTTTTATCAACCATTTCCTCCCTCCCTCACCTTTATCTTCTCCCTGTTTCCATTTTGTGGGAGTAGAAGCTTCACAGACATTTCTTGATTATTTCTCAGTGATACGTATCAACTGAGGAGAAGGCAAAGGCTCACAGGGGAAAAGCAGCTCAAGTCCAAAGCACTCACTTGGCTCGGACCCCCATTTCCTGAGCAGGCTCTTTCCCCTTTCCTTGCAATCTGCTTTAGAGCCAGTCTGCGGTGTCACTGCAGGTCCAGCGATGGAGCTGTCAGGAAGAACAGAGCCCACATCTGCCCTGCCTTTTAATTAAAGTCCTGGTCCTCCACCAACACCCCTACCATGTTGCCATGAGACACCAGGTTCACTCAGGGCCCCTGGAAATGGCAAGAGAATCACCTGATATTCATTCTTTCTTTCAAGTTAGAAAGCCACAAAGTCACAGTAAAATCACTGAAAATGTCAACCTCAAACTGCTCTTGTGTGTGTGTGAGTGGGTGAAGTGTTTTTTAACTTAATTATTATATTGATGACACTCCACCTTTCAAATTCAGTCCCTTTGCTCATTCTCCTGATTTATCATGATTATTGTCTAAGTTGAAATGGATTTCACGGCAACTCTGAAAACCAGAGTTGGCTAAATTTAGCTTTAATTAGGCAGCATCTTAGCCCTGTGATTATTTCCTCATTTCATTTGGATTCTACTCACTGGAATGCTGAGTGCGGTTTGGCACGACGTTCATGCTGTTTTCACAGAATTCTGCACCACATTTCTTGCGATCAGGGTGATTCTTTCGTGCCACAGATGGTTTTTGCAGATAGATCTTTAATCCTCTTGTGTAATCCAGGGTTTACTGGAGTTAGTCGAGTTATCCTCCACAGCTGGCAACTGCTAGGAAGAAAACCCCAAACACAAGGTCAGGGCATCTCTACCTTGTACTGACTCCCCTCACCCAGAGGACCCCTAGTGGGCACTGGACATCAGCTGCTTCAGATCAGGTGCTCCTGTCACCTCTCAGTAGAGAGATTTCCACTTTAGTCAGATGATGTACAAAGTGGACTTTTGCAAACCTTAGCCGATTCCTCCCTTTCCTGGAGAATGTCAAGTGTCCTATTTGTGAGGTAGGCTCTGAAGCCAGAGAAGTTCAAATCTCAGTCTGACCTCTTACCAGTCCTTTGACTTCAGGAATTCTCTTCTATCTGCCTTGGTTTCCTCATCTGTAAAACAGCGATACGGTAGCACCACTTCATGGCATCACCATGGGTACCAAGTGAGGTACATATGTGAAGCACTTAGAACAGTGCCTGGCCTGGTAGATGGCCTGTTTGTCCTTGTTATTGCTGCTGCTGCTTTTATTACAGGCCTCTTGAAGGGTGCTATCTGAAGAGTTATGTTAGCAAGTAGCAGTAAGGTAGGTACAGTCTGAGATTAAGGGACAAAATTTTAGTTGTTGGTAAAGAAACTTCACAAACAAGCCAGAATTTAGCCTATAGAGGACATCTATAGGTATTGTGCACCAGACATCCATGCCCTATCTTGGGATTTCCTTGGAAACTGTATAGTCAGAATCTAGTTTGCACAATAGTAATCACTCCAGGTATTTCAGAGACAGTGAACTGTATACCATGAAACAGTTATGCAGTTACTGAAAGGGTTGAGAAGTCAAATGAGATGGTGAGGCTGCTCAGAGGTTAACAAGAGCAGGAGATCTCTACTTATAGCTAGGAGACCACGGGGAAAGCAGTGTTGCCAGAGTCCAGGGTAATCTAGGGAAGCTAGGAATATGGTGTATCTGAGCAGCAGGAGCTGGGACTGTGAAGGGAGGAGCTCCAGAGAGACACATGCGTAGTTGGAGAAGGAAATGGCGACCCACTCCAGTATTCTTGCTTGAGAAATCCCATGGGCAGAGGAGCCTGGTGGGCTACAGCCCATGGGGTCACAAAAGAGTCAGATACTACCTGATGGTTGAAGAACAACACACACACACATCCTACTTAATCTTTACTTGTGAGGACAGTTGCTTATGAGATATGAATTATTATTCCTATTCCCATTTTTAAATGTGAAAACTGAGGCTGATATGGATTAATCAACTTGCCTAACTAGCATTTGAACCCAGGTCATCAGATCCTAGATCCCACCCTTCCAACCATATGACACAGAGCCTCCCTATTCCCTGAGAACCCTTATTCATCTTTTAGGTCTCAGCTCAGGTCATCCCCCAAATTATGTTCAGCCACCCCTGTTGTGCACTTCCCAAGCTGCCTGTTCTTCCCTCCTCATAGTCATCAACACACTACACTGTAGTTGCTGGTCTCACTGTGTAGGCCAAGGTGGGGTGGTGGCTTCCCTTTAAGTTAATGAATGTTACCACTGTTGGTCATCCTTGGGAACTCACAGGTACCCTGGGAACTATACCCAGCTAGGGAGGACTTTTCTCCCCCTCTAGGAGACCTTGATTCCTCAGTGGGGGACTTCAGTTGATCCCTAACTTACGGAGGGTCTCCTGGGAAGCATTCAACATGAGTTCTCAACCACTTAACTCATCCTCAGGATGATTTCAGGACTGCAGACTCTGGAAGAAACTACCCTTGGAGCAGATGTGTCTTATCCTCTGTGGACTATTTCTGTAATTCCCAAATTTTCAGTGAATTCTTATTAGAAGAGAAAAAGTAGGAGTTCCAAGTGTAAATTTTGGCATCATCTAGGTCTATATCCTTTCACTTCCTAGTTGTGTGCTTTTCAGCTTACTTAACTTCTCTAAGCCTGTGATTCCTTATTTGTAAAATGGGTAAAAATGGTTGCTAACCCATGGTATTATTGCATATTGACTGAAAATGTATAGAAGCAAATTAGAATCTTACTGATGTATTAGTGTCTCTATGACTCATTTCCCAGAGTCAGGCTGGCTATAAACTAAAGAGAATTATCATTATATATTCAAAGTAGCATAGTTATATTTTGTTTCAAAATGCCTTTCCCCAGAGAAGTTCTAATTAGATGTTGATGGGATAGAATATTTTCATTTTTTTTTCTTTTTCTTTCTTTAGTGAGGATGTAGAAAAGCACATTAGTGCCTGTTAATGAGATGATCATGACAAAGGTGCTGTGAAGAAATAGAGTGAAAATGAATCCATAACGATAACATTACTTTGGTTAAGCTTATTTATTATTAAGCACATTTAAAAAGAAAAATGGGTAGTAATTGAATTCAATTTATAACACTTTAATTTTAATTAAATGGTAAAGAGTGCATATTTTAAAACATGCTGTTCATATTTGGCTAGGAGGGGAAATTTCATTGCTTGGAGAGTGAGAAGAAAACTGAACAGAATTCCCCGTCAACCAACAAGGCATTGTCCTGGAAATCTGGTCTGCCTTTTCCCATAGGTTTGATTGTTCAGCTACTCTGCTAATTGTTTTAACTGGCAGTTTTCAAAGAAATTAACATGAAGAATTCTGCAAAGTGAAATTGAGCATTCGGTTATAAAATCTGGTGTGAAGTCATTTCGGTGCACTATTGTGAGAATATCAGCGGAGCCTCTAACTTCATGAGCTGTTAACGAAGCGTAGATTTTAAACACAGAGACATATTTCTTGACTAAGCACAATGTTACAGGTGATTTTCTGGCTGCTTTCAATTAAGTGCCTATCTTTTAATTATTTTTAAATCGCCAACAATTTGTAAGCCATTTGAAGCTTGGATTCTGTACTCAATCTACTAAGGTTGAAATCCCAGCTCTTCCATTCATCAGCTCTGTGACCAGCTTACTTAAACTTCTTGAAGCCTCAGCTCCATTTTAAGTCTTTAAAATGGGAGTAAAAATACTTACTTCATGGCTTGAAGTAAGGATTTAATGATGTAATGTGTAAAGTGCCTAACACAATTCTCAAAAATCTTTGGTATTATTTTTCTGTTGTTAATATTGTACTTACAAATAGGAACCTAACTCAAATTAGTTTTCAAAAATAATAATGATAGCATATATTGGGGACTTCCTGTGTGCCATTCACTGGTATGACCACTTCATCTTCATTATTTGATTGAATTAAAAGGGTTTTAAAAAATTATGTAAGTGAAAAAACATGGGTTTGGTCTGGCAGGTAAGACTGGACCCAGGAGCTCAAATGAGGCCCTTAGAAATCTGTCTCTTTTTACTTCTCAATGCTCTGCTCCATGTTGGCATCAGTCTTAGTGAGATTGTCTCCATGAGAGGTCAGAGAGCTTCTAGCAGTTCCAGGCTTTCATTCATTCTGCTCCTCTCACCCAGTCATTTCAGTGTAAGTCCCAGATGGCTTTTGATTAGATAGAGGTAGGTCAGTGCCCTTTCTTGGCATAAAACCATGATCGGGAAGATGAACCTTCTGATTAACCTTACTTGGGTCACTTGCCCAACTCTCGTTTGTATTGAGGATTGAGTATAGTGCCGCGGTCCAGCCCCGGCCGGACCAGGAATACCCAAGGGATAAGTGGCGTTGGCGAGAAAGACAGACAGACAGACACACACAGAAGGCTGCGTAGAAGAGGTAGCTTTTTTTATTTTTAGGATAGCTCAGTTTTTATAGAATGAGCGTTACCTCCCCCTTAAGTCACCACATATTACATCAGATATTGGTTTGTGCTTCCGTCAGTATTTTTTCCCCATGTTTTTCCCCTATGCATTCATCTAGAACGTTCCCGATTACAGAGTTTTTTCTTAAATGTCCCGTACATAGTCTTCTTGCCTCAATGGCCTAACCTTTTCACTCTATCAAAAACAATGTTCCATAGATTCCAGATATAGTGTGAATTCTTTGGGTAATAAAACATGGGAAGGGTCACAGTAACATGTTTGACATTTCTAAGAATAGTACTATGAGAAAACCCTGATATTTTTCTTTACCTGAAACTCCGAAATCTCAGTTTACAATGATTAACTATTAAACAGCAAAAACACCTCTAAAGCAGCAAAACACCTCTCTATTAATAGTGAGATAATGGCAGTGAAGCTGGTTAATATAAATCTTCTATTGAAATCCTATGTACCCCTTTTCCTAACTCTACAAAAATACCCATAATCTTCCATGTTGTTTAAAGAAAGGGAAACAGTGAACAAGTAGCAGCAAGGAAATAGCAATAATGAAAACCCTCTCAACCAAGGAGCAAGTAAACTGAAGCAGTGTATCTACTTCTAAATCTAAATGCCTCTACTCTTTTCTATTCTAGAACATTATATTCTTTTAAGCAAGCAGCCAAATATACCTGTGGCCTTTTCTTTTTCGACTTGATGTTTATGGTCGTGTCCTGAGCCAGAGCAATCATGAGCATCTCCAAAAAGGCTTAGACTTTTCCAGGGAGGCCTTATTACTATATTTTATATTTCCAAAAATTAATAGCAAGCCCAACAACAGTAAGACAGAAGGAGGAGAGGGACATACCGGGCCCCTGGGACAACCTCGAGGGAAAGAGCTGCCTTGGGGGTTCCTTTCTCATCCCGTGACCTTGTCATGGCCTGGGCATGTCCTGGCAGCTCCCGACAGTACCAAGATTGATGGAGAAGGAAATGGTAACCCACTCCAGTATTCTTGCCTGGAGAACCCCGTGGACCCTGGAACCTGGCAGGCTACAGTCCATGCGGGTCTCAAAAAGTCAGATACAACTTAGCAACTGAACAGCAGCAGGATCATAGGGATTGAGGGCAACCCAACTTGTAATCTTTCTACTTCAGTTTCTGAAAAGCAATGAGAGCATCAGGAATAGCAAAAATCAAAACTCATTTACAACATCTTTAGCAATATTAGGAGACAGAGAAAACCCCAAACCCAGAGAGGTAGCAGAACTTGTATGAAATCAACACTGACACAACAGGAAGGAAGGGAGATTCTGAAACTTTATAAGCTGCAAACCCATGAAATGGCCAAACACAGAGGAGGGTTGCATCTTGAGTGAGAACTGCTATGAGAAGATTTGAGAACAAAGAGTGTTAGGTAGGAGCCCAAGAAAGGAAGAAGAACTGACATGCTCAAGTCACATTTCCTCATCTCAGGCACAATTGAGTCATTCAATTATGTACTACAATACAACCCCCAACACTCCTAAGATAAATGGCTGGTTCTAGGTCTGGGGCAGGGAAGATACAAGATGAATTGAGGTAACTTCTTCTGACCAGAAGGAAAGGAAGTTTTCTAAGATTAATAGACTTGTATCAAAATGACATAGAAGGTGGTCAGAAGGGGCTTCCAGTAGCCAAAGTTGGGAAAATTTGGGCATCAAAAAGAATAATGGTTACAGATATTGATAAAATGTATTTAATGTATAAAATTCATGACTTCATTAAGTCACTCAAGACAAAGCCAGAAAAGTGTAGTATGAGATGGCCATTAAAAAACTTCTGACTTTTTAATTGGTAAATAAAGGAAAAAAAACTAAAGATTTATCCTACCTTTCCAGGAGGTATTGTATGATAAGATAACCAACTAGCCCCCTTGATGAAGAGGAACTATACTTGACAAAAAATACCAGTTAGTTCATGTAGAAGGAATGTTAGTATATTACATGTAAAGTTAGTACATTACATGAATGATGGAAGTTAAAAAATATAATTTTATAAAATATGTGAAATTATGGATTTAGGCAAGATTTACATATTAGGTGAGTGCTTAATGGAGAACAACACATTGCATAGGGCCAAAGTAACACTATAGTAATTCCTTTCTGATCATGTGTTAGTTATCTATTGCTGAGTAATAACCCATTCAAAAGAATCTGTCGGTAAAAAGAATAATCATTTATTATTCTTCATCACTGTGTGAGTCAGTTGGTTGGTTCTTCTGTCTAGACCAGCTTTACTCGCCTCTGTTTTCAGCTGATGGCTCCCTCACCTGGGCTGCTGGGCCTCAGATGGCGTTACTCATCAGTCAGGAAGTTGACAGAGATGGCTGAATAACTGAGGTCTCCTTCTCTGTGGTCTCTCAAGGTGGCCTCAGCAGGAGTAACTGGGGGCACTCTCCATGGGGTATCTCATCCTCCCATAGGCTGGTCCTGGCTTCTTTACATGGCAGTCTCAGGGGTTCAGCAGCCAAAGAGGGGCAACTGCTGAAGCACAAACATTCTCCAAGCTTCTGTTGCATCACATTTACACTAGTATCTGATTGACCCAAGCCTAGACTTAAGCAATGAAGATATAAACTCAATCTCTAGGTAGCAAGTCTGGTCGAACTTTCTGTGATGAAGGAAGTGTTCCATATATGCCTTGTCCAAATGACAGCTACAGCCACATGAGGCTTTAGAGCACTTGAAATGGGAATGGTGCAAGTGAGGAACTTTCTTTTCAGTTTTAGTTAACTTATGCTGAAACATAAATGACTACATATGGCTGGCAGCTCCCACACTGGACAGTGCAGTTCTAGACACAGGATCACCTCTGGTGATTTCTAGTCAAAAATATGAATACACCAGTACTTTAGATCTACCTTTCAGTCTGTACAAGATAAGAGGGGTATAGGAACCAGCTTCATGGTACAATAAGGAACAAATAGACAAATCTAGTAGGTGAGATTTTGCACAGGAAAACTGATCCCATGTCTTCAATAAGCCAATGTCATAAAAAGGGGATCGTGACAGGCTGCAGAGAAATAAGAGCTGCTATAACAGCCAGAGAGCTTTATTCACAGGATTCCTGGATAGGACTAAAATACTTATAAGCTCTTCAGTGACAAAGTAAACATACTGAAGCAGAAAGGTTAAGATCATTGACCCAAGAAGGCTAAGTGTTACAATAGTATGTAGAGTATAATCTCAAATTGGAAAAGAAAAATATGCATAAATATATGTATATATAGATACACATGGACATCACCAGATGGTCAATAACAAAATCAGATTATGTTTTTTGCAGCTGAAGATGGAGAAACTCTATATGGCCAGCAAAAACAAGACCTGGAGCCTCAGATCATTAGCTCCTTATGGCAAAATTCAAGCTTAAATTGAATTAAGTCGGGGAAACCACTAGGCCATTCAGGTATGACCTAAATCAAATCCCTTATGTTTATACAGTGAAGGTGACAGATAGATTCAAGGGATTAGATCTGTTAGAGAGAGTACCTAAAGAACTATGGGTGGAGATTTGTAACATTGTACAGAAGACAGTGACTAAAGCCATCCCAAAGAAAAAGAAATGCCAAAAGACAGAATGTCTAAGGAGGTCTTACAAATAGCTGATGAAAGAAGAGAAGAGAAAGGCAAGGGAGAAAGGAAAATATATACTCAGCTGAATGCAGAGTTCCAGAGAACAGAAAGGAGAGTTAAGAAGGCCTTCTTAAATGAACAATGCAAAGAAATAGAGGAAAACAATAAGATGGGAAAGACTAGAGATCGCTTCAAAGAAACTGAAAATATCAAGGGAAATTTCATGCAAGGATGGGCATAATAAAGGACAGAAACAGTAAGGAACTAATAGAAACAGGAAATTAAGAAGAGGTGGCAAGAATACACAGAGGAGCAATACAAAAAAGGTCTTAAGGACCCGAATAACCTTGGTGGTGTGGTCACTCACCTAGAGCCAGACATCCTGGAGTGCGAAGTCATGTGGGCCTTAGAAACCATTACTGTAAACAAAGCTACTGAAGGTGATGGAATTCTGGCTGAGCTATTTAAAATCCTAAAGGATGATGCTATTAAAGTACTGCACTCCATATGTCAACAAATTTAGAAAGCTCAGCAGTGGCCACAGGAGTGGGAAAAGTCAGTTTTCATTCCAATCCCAAAGAAAGGCAATGCCATAGAATGTTCAAACTACTGTACAATTGTGCTCATGTCACATGCTAGCAAGGTAATGCTCAGAATCCTTTAAGTTAGACTTCAGCAGTACATGAACTGAAAAATTCCAGATGTACAAGCTGGATTTAGAAAAGTCAGAGAAACAAGAGATGAAATTGTCAACATTCATTGGGTCATGGAGAAAGCAAGGAAATTCTAGAAAAACATCTCCTTCTGCTTCATTGACTATGCTAAAGACTTTGACTGTCTGAATCACAACAAACTGGAGAATTCTTAAGGAAATGGTAATACCAGACCACTTTCCCTGTCTCCTGAGAAATCTGTATGCAGATGAAGAAGCAAAAATTAGAACCAGAACAATTGGCTGGAGCAAAATTGGGAAAGGAGTACATCAAGGCTGTATATTGTAACTCTGCTTATTTAACTTCTCTGCAGAGTATATCATATGAAATGCTGGGTTGGATGAATCAAGATTGCCAGGAGAAATATCAAGGATCACATATATGCGGATGATGCCACTCTAATACAGAAAGTGAAGAGGAACTAAAGAGCCTCTTGATGAGGGTGAAAGAGGAGAGTGAAAAAGTTGGCTTGAAACTCAGCATTCAAAAAACTAAGATCATGGAATCCAGTCTCATCACTTCATGGCAAATAGAAGGAGAAAGAGTGGAAGCAGTGACAGATTTTATTTTCTTGGGCTCCAAAATTACTGTAGATGGTGACTCCAGCCATGAAATTAAAAGGTGCTTGCTCCTTGGGAGAAAAGCTATGACAAACCTAGGCAGTGTGTCTAAAAGCAGAGGCATCACTTTGCTGACAAAGGTGCATCTAGTCAAAACTATGGTCTTTCTAGTGGTCATGTACAGATGTGAGAGTTAGACCATAAAGAAGGCTAAGCACCAAAGAATTGATGCTTTTGAATTGCAGTGCTGGAGAAGACTCTTGAGAGTCCCTTGGATGGTGAGGAGATCAAACCAATCAATCCTAAAGGTAATCAACCCTAAATATTCATTGGAAGGACTGATGCTGAAGTTGAAGTTCCAATACTCTGCCACCTGGTTCAAAGAGCCGACTCATTGGAAAGGACTCTGATGCTGGGAAAGATTGAAGGCAAAAGAAGAAGGGGATGGCAAAGGATAAGATGGTTAGATAGCATCACTGTCTCAGTGGACATGAATTTGAGCAATCTCTGGGAGGTAGTAGAAGATGGAAGAGTCTGCTTTGCTGCAGTTCATGGGGTCACAAAGAGCTGAATGTGGCTTAGTGACTGAGCAACAACAGCGATATACAGATACAATAAACATGCAAACATATGAAGACCCAGAAACATATGCACTAAGATGTAAGACATGGTGAGTCTGGGTGATAGGAAAGTGAAGTTTTGTTTGCTTGACTGTGTTTTGTAATTTTTTTAATAAATGTTAAGGTGCTACCTCTAAAATAATAAGAGTGTTATTAAAAATATAAGTTCACTACTAAACTGGAGGTGCCAAAGATAAGTAGCCATTATATTCTATGTGTGTGTGTGTGTGTGTGTGTGTGTGTGTGTACCTATTTTCAGGAAGTGCTTTGTCAAGATAACATTGCAAATACTTCCTGCAGACAAGGGAACCCTATTGGACTCTGCAGCTGCTGAAAGGGCTTAGCTTATCCAGAGGATCTGGTAAATGGATCACTTCCTCATGATGCCACAGCAGCTTCAACTGTCAAGTTGGATTAGACAATCAACATATACCATTGAGTGACATGTTCTAGAGTGTTCTACTATGAATCATTCATGTAGGCTTCTAGTTATGTTGCTTGGTTTTCCTTGAAAATAATGGCCCCAGGGACTGAATGTCGTGTAACAGAGCAAGTGAATAAATTGGTCCCAGCCCTGCCAGGTGTCAAACAAATAGGAATATATTTCAGGAAAAGTGCTCCATCTATAATTAATGACAGCATTTTAAAGTTTTACCAGAAATTGATAATACAGTGCTTGCTTTTATTTTGGCTTTCCCTTTAGTGATGTATACTTATTTTTAAAGTAGGTCTACTATAAAATATACATTAAGCTCTTCTTAGAAACATAATTCAGTACAAAAATATTATATTTATAAATGTCTCATTGTCACCCTTTTTGCAATGATTCATTCTCTGTGTTTAGTGTAGACATTTTAAGAACGTATTGTCTCAGAAGGCATAATCAAGACTACCAAGTAAAAAGAGAATTTATGACAGCCAATTTTTTACAGTTTTTTACATAATTGCCAAATTGCCACTGTCATAATAAAATTTTAGATTGACACTAGTTTGTTTTGAAATTACATGGCTATCTTTTAAAATAAACATATAGTCCCATTTCTGAGTTATAAGCCCATTTGTATAGCTAAATCTTTCTACCTGTCAACTGAATAATTAGATAGCAAGGCCAGAGCTTTTATTATCCCTCAAATCTACAGCTGAACACTTGTGATGGAACAAATGGATACACGTCTCTTTGAGACCCATGAAAGAGAAAAGGGAATTTTTAAACTCCTATAGTTCAGCCAACAGCACAAGTTCAGCCACTTGTTCAATGTTAAGTTCTAGCAAATAAGATAAAGTAAAATCAAATTCTCACCCCATTTTTATGCTTTATGACTTCACTGAAATTATTTATTCTGAGACACAGTAGGCTCTCACACCTGTCCCCTAAATTTCCGGAGCATTAAGTCACCACCATACCATCTAAGTTCTATTAGCGCTGCTTGCATTTCTTCTTAAATTTGGGAGAAAACACAAGCTTTAACAAGTTCACAGAATCATCTTGTTTTCTATAGTCTCCTACTGCCAGCATTGTTATCAAGTCCCTGAAAATATTACTGTTTCATTAGATCTAATTTGCAAATGATGCACAATGTGTTGTTTTTGATGATGGATGAACAATGATAATCATTTTGTAGCATTTTACCTTTTACCTTTATGTTTACACAGAGCCCTCTCATATTGTTTGTCGGGAGATCCATCTGCAATATTTGTTGAGCACAGTTGTTTACAAAATATTTTATCTAATTGAAGAGGATGGAAGCCATCAGGGGACAAGAAATCAAAACCTTCAGAGCTAGAAAGTATAATTTGTATAATATTCTTTCATATGTATTGAGCACTGGTGGTATGCTAAGCATCATGCTCGATGTTAAGGATACATGGGTGAGCAGTGCAGGCACTCACAAAACTTACAGCCTGCTGGGAGAAGCAGACATTTAAAATGCAATTAATCAGTTAATGCAATTAATCAATAATTTAACTGCAATCATAAGAAGTGGTGGGAAGGAGAAAAACAGGCTATAAAAGTATGTAACAAGGCCTTTGACCTGTCAGAGCACAGGGAATGGAGGCTGGGTGAGGGAGAATCAGTTAGAAAGGCTTAATTAAACACCACTCCAACTCAGGGAGGCGTAAGTGAAGAAGAGAGAGAAATATTGCAGACAAAGGTGGGGGGAATAGCGTGTGCAAAACCCCTGAGTTGGAAGGAACTTGACAAATTCAAGAACTCACAGAGGGCAAATATGGCTGACTTGTAGAAAATACATGACGAATGGCATAATATGACTGGAAAGGGCCAGGGCCCAGCCAGGTGGTGCAGATCCCACAAAAGGAATCAAGTAGATTTGATTATCTGGGGTTAAAGTTGGGCAAAAAGGAAAGATTGGGTCAAATCTTTTGGTTTTAATATAATATGCAGTGTTGTACCACTCGAGCAAGAGAGAAAAATAACATTCTGTCGCTGGTGTTTGAGCGGTAGCACGTAGCCAAAATGGCACCAGGTTGGGACTGGAGACAGGGCTCTCAGCTCAGAGGATTCACAGAACTCTGCCCAAGGGGCTTATGAGTTTGGATGTGGGAGGATAAGAGGAAATGTGAAGCTGAGTCAGTATAAACAGGTAAGAACCCATCGGCTTTGATAAGAGAATGGATGAGAAGAGTGGAGGAGATAGAGGAGCTGAAAAAAGGCTCATGCTGATGGCATTGATTAACCAATATATGAGGTGAGACTGTGGATAAATATCCAGCTTTGGGGGTGTGCTCTAGACTGCTCCCCAGAGGTCCCCATTGGGATGAGTTCCAGTCGCCTGCTTTTGCATAGCTTTTATCAGCTCCCTTCCCTTCTCCATCTCACCTACTGTTTTCCCCACTTCCTGGAACCATCTCCTGAATGAACTTCTTGACTCCATATTCTTGACTCAGGGAATGAAAGCTGAGTATGTGTGCAGGGGAGAGGTGAAACACACACATACTGAGTTTTAAAGCTTCAACAATGCCAAAATTTGGCATATAACTTTGGGTACAATTTGCATGCACATGATAATTGAATTCCACGGGAAGCTGAGTTTCTTAAAAAGAAAAAGGAGGCTTAGATGCTGTTAGAGGTTGTGGAAAGATAAACCCAATGTGGTGGAAAGGGTGTTGTCATGAGTAAGAGTGACAAAGTTTGGGTTGGTAGTCTTTTTTTTTTTTGGTAGTCTTTAACATAAAAAAATTTTCAGTGTAGCTGCTCTGAAATTTGGAAAGGAATTTCCACCTTTGAGAAAATTGTGGACAAGCAGCACAAGTGATTTATGAAAAACTTCTGGGTTTGTGTTATTTTTTGGTCATTAATTTGTAGAGTAATATGTTATTTCAGTAAGAGGTCATACAATTTACTTCATGTAATAGGTTAAAAAAAAAACCTCTAATATATATTTTATAAGATTCTTTTGAGGATATGTCTAGATGGATTTAATTTATTTTCAAAGTTTTTTTTTGGTAGAAATTAGCTAAACCTATAAGAAAAATGCTACATGTAATATTGCCTTATCCTTGTCTAGCCCATTGCCCATTCAAATATTTCACAACTATTTTCATCACTTTAATAACTTACTAAATATTAGTTTAGGAAATACATTATTAGTCTTATTGTCTAGATTTGGAATTGACATAGAGAAGAAATGTGACTCACCTTGTTACTAGTTACTGTTTACTTCTACAATTAATGATGAATCTGAGATTATGACCCAGAGCACTTGACTTCCTGTGTTTCTCTGAATTTGATTAGAAATTGATGCAATTTAATGGATTTGTTTTGTGGTTGGATATTTGATGACAGTTTATGAAGGAAATGCTCCTGAAGCAATCATTTGGTAATAAGAGGGAGTGTTTTGCTCTTTTCATCATAAGTTATTTTTGTAAAGTAGTTCAGTGTGCTTATGATACAGATTTGTCTTTTCCTATTGTTCGTGTGGCCCAGCAATAGGGAAAGATCTCATAAGACAGAGGACTTACCCCTCAAAACCAGCAGGACCAGGGAGCTCAGCTGGGGACACTGTTCTTAAGAAACTTTGGTCTAATAGAGTTCATTCCTCTTGTTTTTAAAGATCTTATAAGGCCTAGATTATTAAATCTAAAAGCAGAATATATTCCAATTTTTTTCTTTTTCTTCTTAAGCAGTTATTTCTCTCTCCTACTTAAAGATGTTCATTAAAATTGATATTCAGAGAGTGTGTTTCTTTGCTTGGACTGCTGTTATAGAACCCGAGTTTGTGTGCTCAGTACATAGTAAGACCAGACAAAGTGAAGCATCAGAGTTCAGAGCAGAGGAAGGCTTATTGCAAGGGCTGAGCAAGGAGAATGGGCATATCATGCCCAAAGTATCAGAACTCCCCAACAACTTTCAGGGAAGAGTTTTTAAAGGCATTATTTGGTTAAGGGCTGTAGGATGCATGGCTCCCTTCTAATTGGTTGGTGGGGAAGTAACAGGGTGATATTTCAGGATCTCAATCATCAGACTGCTTCCAGCCAGTCTGGGGTCTGCATCATTGTTCTCAGCCTGAAGTCACCATCCTCCACCTAGGTGGGGACCTTAGTTCCTATGGAACAAATCAAAGATATTCTTCATTTGTTGTTTTTCAGTTGCTCAGTCATGTCTGACTCTTTGCAACCCCAAGGACTGCAGCACGTCAGGCTTCCCTGTCCTTCACCATCTCCCAGAGCTTGCTCAAACTCATGTCCATTGAGTTGGTGATGCCATTCAATCATCTTGTCCTCTTTTGTCCCCTTCTCTTCAGGCCTTCAATCTTTCCCAGCATCAGAGTCTTTTCCAATGAGTCAGCTCTTCGCATCAGGTGGCCAAAGTATTGGAGCTTCAGCTTCTGCATCAGTCCTTCAAATGAATATTCAGGATTGATTTCCTTTAGGATTGATTGGTTTGATCTCCTTGCAGTTCAAGGGACTCTCAAGAGTCTTCTCCAACACTACAGTTTAAAAGCATCAATTCTTCGGCACTCAGCCTTCTTTATGGTCCAACTCTCACACACATACATGACTACTGGAAAAACCATAACTTTGACTATATGGACCTTCGTTGGCAAAATAATATCTCTGCTTTTTAATACACTGTCTGGGTTTGTTATAATATTGTTATGTATATCCCTTGAGGAATTAGGAGAGTGAAAAAGTTGGCTTAAAGCTCAACATTCAGAAAACTAAGATTATGGCATCAGGTCCCATCACTTCATGGCAAATAGATGGGGAAACAGTGGAAACAGTGACTGACTTAATTTTTCTGGGCTCCAAAATCACTGCAGATGGTGATTGCAGCCATGAAATCAAAAGACGCTTACTCCTTGGAAGGAAAGTTATGGCCAACCTAGACAGCATATTACAAAGCAGAGACATCACTTTGTCAACAAAGGTTCGTCTAGTCAAGGCTATGGTTTTTCCAGTGGTCATGTATGGATGTGAGAGTTGGACTATAAAGAAAGTTAAGCACTGAAGAATTGATGCTTTTGAACTGTGGTGTTGGAGAAGACTCTTCAGAGTCCCTTGGACTGCAAGGAGATCCATGCTGTCCATCCTAAAGGAGATCAGTCCTAGGTGTTCATTGGTAGGACTGACGCTGAAGCTGAAACTCCAATACTTCGGCCACCTGGTGCGAAGAGCTGACTCATTGGAAAAGACCCTGATGCTGGGAAAGACTGAGGGCAGGAGGAGAAGGGGATGACAGAGGATGAGATGGTTGGATGGCAACACCAACTCAATGGACATGGGTTTGGGTGGACCCCGGGAGTTGGTGATGTACAGGGAGGCCTGGTGTGCTGCCGTTCATGGCGTCGCAAAGCGTCAGACATGACTGAGCGATTAAACTGAACTGAACTGAGGAATTAGGGCTCTACCTTATCACTACATTATTGCTTCTTTGCTGCTTTTCCTTCTTTCCTGCATTCCCTTTCTCCCTTAATTGTTGTTGCTGTTTAGTCATTAAGTCATGTCAGACTGTTTTGCAACCCCATGGACTGAAGCCTGCCAGGCTTCTCTGTCAATGGAATTTCCCAGGCAAGAACACTGGAGTGAGTTACCATGGCTTTCTCCAGGGGATCTTCCTGACCCAGGGATCTAACCCACATGTTCCATATTGGAAAGTGAATTCTTTACCACTGAGCCACCAAGGAAGCCCCTTCCCTGACTAGTAACTGTCTTGGTCCCTGCGAAGGTTTGAAAAGAATTTCCAGACATGAGGCAGAGTGAGAGAAGAATGAAGTTTATTAGAGTGGGAGCTGCTATTAGAACATTGAGCTGCTGAAGGAAGAGCCGAACACTTTCTTAGGCTAGTAGCCAATTTTTAGAGCCTCAAGACAGAGCAAGTTCCTACTGAAATGATGCCATTATTAGGTGATTGGTGCAGATGCTATAGGGTGAGTAATAGCAGGGTATTTTTACCTAATATGAGGTCAGGAAACTGACTGATTTAGATCTGGAAGCTTGTGGCAACAGTTGCTATGGGGCTTGGTCAACTCCAGAGATTTTTGTCCTGTGACCTTGGTATAGGATGCCACAGTAGCTGCTTAATCTGCCCTTTGGAACTCAAAGCAGGGATAGGACCCTTAAGCCTTTTTCTGCAAACAAGAAATGAGAGACACAGAGAGGCTTTTGTACCAGAGGGTCCTGCTTGTTTTTACTGTATAACAAAGTATCACAGACTAGGTGGCTTCAAGAACAGAAATTTATTTTTCACAGTTCAGGATGCAGGAAGTTCAGGATCAAAGTGAGAGTGTTAACACAAGTTCACGTGTCTGACGCACAGTGAGGCCAAACAAAATGAAATGTTGGAGTTTGAAGCAGAGAAAGGTTTACTCCAAGGCCATGCAAGGAGATGAGTTCCCCAAAGGGTTTCTGGAAAGCATTTTTAAAGAGCAGGTGAGGAGAAGGGTTGCAGGGTCTGTGATCAGCTTGTGCATGATTCTCTGATTGGCTGATTGTGAAGCAGCAGGGTGGAGTCACACGGGTTAATTTTATCAGTCCCTAGGCTCCAGAAGGCCTGGGGCTGTGTGTTCACGGTTATCAAGTAGTTTTTCCATTTGTTCACAAGTTTTTCCATTTTGTTCACAAAACCCTGACCTTGGGTTTATGCAGTTGTTCACATCTGCAAACAATTCAGGAAATTTGCCTCAAATACTGTTATCTAGGTACTTCAGAGAGAAGCTAAAGCAGAACTTACGGGGGAAGGCCTGTCCTGGGAAGACTCTGCTGACTAAAATAGATGCACATCTTGAGGGTTGACAAATTTTCTTTGGGACAAAATGAGGACTGTAGCCCAGGAGGCAGCTCCTCAGACAGCTCCAAAGAGGCAGTTGGGGAAGATCAATATATAAAATTTCATTGAAGCGGGGTAAGTGTTCAGCGCAACTGAGCATTTACTTTACAAGAGGTTTTCTGCTAGTCACAAGGGGCTGATGTCACCAGGAAGGGATTTAGTGATTTTCTAGATATGAAGAGATGCGAGGTTTGGGATCATGAATCAGCTCCTGAAAATATCTGTCTAAAGACCTGTTCCACCAGAATCCCTGAAGCACAGAGTGTCTCACTGCACCCTGAATTCCCTCAGAGGATGTTGAAGGTCAACAGCTGCAGCAGCACAGGGTTCAGTCTCCACAGAGGCACATGGCAAATGCCCTTGTTGTTCAGTCTCTGGCAGTGCTCTTGGCAAGTGCCAGTTTGTAGTTGACAGCCCCTTAGGGTCTTTGCCATTGTTCAGTCGCTCAGTCGTGTCCTACTCTTTGGACCCCATGGACTGTAGCACGCCAGACTTCTCTGTCTTTCTTTGTCTCCCAGAGTTGGCTCAAATTCTTGTCCATTGAGTCGATGATGCCATCCAACCATCTCATCCTCTGTTGCCCCTTCTGTCTTGCTCAGTTACAAATGCAGGGTTGATTTTATTCTGAAGCCTCTCTCTTTGACTTGTAGATGGCCACCTGCTCTTGCCTTGTCCTCCCATGATCTTTTCCTTGTGCACATGTGTCCCTAGTGTCTCTTTGCATGTCCACATTTCCTCTCCCTATAAGAACATCAGTCAGATTGGATTGGGGTCCACCCTCAGGGCCTCATTTTCATCTCATATTCTGAGGTATTGGGCATTGACAAAGACTCCTTAACCAAACTCTGGTCAGGCTGCACTAAGTTCTCAAAACCCTGACCTTGGGTTTATGTCCTTGGCCTACTTAGTATAATTTTAGCAAGAATCCTGTGGCATCAGTTTAGCAAGAATCTGTCACCGTTGATAGATGATCCATTTCCTCCACCCAACCCTGGCTATCTTATTGCTGGTCCTGTCTTTGGCAAAGATCCTACTGAGTGGGCCTAGCAAAAATCCCTATGGACTTTTAGTAGTTTTCCATCTGCTAATAACCCTCTTCATCACCCACTCCCCCCACCCCCCAACCAAAGTCTTTGTCTGTAAATCTCCACACATCCTTGTTGTGTTTGTTGCTGGGCTGATCTTTTTCTCTCACTGTAAACCCCTCACTGCATGAAATTGGCTTCACCACCTTAAATAAATATTGTGACTCTTTTTTTTCTGTAACAGAATTAGGGCTTCAGCATATGAATTGAAGTTGTTGTTGTGTTCAGTTACTAAGTCCTGTCTGACTCTTTGCAATCCCATGGACTGCAGCACTCCAGGCTTCTCTGTCCTTCACTATCTCCCCAAGTTTGCTCAAACTCATGTTCAATGAGTTGGTGATGCCATCCAACCATTTCATCCTCTGTCATCCCCTTCTCCTCCTGCCTTCAATCTTTTCCAGCATCAGAGTCTTTTCCAGTGAGTTGGCTCTTTGAATCAGGTGGCCAGAGTTTTGGAGCTCCAACTTCAGCATCAGTCCGTCCAATGAATATTCAGAGTTGATTTCCTTTAGAATGACTGGCTTGATCTCCTTGCAGTCCAAGGGACTCTCAAGAGTCTTCTCAAGCACCATAGTTCAAAGGCATCAGTTCTTCAGTGCTGAGCCTTTTTTATTGTCCAGCTCTCATATCCATACACGACTACAGGAAAAACCATAGTTTTGACTATTAAGACCTTCAGTAGGCAAAGCAATATCTCTGCTTTTTAGTACTCTGTCTAGGTTTTTCATTGCTTTTCTTCCAAGGAGTAAGCATCTTTTAACTTCATGGCAGCAGTTAATGTCCACAGTGATTTTAGAGCCAAGAAAAAAAGTCCATCACTGTTTCCATTGCTTCCCCATTTGTCATGAAGTGATGGGACTGGATTCCATGATCTTCGTTTTTTGAATGTTGAATTTTAAGCCAGCTTTTTCACTCTCCTCTTCCACTTTCATCAAGAGGCTCTTTAATTCCTCTTCACTTTCTGCCATAAGGGTGGTGCCACTTGCATATCTGAGGTAATTGATATTTCTCCTGGCAAACTTGATTCCAGCTTGTGCTTCATCCAACGCAGCATTTTGCATGGTGTACTCTGCATACAAGTTAAGTAAGCAGGGTGACAATATACAGCCTTCACATATTCCTTTCCCAATTTTGAACCAGTCAATTGTTCCATGTCCTGTTCTAGTTGTTCCTTCTTGATCAGTGTACAGGTTTCTCAGGAAGCAGGTATAGTGGTCTGGTTTTCCCATCTCTTTAAGAATTTTCCACAATTTGTTGTGATCCATACCATCAGAATAAGAGAAACTATATAGAAAAGGCAGAGGAACCAGAGATCAAATTGCCAGTATCCTCTGGATCATCGAGAAAGCAAGAGAGTTCCAGAAAAACATCTATTTCTGCTTTATTGACTACGCCAAAGCCTTTGATTGTGTGGATCACAATAAACTATGGAAAATTCTAAAAAGGATGGGAATACCAGGCCACCGGACCTGCCTCTTGGGAAACCTGTATGCAGGTCAGGAAGCAACAGTTAGAACTGGACATGGAACAACAGACTGGTTCCAAATAGGAAAAAGAGTACATCAAGGCTGTATATTGTCACCCTGCTTATTTAACTTATATGCAGAGTACATCATGAGAAATGCTGGGCTGGATGAAGCACAAGCTGGAATCAAGATTGCCGGGAGAAATATCAATAACCTCAGATATGCAGATGACACCACCCTATGGCAGAAAGTGAAGAGGAACTAAAAAGCTTCTTGATGAAAGTTAAAGAGGAGAGTGAAAAAGTTGGCTTAAAGCTTGACATTCAGAAAACTAAGATCATGGCATCTGGTTCCATCACCTCATGGTAAAGAGATGGGGAGACAGTGGAAACAGTGTCAGACTTTATTTTTTTGGGCTCCAAAATCACTGCAGATGGTGACTGCAGCCATGAAATTAAAAGAAGCTTGCTCCTTGGAAGGAAATTTATGACCAACCTAGATAGCATATTAAAAAACAGAGACATTACTTTGCCAACAAAGGTCCGTCTGGTCAAGGCTATGGTTTTTCCAGTGGTCATGTATGGATGTGAGAGTTGGACTGTGAAGAAAGCTGAGTGCTGAAAATTTGATGCTTTTGAACTGTGGTGTTGGAGAAGACTCTTGAGAGTCCCTTGGACTGCAAGGAGATCCAACCAGTCCATCCTAAAAGAGATCAGTTCTGGGTGTTCATTGGAAGGACTGATGCTGAGGCTGAAACTCCAGTACTTTGGCCACCTCATGCGAAGAGTTGACTTATTGGAAAAAACCCTGATGCTAGGAGGGATTGGGGGCAGGAGGAGAAGGGGACGACAGAGGATGAGATGGCTGGATGGCATCACCGACTCAGTGGGCATGAGTTTGAATAAACTCCGGGAGCTGGCGATGGACAGGGAGGCCTGGCGTGCTGTGATTCATGGGGTCACAAAGAGTTGGACACGACTGAGTGACTGAACTGAACTGATACAGTCAGGCAGGTGGGTGTGATAAGGATCAAAGCTGTAACAGTCTTGCATTCTTCTTTCTTTTGCAAAATTTCAAAAGAGTGGCATTTCTGACAAGGTGAGGGTGTGTGCAGGGTCTTAGGTGGTCAGTCAGCTAATCTTGATGAGCCTCTCTGGTTTCTTTAATCTTATCTCAGATGGTTTCCTGGTTGCTCCGTTCTTGATTAGCAACTGTTCTGACCTTTGGAGGACTTCCCTAGTGACTCAGATGGTAAAATGTCAGCCTACAATGCTGGAGACCTGGCTTCGATCCCTGGGTCGGGAAGATCCGCTGGAGAAGGAAATGTCAACCCACTCCAGAACTCTTGCTTGGAAAATCCCATGGACGGAGGAGCCTGGTAGGCTACAGTCCACAGGGTCGCAAAGAATCAGACATGACTGAGCAACTTCACGTCACTTCATTTCACTTTGACCTTTGGAACTCAGAGAAGGTCATGGAGGCTGGAGTCTTGCCTACATGAAATGGGGACAAAAAAATCCTCCATGCCCAGGAGCCCCGCAGGGCTCTGCTTGGCTTCAGTAAGAGAGGTATGCATCTGTAGATCTTTCAGAACTGCAAAGAAAATTTCCCTCTTTCTCAAAGATAAAATTGACCTCTTTGGTTCTGGTCAGACCCCTTCCGAAGCACAAAGATTTGAGAACTGACCCTCATTCAGCCATACGGTACTCAGGGGGACGTCCCTGAGCCCAGCTGATGGCTGTGTCACATCCCTCCAGTCCTAATGATTTTGGCACATGCAGTTGGATAGAAGCAGTGTTTGGACAAGGACTCTTGAACTGTTAGACAGACATGGATTTGAATTCTACCTGTATCAGCTGTAAGATCTTTGGCATGGAACTTTCACTCTTTCAACCTCAGTTTACCCATCTGTAAGATGAGAGTAATAATTGTCCCTATATTCTTATCTCTAACACAAAATTTGGGATAAGAATTTAAGAAGACAATGCACGTAAAGTACTTGCATGTAGTGGCACTCAGTAAATGTTAACTGTTATCATCAGTAAAGATCATCTGAGCCACTGCCTGAAAATGTTAGGTAAGAAATCCAAAGATGGATGTTTGCCTCTTTTTGACTGACATTCTTTCTAAAAACCTTCCTTATTAAAGGTGCTTTTCGTTGTCTGAAATCTAACAGTGAACAACGATCTACAGATTCACCTTGAGCCCTTGCCCTGTATTTGAGGGGCTCTAAATGCACTGTCCATTTGACTTCATCTGAAAGAAAGCAGATGGCAGGAAAACTAAAAGGAAAAGTGTTCCTGTTTCTCCTTACTCTACCAAAGATGGTAATTACAGTTGATGAGTAGCACTCAAGGAGACACACGGCATGGGTTACAGCTCATTTAAAAACGAATAAGAACTCAAATTCAAATGTTAATGGGGTGATTTTTTTACTTGGTATTCTTTGAAACATGTAAGCACTTTTCTCTTTTTAAATTCAAGACCAGTTGCTGTATTCCCTTAGGTCTTCATTTAGAAATGAGTGGCTCATTAATTATCTTCTTGACTGCAGAAGAGAAGATATTTAATTTTATTTTCACATTGGATGAGTCAACTAAAAGGAGTCTCATTGCTAAAAACCACGGATCACAGTTTATTCATTTCTCCTCTCTTGGTAGCGGCTTGTGCCCCCCCCCTCCATGGAAGTATACCGATTCTCCAATTGCACCAAACTTGTTTGTCAATTCTCATAAATTTGGTACAGTGAGGTGTTTGGATACAATTTCATCAGAAATATCATCTCCATCCTTTGCCACAACATATACATAATGCCAGCGTAATTATGGACACCCATCAAATCACATGGCTTATGAAAAGTACTGACCCCGTTCTTCTTCCACACAGATGTTTACAAGCAGAAACAACTTCCAAGTGAAAACAACAGTGAAATCTGTCCTTAGTCTCAGATATCAGAAGAAAGCAATCTGTAAATATTTTCTGGAATAAAATTTCAAGCACAGTTGCTTGATGTGCAAATTACACAGACCTGAACTATTTCTCTTTTTCGTTAGTTTCCAGAGTTTTAAAACCTGATTCATGGGGTTATTTTTAAAAGTATAGCCAATGAACAGGATGGCGTCTACATATGCTGCAAAATACGGAAGAAAAAAAAGCCGGACCTCTGTTCTTTTTCTTAAGACTGACACCAGTTTTCTTGACTTCCAACACCTTCTTTTAAATGAGGAAATGACGCATTCTCTATGTTGGAGGTACAATTGTTTATCATTTATTTCATCTCTTCCTAAACTGCTTTTGCTCCCTTTTGTATAATCACTGTGGGTTTTTAAAGGCCTTCTCTAAACAGAATAGGTGTACTTTTCCCCTTCACTTTAACAAAAGCTGTGTCTTCAGCTTTCTTTTGCGTTTTTCCCCCTGGTTTCAATAGAACCAGTTCATGTTAGCAGCAAAAGGAGAGTAATTTATTTATAGTGTACAGACCTTTGAATGAATTGCCCCCAAGTCCCACACAATTATAAAACAGAAGCTTTTACATAAGTTCAGTATAATAAAACAGAGTGAACCAATCAAACAAGAATAACCAAACAATGCAACTAGATTAACTGTTTAAGGTATGAATGAGAAAACCCATTTCTAAATGGCTTTTGAATATGGGATTAGACAGGATCAAATGATGGCACCATGGAATTGTTTCATAATTGCAGTGGGCAGTTTTTCAATGGATGGTGTATTTGAGAACATTTTTTCATTTGTAGGGAAGCACACCTCAAATAAAATCCTAAAAAGGAAGAACAAAGAACTGTGGAGAAAATAAAATTTGATTGGATGTGACATGAAAATACTCATTAAATGAGGACTAATGGAAAGAACAGAGAAAGAAAGGGAGTGGGAAAAGTGGGATGCACCTGAGTCCCAGTAATCCTTCCCCTAAATTTTCACTCTCCTCTTGGAGGTCTCACTTTCACCTCACCTGTGGCCATCTGCAAATGTTGGGCAGAATTTAGGTACATGCAGATCATTCTACAGGGCCTCAGACAAGAAAGAGGTAGCACAAAGGATGATAGAACTAGAATTCTTCTCTAGGATGTAAAGACTAGCACAACCCTCTGAGGCCAAGCCCATACCTTCTCTGGGTCTTTGTTTTCTCATTTGTGAGATGTAAATATCAGTACCCACTCTATAGAGTTGTTTGTTTTAATTGAAGTATAGTTGATTTAGTTTTTCTGGTATATAGTACAGTGATTCAGTGACTATATACATATATATATCCTTTTTCAGATTCTTTTTGATTATAGTTTTTTATAAGATATTGAATATAGTTCCCTATGCTATACAGTAGATTCTTATTGTTTATTAATTTTACATATAGTATTATATCCCTGTTAATCTCACATTTCTAATTTATCCCTCCCCTTTTTCCACTTTGCTAACCGTAAGTTTGTTTTCTATGTCTGTGAGTCTCTTTCTGTTTTGTAAATGAGTTCATTTGTATCATTTTTTAAATTCCACATATGAATGATAATATTTGATATTTCTCTTTGATACTTCACTTAGTATGATAATCTCTAGATCCATCCATGTTGCTGCATGGCATCATTTCATTCTTGTTTGTGGCTGAGTAATATTCCATTGCATATACTGTTGTTGTTGTTCATTTGCTAAGTTGTGTCCAACTCTTTGGAAGTCCATAGACTACAGCATACCAGGCTTCCCTGTTCTTCACTATCTCTCAGAGTTTGCTAAAACTCACGTCCACTGAATTGGTGCTATCTAACAGCCCCATCCTCTGCCACCTCTTTCTCCTTTTGCCTTCAACTTTTCTCAGCTTCAGGTCTTTTCCAATGAGTGAGCTCTTCCCATCAGGAGGCTACATTTATGGAGCTTCAGTTTCAGTATCAGTCCTTCCAGTGAATATTCAGAGTTTACTTCCTTTAGGATTCACTGGTTTGATCTCCTTGTAGGCCAAGGGACTCTCAAGAGTCATCTCCAGCACCACAGTTTGAAAGCACCAGTTCTTTGGTGCTAAGCCTTCTTTATGGTCCACTCTCACATCCATACTTGACTCTGGAAAACCATAGTTTTGTCTATATGGACCTTTGTCTGCAAAGTGATGTCTGTGCTTTTTAATATACTGTCTAGGTTTGTCATGGCTTTTCTTCCAAGGAGCAAGCATCTTTTAATTTAATGGCTGTATTCACCCTCCGCAGTGATTTTAGAACCCAAGAAAATAAAATCTGTCACTGCTTCCGCTTTTTCCACATCTATTTGCCATGAAGTGTTGCGGTTTATACCATGATCTTAATTTTTTGATGTTGATTTCAAGACAGCTTTTTCACTCTATTCTTTACCCTCATCAGGAGGCTCTTTTGTTTCTCTTCATTTTCCATTAGAGTGGCATCATCTGCATATCTGAGGTTGTTGATATTTCTTCCGGCAATCTTGATTCCAGCTTGTGCATCACCCAACCTGGCATTTTGCATGCTCTACTCTGCGTATGTTAGGTAAGCAAGGTGACAGTATGCAGCCTTGGTGTACCCCTTTCCCAATTTGCAGCCAGCCCATTGTTCCATGTCTGATTCTAACTGTTGCTTCTTGACCTGCATGCAGATTTCTCAGGAGGCAGGTAAGGTGGTCTGGCATTCCCGTTTCTTTAAGAATATTCCACAGTTTGTTGTGATCCACACAGTCAAATGCTTTAGTATAGTCAATGAAACAGAATTCTCTTGCTTTCTCTATAATGCAATGAATGCTGGCAATTTGATCTCTGATTTCTCTGCCTTTTCTAAACCCACATTATACATCTGAAAGTTCTCGGTTCACGTACTACTGAAGCCTAGCTTGAAGGATTTTGAGCATAACCTTACATGTGAAATGAACCCAACTGTGTGGTAGTTTGGCATTTCCCTCCTTTGGAATTGGAATGAAAACTGACCTTTTCCAGTCCTATGGTCACTGCAGAGTTTTCCAAATTTGCTGACATGTTGAGTGCAACACTTTAATAGCATCATCCTTTAGGATTTTATTTGTTTTTTTAGTCAAAGCACTTGTTTCATTTGTTACAACTTAGTTTTACAAACAACTTAGTTTTCACTTAAAATTTCATATTTAAAACTTAATTAATTTATTTTAATTGAATAATAATTACTTTACAGTATTGTGATGGTTTTTGCCATACATCAACATGAATCAGTCACAGGCATACATGTGTTCCCTGCTGCTCATCCTGAACCCCCCTCCCACCTCCCTCTCCACCCTATCCCGCTGGGTTGTCCCAGAGCACTGGCTTTGGGTGCCCTGCTTCATGTATCAAATTTGCACTGGTTATCTATTTTACATATAGTAACATACATGTTCTCTCAAATCATCCCACCCTCACCTCCCCCTAAGTCTAGAAGTCTCTTCTTTGCATCTGTGTCTCCTTTGCTGCCCTGCATGTAGAATTGTTGGTACTGTCTTTCTAAATTCGATATGTATGAGTTAATATACAGTATTTGTCTTTCTCTTTCTGACTTACTTCCCTCTTTTAATAGGCTTCACGTTCATCAGCCTCATTAGAACTGATTCAAATGTGTTCCTTTTCATAGCTGAGTAATACTTCATTGTGTATATGTACCACAACTTTCTTATCCATCCTTCAGCTAATGGACATCTAGGTTGCTTCCATGTCCTAGCTATTGTAAATAGTGCTTCAGTGAACATTGGGGTACATGTGTCTCTTTCAATTCTGGTTTCCTCAGGGTGTATACCCAGCAGTGGGATTGCTGGGCCTTCAGGATTTAATATAGTTCATTTGGAATTCTATCACTTCCACTAGCTTTGTTCATAGTAATGCTTCCTAGGGCCTACTTGACCTCACATTCTAGGATGTCTGGCTGATAATCTGGGTCCTTAAGACCTTTTTTGTATAGTTCTTCTGTGTATTCTTTCCACCTCTTCTTAATCTCTTTTGCTTCTATTAGGTCCTTCTGTCCTTTATTGTGCTCATCCTTACATGAAATGTTCCCTTGATATCTCCAGTTTCCTTGAAGAGATCTCTAGTCTTTCCCATTCTATTGTTTTTCTCTATTTCTTTGTATTGTTCATTAAAGAAGGCCTTCTTATCTCTCCTTGCTATTCTCTGGAACTCTGCATTCAGTTGGATATATCTTTCCCTTTCTCCCTTGCCCCTCAGTTTTCTCATTTCCTTAACTATCTGTAAAGCTTCCTCAGATAACCACTTTGCCTTCTTGTATTTCTTTTTCTTGGGGATGATTTTGTTCAGTGCCTCCTGTACAGTGTTACAAACCTCCATCACTACTTCTTCAGGCACTCTGTCTGCCAGATCCAATCCCTTGACTCTATGTATCACCTCCACTGTACAACTATAAGGGATTTTATTTAGGTCATACCCGAATGGCCTCCTGGTTTTCCGTACTTTTTTCAGTTTAAGCCTGAATTTTGCCATAAGGACCTTATTAGCTGAGCTACAGTCAGCTCCATGTCTTGTCTTTGCTGACTATGTAGAGCTTCTCCATCTTCAGCTGCAAAGAAAATAATCAGTCTGATTATGGTATTGACCATTGATATCCATATGTAAAGTCTTCTCCTGGGTTGTTGGAGAAGGGTGTTTGCAATGACCACTATGTTCTCTTGACAAAACTGTTAGTTTTCGCCCTGCTTCATTTTGTATTCCAAGGCCAAACTTGCTTGTTACTTGTCAAGGTCCAGCCCCGGCAGGACCAGGAATACCCAAGGGATGAGTGGCGTCGGTGAGGAAGAAGACAGATACACACACACACACAGAAGGCTGCGTAGAAGAGGTAGCTTTTTTTATTTTTAGGATAGCTCAGTTTTTATAGAATGAACGTTACCTCCCCCTTAAGTCACCACATATTACATCAGATATTGGTTTGTGCTTCCGTCAGTATTTTTTTCCCCTATGCATTCATCTGGAACTTTTCCGATTACAGAGTTTTTCCTTAAATGTCCCGTACATAGTCTTCCTGCCTCAATGGCCTAACATTTTCACTCTATCAAAAACAATGTTCCATAGATTCCAGATATAGTGTGAATTCTTTGGGTAATAAAACATGGGAAGGGTCACAGTAACATGTTTGACATTTCTGAGAATGGTACCATGGGAAAACCCTGATATTTTTCTTTACCTGAAACCACAAAATCTCAATTTACAATGATTAACTATTCAACAGCAAAAACACCTCTAAAGCAGCAAAACACCTCTATTAATAGTGAGATAATGGCAGTGAAGCTGGCTAATATATATCTTCTATTGAAATCCTATGTACCCCGTTTCCTAACTCTACAAGAATGCCCATAATCTTCCATGTTGTTTAAAGATAGGGAAATGAACAAGTAGCAGCAAGGAAATAGCAATAATGAAAACCCTCTCAACCAAGGAGCAAGTAAACTGAAGCAGTATATCTACTTCTAAATCTCAATGCCTCTACTCTTTTCTATTCTAGAACGTTATAATCTTTTCAGCAAGCAGCCAAACTATACCTGTGGCCTTTTCTTTTTTGACTTGATGTTTATGGTTGTGTCCTGACCAGAGCAATCATGAGCATCTCCAAAAAGGCTTAGGCTTTTCCAGGGAGGCCTTATTACTATATATTATATTTCCAAAAATTAATAGAAAGCCCAGCAACAGTAAGACAGAAGGAGGAGAGGGACATACCGGGCCCCTGGGACAACCTCGAGGGGAAGAGCTGCCTTGCAGTTTCCTTTCTCGAACCGTGACCTTGTCACGGCCCGGGCATGTCCTGGCGGCTCCTGACAGTTACTCCAGGTATCTCTTGACTTCCTACTTTTGCATTCCAATTTCCTATGATGATTAGGACATCTTTTTTTGGTGTTAGTTCTAGAAGATGTTGTAGGGATGCATAGAACCAGTCAACTTCACCTTTTTTGGCATCAGTGGTTTTGGTATAGACTTGGATTACTGTGATGTTGAATGGTTTGCTTGGAAACCAACTGAGGCCATTCTGTCATTTTTGAGATTTACCTAAGGACTGCATTTCGGACTTTTGTTGACTATGAGGGAAACTTCATTTCTTCTGAGGAATTCTTGCCCACAGAAGTAGATAAAATGGCCATCTGAATTAAATTCGCCAACAATTCTCATCCATTTCAGTTTACTGATTCCTGAGATGTTGACATTCACTCTTGCCATCTCCTGCTTGACCACATCCAGTTTACCACATCATGGACCTAACAGTTCAGGTTCCTATGCAATATTTTTCTTTACACCACCAGACACACCCATAGTTAAGCATCATTTCTGCTTTGGCCAAACCACTTCATTCTTTCTGAAGCCATTAGTAATTGCCCTCTGCTCTTCCCCAGTGGCATACTGCACATCTTCCGGCCTGGGGACTCCTCATCTTTCAGTGTCGTATCTTTTTGCCTTTTCATACTGTTCGTGAGGTTCTCATGGCAAGAATACTGGAGTGGTTTGCCATTCCCTCCTCCAGAGGACCACATTTTGTCAGCACTCTTCACTATGACCTGTCCATCTTGGGCAGCCCGGCATGGCATAGCTCATAGCTTCATTGAGTTATGCAAGTCCCTTAGCCACAGCAAGACTGTAATCCATGAAGGGACCGTTGTGTGTATGTATACACACACAAATATACAGATATATGTGTGTGTGTGTGTGTGTATATACAGCACATCTTCTTTATTCATTCATCTGTCAATAGGCATTTAGATTGGTTTCCATGTCTTGGCTATTGTAAATAGTGGTGCTGTGAATATTGAGGTGCATGTATCTTTTCAAATTAATTTTTGTCTTTGCCGGATATAGGCCCAGGAGCGGGATTGCTAGATGATCATAGAATAACTCTACTTTTAGTTTTTTAAAAGAACCTCCATAGTATTTGCCATAGTGGCTTCACCAGTTTGCATTCCCACCAACAGTGTAGAAGGGTTCACATAGAGTATTGTATGTAAAGCATTTTACAAATGCAGAGCTCAAAATAACACATATGATCAAGTCATTACTTAGCCATTCAACCAAGAGAAAGCCTGTGGGTGATTTTTTTCACAGGATAAGGCAAAAGGAAGTTTGCTAATACACAAATACGAGAAATACTCTTTAGCAATCATCTGAAGATGGTAGGAATATGACATAGAGGATAAACTGAATGAGATAAACTAGAGTTAATTAGCTTTGCTATATTGTGATAGTTACATAAAAGTTTTACAGTTTCAAAAACTGAAAAAAAAATAGATCAATATGAATTTTTCTTACCCCTCTTCCCTCCTGCATGCAACCAACTAGATCAAGTTTTTGTCATTTTTAAAATAAAAGACATCAGGCCAAACTTTGTTGAATGTATGTTGAATGTTAATACTGGATGAAATTTCTTATGACTCTGGAAGTTCTATTGCACATTGATTTCAGTCTTTGGGTTTTTCTCTAGGACTAGTGGTTGATTGCCCCACAGCTGCCAGAACAATAAGTTGTCACCTAAAAGTTTTCTCTTTTGCAAGGGGTTCTAGGTTTTGCACATACAGACACAAAATGCCTAATTAAATTAGAATTTTAGATCAGCAATGAATAATTATTTTCATCATAAGTACATCCCAAATTCTTATACTAAAACGTTGTTGTTCAGTTGCTAAGTTGTGTCCAACTCTTTGCAACCCCATGAACTGCAGCAAGTCAGACTTCCCTGTCTTTCACTGTCTCCCTGAGTTTGCTCAAACTCATGTCCATTTAGTCAGTGATATCATCCAATTATCTCATCCTCTGTTTCCCCATTCTCTTGCCCTCAATCTTTCCCATCATCAGGGTCTTTTCCAGTGAGTCAGCTCTTCGCATCAGATGGCCAAAGTACCGGAGCTTCAGCTTCAGCATCAGTCCTTCCAAAGAATATTCAGGGTTGATTTCATTTATTATTGACTGGTTTGATCTTCTTGCAGTCCAAGGAACTCTCAAGAGTCTTCCCCAGCACCATAGTTCGAAAGCATCAATCCTTTGGTGCTCACCCTTCTTTATGGTCCAACTCTCACCTCCATACATGACTATTGGAAAAAGCATAGCTTTTACTTTATGGACGTTTATCAGCAAAGTGATGTCTCTGGTTTTTAGTACTGCCTAGGTTTGTCATAGCTTTTCTTCCAAGGAGCAAGCATCTTTTCATTTTGTGGCTGCAGTCACCATCTGCAGTGATTTTTAAGCCCAGGAAAATAAAATCTGTCACTGTTTCCACTCTTTCTCCATCTATTTGCCGTGAAGTGATGAGACTGGATGCCATAATCTTCATTTTTTGAATGTTGGGTTTTAAGTCAGTTTTTTCACTCTCCTCTTTCACCTTTATTAAGAGGTTCTTTAGTTTCTCTTTGCTTTCTGCCAATAGAGTGGTATCATCTACATATCCAAGGTTGTTGATATTTCTCCTGGCAATCTTGATTCCGGCTTGTGCTTTATCCAGACCAGCATTTTGCATGGGTTAAGTATAAGTTACATATAAGTTATAAGTTAAATAAGCAGGGTTACAATATACAGCCTTGATGTACTCCTTTCCCAATTTTGAACCAGTCCATTGTTCCATGTCTGGTTCTAACTATTGCTTCTTGACCTGCATGAAGGTTTCTTAGGAGACAGGTAAATTGGTCTGGTAATTCCATCTCTTTAAGAATTTTCCACAGTTTGCTGTGATCCACATTGTCAAGGCTTTAGTATAGTCAATGAAACAGAAGTAGGTGTTTTTTGGAATTTTCTTGCTTTTTCTGTGGTCCAGCAGATGTTGGCAGTTTGATCTCAGGTTCCTCTGCCTTTTCTAAATCCAGCTTGTACCTCTGGAAATTCTTGCTTCATGTATTGCTGAAGTCTAGCTTGAAGGGTTTTGAGCATATTCTTGCTAGCATGTGAGTGCAATTGTACGGTAGTTTGAACATTCTTTGGCATTACCTTTCTTTGAGATTGGAATGAAAACTGACCTTTTCCAGTGCTGTGGCCACTGCTGAGTTTTCCAAATTTGCTGGCATATTGAATGCAACAGTTTAAGAGCATTATCTTTTAAAATTTAAAACATCTCAGTTGGAATTCCATCACCTCCACTAAAGCATGCTTATACTAAAAAATTTGTTGTTGCTCTAAAATTCAAATGTAACTGGATGACCTGGGTTTAATGTGGCAGTCCCATCTCAGGAGCTGGGCCTGGTCTAGAGGGTACTTCAGCACCCTCTCAAAGAAGCTTTGAGTTTTATTCCAACCTGAGGAATTGAGATGGAAAGGAGAGACCCCAGATATTCTAAGAGTAGAGACAGAACTTGACTGTCTCCAGGCCAGGGTAGGGAGGTTGGTCATATAGGACTCTACATCTTGTCCCCTCTGCAAGGCCCATTCAAGCAGGACTGTTTTCTCATCAGAGAACTTACTCTGATGTAGTCCAAATCATACATCTGGCTAGTAGAAGCCAACTGTCTATATGTTAATGTTTCATACATTTATACATTTAAAGTATAAATGTAAACAAGTATATTTATTCCGTGATGAGCAGTGAATAGTAGTCAAACACAACCCCTCTTTCCGTGGAGTCCGTTTGTGACCATCTGAAAAGAAAAATTTGCCTTTTAAGTATGTAACTTTAGATTGGTTGTTTTATTCCAAAGCTCTTTGCAATCAAATAAAGCTGATGCTTGGACTGGATAAATGTGCTCTGTTTTTCTTTCATAATTTTCCTATTTTTTTCCTGTCTGTACTAATCTCTGATTTTCATTCTGTGCTGTTTTTAGGGTCAGAAGTAATAAGCTCCATATAGTTTTATGCTGTCCTGTTCATTTTTCAGGTAAGTCCTATCTAAATCTTTGTTGTCAAAATAATAGTTGTTATTTTTATCATGATTTGTATCTGATACATTTCGATTTGGCCTCCACATAATCTGAACATTCTGCTATAAATTGAGGCTGTAATGTTATAAACAATGCCATTTCAAAGATGAGTTATTAAATGTTATGTGGGAAAATGTTTTGAGCAAATTATCAGTTTATTCCATTTGCAAAATATTGATTTAGGATCATAAACATGATTATGCCGAGGAAAGAATTTTAAGAACTCCTCTCAGTGATTTTGATTATCAGACAGATAAGAAAGCTACCTCTAGAGCACATTTGCAAAGAAAATTACAAATATTATTTATTGTTAATCAGGAATAGTATTTTTTAATAAAATTTGGGTGTAACAAAATGATGTTATTTTATTGTCAAAGACGCTGTGTGAAGGTTCTTATATAACATTATGATAGAGTCATTGAATATGATCTGTGGCAAAGCTATCTCAAGTTCTATTTAGATGTTTTAAATTAAAAATTATGTTTAATATCACAAGAATATTAGGTGGAGCTTAAAAATTTTGCCTAGTAAATTTGAAGATCTAATTGGTTGTATTATTGATTCATGAATCAGGTACATCCCATCTAATAAATATAAGGATGCTCTGAGGGATTGTACAGTATGAAAGTGAAAATCACTCAGTCGTGTCTGACTCTTTGTGACTGCATTGACTATACAGTCCGTGGAATTCTCCAGGCCAGAATACTGGAGTGGGTAGCCTTTCCCTTCTCCAGGGGATCTTTCCAACCCAGGGATCGAACCCAGGTGTCTCGCAACGTGGGCAGATTATTTACCAGCTGAGCCACAAGGGAAGCCCAAGAATACTGGAGTGGGTAGCCTGTCCCTTCTCCAGAAAATCTTCCCGACCCAGGAATCGAACTGGGGTCTCCTGCATTGCAAGCAGATTCTTTACCAACTGAGCTATCAGGGAAGCAGTTGTACAGTATAGACAGTTTTTATAGGCAGAAGGAGGGCGGGATGAGGAAGCTATGAGCAAAAGAGAAGAAAGGATTGATTCAGACCAGGTCACCTTCTTTTGGTGGGAGAGTGAGGATCCATCATACTCATTATCTCATTGGTAAAATTACATTGCTGTGTTCTACTTTTTTTAATGGCTGAATAATATTTCATTATACCCTCATCTAATTACCTTATCTTCTGTCCTACTGTTGGAGTCTCTCAGGTTGCTTTCATATCTTGGCTATTGTAAATAATGCTGCAGTGAGCATTGGAATGCATACATATTTTCAAATTAGTGTTTTCATTTTCTCTAGGTAAATACCCAGAAGTTAAAATGCTAGATTGTATGGAACTTCTACTTTTATATATTTTTAGTAGTCTTCATACCTGACCTGCCTCTTGAGAAACCTATATGCAGGTCAGGAAGCAACAGTTAGAACTGGACATGGAACAACAGACTGGTTCCAAATAGGAAAAGAAGTGCGTCAAGGCTGTATATTGTCACCCTGCTTATTTAACTTATATGCAGAGTACATCATGAGAAATGCTGGGCTGGAGGCAGCACAAGCTGGAATCAAGATTGCCGGGAGAAATAACAATAACCTCAGATATACAGACAACATCACCCTTATGGCAGAAAGTGAAGAGGAACTAAAAAGCCTCTTGATGAAAATGAAAGAGGAGAGTGAAAAAGTTGGCTTAAAGCTCAACACTCAGAAAGCTAAGATCATGGCATCTGGTCCCATCACTTCATGGCGGATAGATGGGGAAACAGTGGAAACAGTGACTGACTTTTTTTTCTGGGCTCCAAAATCACTGCAGACGGTGATTGCAGCAATGAAATTAAAAGATGCTTACACCTTGGAAGGAAAGTTATGACCAACCTAGATAGCATATTAAAAAGCAGAGATATTACTTTGCCAACAAAGGTCCATCTACTCAAGGCTATGGTTTTTCCAGTGGTCATGTATGGATATGAGAGTTGGAAGGTGAAGAAATCTGAACACCGAAGAATTGATGCTTTTGAACTGTGGTGTTGGAGAAGACTCTTGAGTCCCTTGGACTGCAAGGAGATCCAAGCAGTCCATCCTAAAGGAGATCAGTTCTGGGTGTTCATTGGAAGGACTGATGTTGAGACTGAAACTCCAATACTTTGGCTACCTGATGCGAAGAGCTGACTCATTGGAAAAGACCCTGATGCTGGGAAAGATTGAGGGCAGGAGGGGAAGGGGACAACAGAGGATGAGATGGTTGGATGGCATCACCAACTCAATGGACATGGGTTTGGGTGGACTCCAGGAGTTGGTGATGGACAGGGAGGCCTGGCATGCTTTGGTTCATGGGGGTCTCAAAAAGTCGGACATGACTGAGTGACTGAACTGAACTGAGCTGATACTGTTTTCAATAGTGGCTGTGTCATTTTATATTCCTACCAGCCAATATAAGAGGGTTCCCTTTTCTCCACATCTTCACTGACTGGTTATTTGTTGTCTTTTGATGATGGCCATTGTGACCGTTGTTAAGGTGGTATCTCATTACGGCTTTGATTTGCATTTCCCTGATGTTTAGTTATGTTGAGCATCTTTTCATGTATCTGTTGGCCATCTGTATGTCCTCTTTGGATGAATATCTAAGTCCTCTACCCATTTTTTAATGAGGTTGTTTTTGTTGTTGTTTTGATATTGAGTTGTATGAGTTCTTTATATGTTTTGAGTATTATTCCCTTATCAGATATATCATTTGCAAATATCATCTCCCATTCAGTAGGTGTCCTTTTCATTTTGCTCTGCAAAAACTCTTTCATCTGATGCTTGTGACAATGCGGATATTTTAAATGGTGTTATGCTAAGTGAAATAAGTCTGACAGAGAAGGACAAATACCTTATGATCTCACATGTGAAATCTAAAAGTCAAGCAAACAAGTAAATGAAATGAAATAGACTCATAGATAACAGGGAGCAGATGGATAATTGCCAAATTTCAAGACAGTGAGAGGATGGGTAAAATAGGTGAGGAGATTAAGAGGTACAAATACTCTAGTTATATAAGTCACAGGGATGTGATAATATAGCATAAGAAACATGGTCAATAATATTGTAATACCTTTATATGGAGACAGATGGTTGGTAGACTTATCCTCATAGTCATTTCAATTTTATTTTACATAATAATAAAATAAAAAATTAAATTGAAAAATTATACTCTTGGGGAAGGTCAGAACTACAGTTAGGTGAGGTATTAAATCTAGGGTTTGGTATCCTGTGCTTTAGTACCAATGATGCCTTTTTGTGATCTGTGATTTAATTTCTAACAGTAAAAACATATGGTATAATCAGATTTCATTTGTACTTTACATATATTCATTTTAAATCTCCTGGCAACTTGGCAAGGTAAGTGTTATTGTTTCATTTTATCCATGAAGAAACTGAGGCTCAGAGTTGTTAAATAAGTTGTTCAAGGGCATGCTGCTAGTAAGGGCTAGAGCTTAGGTTTGAACCCTGGTCTGGTTGGCATGGAGCTGAAAGGTTGTTGCTGAACAATAAGACGCCGGGTTTCTTGGCCTCTGGAGGAGACGAATTCAATCCGGGACCAGAGACGAGGCTGGATCACTCAGAGCTTTTGTGTAGTAAAGTTTTATTAAAGTATAAAGGAGATAGAGAAAGCTTCTGACATAGGCATCAGAAGGGGGCAGAAAGAGTACCCCCTGCTAGTTTTCAGCTGAATGTTATACAGTCACTAGCAGTCTGTTAATGAAAAGAAAGGAATGTCTTTTTTTTTTGTTTTTTTTCATTTTACCAGTTTTTTGCTACCAACCCATCTCCCTCCACCCTCGTGCACACATGCTCAGTCATGTAACCCCGTGGGCTTGGACTGCAGCCCGCCAGGCTCCTCTGTGCATGGACTTTTCCAGGCAAGAATACTGGAGTGGGTTGCCATTTCCTTCTCCAGGAATGTCTTAAAACTCAGAATGGCACCAGATAATTGATCTCAGGCCATAAAACGATTGACTTGAATCTTGTAGAAGGGCAGATTACCATTCAAATAGCTTCATTTACATAGATTAGCAGAACAATACCTGAGTATAACATACTGGTTTGTCAAGTAGGTTGAGCCATTTGGCAGAACCAACTTGAAGACAGAGTCTGGGGTACATTAACATAGCTTAAGACAAACATTTCCATAAGAAAAATGTAGTGGTTAACTCAAGGTTTGAGCATAGTTAGCTTCAGGTGAAACCAGGTGTCATGGTAATAGAGCATTTTAAGAGAAACCTCCTTTTTTTTTTTTTTTAAATTTACTCAACAAGTATTTATTAATATTATTTATTTTTGGTGCAAATATTAGTTTTTTTTTTTTTTTTTTTTTTTTTTTAATATTATTTTATTAGTTGGAGGCCAATCACTTTACAACATTTCAGTGGGTTTTGTCATACATTGACATGAATCAGCCATATAGTTACATGTATTCCCCATCCCGATCCCCCCTCCCACCTCCCTCCCCACCCGACTCCTCAGGGTCCTCCCAGTGCACCAGGCCCGAGCACCTGACTCATGTATCCCACCTGGGCTGGTGGTCCGTTTCACCATAGATAGAGAAACCTCCTTTTAAATTTGTATAGAGAAGGAAAAAATATCTCTAGTTTGTTTCCTCCTGTCACTTAAGAGAGAGAAAAATGTCTGAGACTTGTAGCCTGTTTCCTCCATTTGGAGACCCCTGGCCTTCCTGCCTGTTACCCTCTCAGAGCCTGCGCAGCTTCCCTCCACCATACTTTTGGTGAAAGGAACACTGGGCCAAGATGTTTGATAAAAGATAATTTGTAGAACTTGCTCCTTTCAACACAGGAATAAAGGTAATACCACATAATATAAAAATAAGACAAAGCAAACAGAACAAAAGATAGTTTAGGATGTGCTACATTGGAAGTGAGAAGTTACTTTAGGTTCAGTTCAGTTCAGTCATTCATTCGTGTCTGACTCTTTGCAACCCCGTGGACTGCAGCACACCAGGACTCCCTGTCCATCACCACCTCTCAGTTTATTCAAACTCATGTCCATTGAGTTGGTGATGCCATCCAACTATCTCATCCTCTGTCGTCCCCTTCTCCTCCCACCTTCAATCTTTCCTAGCATTAGAGTCTTTTCAAATGAGTCAGTTCTTCACATCAGGTGGCCAAAGTATTGGAGCTTCAGCTTCAGCATCAGTCCTTCCAATGAATATTCAGAACTAATTTCTTTTATGATGAACTGGTTGGATCTCCTTAAGGTCAAAGGGACTCTTAAGAATCTTCTCCAACACCACAGTTCAAAAGCATCAATTCTTCGGTGCTCAGCTTTCTTCACCATCCAACTCTCACATCCATACATGACTACTGGAAAAACCACAGCTTTGACTAGATGGACCTTTGTTGGCAAAGTAATGTCTCTGCTTTTTAGAGTGCTGTTTAGGTTGGTCATAACTTTTCTTCCAAGGAGCAAGCATCTTTTAATTTCATGACTGCAATCACCATCTGCAGTGATTTTGGAGCCCCAAAAAATGAAGTCTGTCACTGTTTCCATTGTTTCCCCATCTATTTGCCATGAAGTGATGGGACCAGATGCCATGATCTTAGTTTTCTGAATGTCAAGCTTTAAGCCAACTTTTTTACTCTCTTCTTTTCACTTTCATCAAGAGGCTCTTTAGTTCTTCTTCACTTTCTGCCATAAGGGTGGAGTCATCTGTGTATCTGAGGTTATTGATATTTCTCCCGGCAATCTTGATTCCAGCTTGTGCTTCATCCAGCCCAGCATTTCTCATGATGTACCCTGCATATAAGTTAAATAAGCAGGGTGACAATATACAGCCTTGATGTACTCCTTTCCCAATTTGGAACCAGTCTGTTATTCCATGGCCAGTTCTAACTGTTGCTTCCTGACCTACATATAGGTTTCCCAAGAGGCAGGTCAGGTGGTCTGGTAGCCCTAGCAGTCAAGTAAAAGAAGTTAAATTGCATACTCCTTTCTGTGTTGCAAAGGCACTGAATGAGCTCATCTGCAAAGACAATGTTCTCTCTTCCATGATTTTTAAAAATTTGTTTTATTGACGTATAGTTGATTTACAATGTTGTGTTAATTTCCACTGTATGGCAAAGTGATTCAGTTATATGTATGTGTACATTGTTTTTCATATTCTTTTCCATCACAGTTTATCATAGGGTATTGAATATCATTTCATGTACGATGGGAGCTTGGGACCTTGGGACCTTGTTGTTTATCCATTCTCTATATAATCATTTGCATCCGATAATTGCAAACACCCAATCCACCCCTCTCCCACCCCTAGTCACTTGGCAATCACAAATCTGTTCTCTATGTCTGTGAGTCTATTTCTGTTTTTCTTTTCATGATTCTACAGAGGAATTTGTGATCTGAGTTCTTTATTAAGAGATACTCAATAGCCCAATGGATACTGCCTTCCTTAAACTTTAGTTTTGCGGAAATCCAATTAGTTTCATGGAAACCTTGAGGCTGAACTTCATTTGAGGTTAGAAATTATCAGCATTTTAAAAGCTGTTTATATACAGAAATTTGATGGACATGACTGTTTATTATATAATTCATCTTATATTTATTTTATATACAGTAGTATTAGCATTAAATTACAATTCATTAATGACATTTAGGAGAAGGCTGACTTGGAATGACAGAGGTAGTGCTATTTGGTCATCTAATATAGGAGTTGGCAAATTTTCCTCTCAATGGCCAGATAATAAATATTTGAAGCTTTGTGAGCTGTGATTATTGCAACTACTCTGCTCTTGTGGATTGATAGGATCCATAGACAGTACATACGTGCACAAGCGTGGGTTTGTTCCAATAAAACTTTATAAAACCTGGTGGCTTTGGCTTTTGGGCTATTGTTTCCTGATTGCTGCTCTAACATAATAAAAGATAGAACTTTAAGATTATATCCCTTTATCCCTCTGTCTCAAAGATTCAATGTCCAAATAAGCCTTGTGTCACAAATAATTCAAGGAGGAATGATACTGCACGAATGCATATTGCCTATTATTGCTTCAAAAAAGTTTCATTCTGTAACCAGAGAAGAAGCTGAGTTTACTTTGTGAAGATGTGGTACAGTACCACACAGCTAGCCAGGCTGTAGCCTCCAAAGATTTTGAGCCATGGGAGCTAAGGGTGGTGGAAATCCAGCTAATGCTTTGCTGAATCCACCCAGAGAAAGGGTTGTCTCTTTCTAACTCTTCCACTAAGAGGAGGAACCTTTTTCTAATTTGTTTTTTTCCAATTTGTTATCCCCTCAGAGGAGGGGTGTCTTTTTCTAAGGGCATGGTATGTGCTAACGCAAGCCTTGTGAAAACCTAAGAACCTGACTCATATCCTTCCCATTTCTGTGGGCTGCCGCTTAAAAAGTAATTATTGCACGGCTCTATAATAAGAATTAATTTGATGCTATAGGGTTTGGCGCCATATCCCAAGAAGAAGATGCTTTAGGCCTGAAAAAGATTAAGGGAAGCTGTTAACAATTGACTATTGCAACCAGAACATCATAAGATTGTGTTTACCCTCTCTGATTTTTGTTTTAGTAAACTGTCATGAACTTTTTTAAAGTTCCTCACTCTCTGGAATGTCCAGGGAAATTACATAATTTATATAATGGGCCGTTACTCTCAAGGGGATCCAGTGCTGATTTTGCATGATGAGTGGTGTGAAGAGTCTTGGATTGTCTAGACTTGTTTTCTCATGAGATTTACTGTTAAACCGTGATCGGTTGTGTAATAATTGTTTAAAACTTGCTGGTTCTTCATATGACATCAATGAATCCTGTGTTGCAATTTGTGAAGAATGCTGACAGAGACTTTTTTTTTTAAGTGGGGTTAGTCTAATTATTTTTATTATAAAAATAACATCAGAGAAATTAAAACAATACTTCAGTATGTAAAAGAAAACACTGAAGTCCCTTGGGCTTTCTGGTCTTTATGCAATGCTGAGAAAGAAGTATCCTAGTTCAGGGTTGTAAAAAATTGCGTCCTTGTATATTTCCTCCTAGTACTGTTAGGTTTTTGTATTTACAGCTTTAGTCTTAGCTGAATATACTTTTTTTGAGTGTGTTGTGAGATAGGAATTTGACTTTGCCAACTAAAGCAGTAACCAGTTTTCAATCAAATAGTGACTACTCCATTATAGTAGGCAGAAGTCCTTTAGGGGCATATCTTAGGATGTCATACAGATGATTAAAAAGATTAACCCCAATAAAAAATAAATTAAAAAGAAAAAAAAAAGATTAACCCCAAGGGTGGAAATTGAATCAAATCTCTAATTTTTATTACTTCATCAGGGACTATCATAAGTGAAACTGACATGTTGTAACTGAGAGTGAGTGAGGCTGGTGAATACAATGACTCCTCCTGCAGTTCAGCATCCCCACCTTGATTTGTATCAGGAAATTACAAGTTACACTCACTGTTGTCCATATCATCGATGCAAATGTCAGTACATTAAAATAGGAGAAAAGGCAAATAATGTTTTAGTATTATTATGAGGGTAATTTTGGCTTTGCATACCTTCCCAAAAGGATCACAAAGACCAAGGCAATAACAGATATTCTATGAAAATAACAGTTCTGTCCATCTTGCTTGTTATTGTGGCCCCTGGACCTAGCATGTGGTCAACTGATAAATATTTACTGTATTGAATAAAAACTTGTTGACCACTTCTATCAATTAGCTTTTGTTACAGTAATTCTGTACAATAGATAAGCACAAAATCTTAGTGGTATTATAACATTAAGCATTTTCTACTCATACGTCTGTGCTTTGGCCAGGGTTCTGTGGATCTCGCCTGGGCTCATCTGGGTATTGCTGCGTCTCTCTCTCTGCAGGTCTCTGTGTCAGCCAGGATGCTCTGCACCGCTTGCCTCTCATCCCCCGTGGGCTAGTGTGCTGACAGGTCTAGTGCAGAGCATTTGTGTGGCAGAGATGTAAGAGAGAAAACAGAAACACACAAGACCCCTCAAGCCTCCTGTTATTTAGACCCATATTTTTTTTTTTTGCCAAAACAAGCCACTTGGCCAAGCCTAAAGTCAAGGAATAAAAGGTTTATATTGTTCACAGTGAAGTCATGACAAAAGTATGGATGCAGAGGGGTAGGCATAAAGAACTGAGGCCAGACTCCTCATGGGGCTGGGGAACCAGTTCATCCCAGGTGGTTGGGATTTCAGCACTGAAACGCCCACCTCCCAGGAACCCTCTAGTTCCTGGCAAACTGGGACACAGTTGTCACCCTGACTTCTCCCCAGTACTCTCAGAGCTGTAATCAGGTTGAGAATTGTATGGTATGGGAATTTTTCCCATTAAAAGGTTTTTCTCCTTTCTCAAGCACTATAACTTTAAGTGTAAATATTCAATAAAAAAACTTTTGGTTATAATGGGCAGGGTGGAAAAGTAAATCTTGCATAATTATTTTAACCCTTTTGTAAAGAAGATGTACTCCATGTACAGATAATCATCAGGTCACACATTAATATAATGATTTTTTTATCAACACATTTTTAATCTATATACTAGGAAAATTCAATCTTAAATATATACACACTCTATCATTTATATGTGAAAACTGTGACAGCAATCCTTGTATTTTGCAAATATAACATTTTATTCAATTCAGTTCATTTTTATATCCTTAATCATAAAACTATAAAAACAAGATGACATTGTTACTAGCCCCATGTAATTATGTAACAACTCATTGGGCAAGAAAGAGCACATTTAAAGGAGTGATGTAAGCAAAGGATATTTGGGGGGCATTAACAACCTTAAGTATGGAAGCTGAGAGACTGAAGCAAATTTATGGGGTTACACTGCATCTTTAGCAGTTAAAAGACAAGAGGGAAATAATAAATCAGCTGAATCGTGGTAAGAAAATTGAATATTGTGTAGAGAGATTAACAGAACTATACAGAAATTGAGAGACGTATATGCCTGTTGCTAGGAATGCTAATGAGAGCGTCAGAAATGAATAGTTCTACATTGTCCTTGAAATATCATTACCTGTTGTTCAAAAAGCCCTTTCCCATTTATATTTCTCCTTAATGTAAAAGATTTGTTTGCATCCTTGTTTGGGGAAATGATTTGGAATATGTCAGAAACATTCTCTAATTCCAGTTCAAAATAACAAGGTTCGAGGATCTCAGAGAAAGACTTCAAAAAATTACTAATGCTTAAAAAATGCGTCCTTTAAAAAATATAGTATTAGAAACCAATGAATCCACTCTTGCTCTCAACTGAAGATTAGTATTTATTTAAAAAGATTGACTGTCACTACCAAAGGTATCAGTGGGAATGTATCAATAATGAAATAACAATTAAATATACATTGTATTTTGAGAATATTTTCAGTCAGTATCATTCTTAACATAAACAATTAAATGTTAATGCAGAAGGATAAAGACTTACAACTCTAGCATCACCAAGATCTCTATAGAATTGTCCAGTGTCTCATTATGGAAGGTGACTTGAAGACATCCACTGAAAATATACGGATAGTTATACTATTTATTGTCACCATAGCGGTAGAAAGTTGACAGAATCATCCTCATTTTACAGATAAAGAAACAGGATCAGATCAGAGTGGTTAGCGATTAGTTAAGGTCCGTCTAGTCAAAGCTATGGTTTTTCCAGTAGTCATGTATGGATGTGAGAATTGGACCATAAAGAAAGCTGAGTGTCGGAGAACTGATGCTTTTGAACTGTGGTGTTGGAGAAGACTCTTGAGAGTCCCTTGGACTGCAAGGAGATCCAACCAGTCCATCCTAAAGGAAATCACTGAATATTCATTGGAAGGACTGATGCTGAAGCTGAAACTCCAATACTTTGGCCACCTGATGCAAAAAACTGACTCATTGGAAAAGACCCTGTTTCTGGGAAAGATTGAAGGTGGGAGGAGAAGGGGACGACAGAGGATGTGGTGGTTGGATGGCTTCACCGACTCAATGGACATGAGCTTGAGTAAACTCTGGGAGTTGGTGATGGACAGGGAGGTCTGGCGTGCTGCAGTCCATGGGGTTGCAAAGACTTAGAAATAACTGAGCAACTGAACTGAACTGAACTGAATCCCACAACTTATAAATGTCAATGTGGGTATTGTTATCATAATCTTCTGTATCCAAACCCAGTGTTTCTGCATCGGCGTCTCAGTGGACTCTAAATGGGGCCAAAAATGCACCTCTCAGAGACTTTTTCCAGTATCCTTTTATATATGTTTCTCTCTCGTTTCCATCTGTTCAGTGTTCTGATGAAAAGTTCCTCCCCTTTCCATGGAATTACGGCGAAGCTAACAACTGTAGTGCTGCAATATACACACACTCCCATAATCCTGTTTTACCTCTTGTGGGATTATGCCATCACTACACTGGGCTACTCATAATACCAATTGTTCCACTTGGCCTCATTTCCATGAATTTTCCACACCAGGGTAACACAAGTTAATTTCTCTCTCTCTCCAAACTGTGAACAATTAGTCCTTGGAATTCAGCTGTCAGCCTCCTACCACGGCCTCCACACTACCACTCCCAACTTCCCAACACTGTGGCTTAGAGACAGCCTCTTTGTGTACAAAGAATCAGCCCAACACACAAAGCGAAGCAAAGATGAGAGGTGAATGAGAAAAGAGGAAATCTAGAAAGTTCTGTACAAGTCCTGGATCAGCCATGCCATATCTTCAATTGACATGAGTCAATAAATCTTTATAACATTTGGGTTGGGTTTCTACTATTTTCAACAGAAAGCGTCTTGAATACTACACCTCCCCCTTCTGTGCTCCCATGTCCCTCAGACTTTGTCTTTATTGCATGACATGTGTTCATACATGCATTCTTCTTCCCATGAAACTGAGAAGTACTCCAGGATGCAGACTGTGCCTCATTTGTTTTGTATTCCCAGTCCCTGGCCTCATTTCTGAACTAAGTGCTTACTCATGAGTAGAATCCAGTCAAACAGGCTTCCCTGGCAGTCCAGTGGTTAAGAATCTACCTTGCTATGCAAGGGACCCCAATTGAATCTCTGGTCCAGGAAGATCCCACATGCCACAGGGCAGTTGAGCTCATGCACCACAACTACTGAACCCAAACTCTAGAGCCCGTGGGCTGCAGCTTCTGAGCCCATACACAACAACTGCTGAAGCCTGGGCACCCAAAGAGCCCGTGCTCCACAACAGGAAAAGCCACGGCAATGCGAAGCCCTCACACTGCAGCTAGAGAACAGCCTCTGCTCACGGCAATTGGAGAAAGACACAGTGCAGCCAAAAATAAATAAATAAAGAAGCAGTGACTATATAAAAAGTAAAAGTCCTGTCAAACAAATCCACAGGAAACAGATATGCATCCCAATCTGAAAGTAGTCAATGAAATGCTTAGGTACATCATAGAAGAGGAATCCTGAAAAAAATGTTCAACCCCACTAATATCCAAGAAGCGCAACTTTACCTAATATTCCACCATCAGAGGGATGATAAGTAAGTTTTAGCCATTCCTAGAGTGGAATTTTCCAGAGTAATTAAAATGCGTGAAACAGATCTCCGTCTGTCCACCTGAATGCACACCTCAGTAAGGTGGTGAGGCATGGAAAACCAAATTGCAAGAGGACTTGGGGAAAAGATACCATTTACTCAGATGTTTAAAAACCCCAAACAGAGTTCCTATACCATTCCCTCTAATTTTCTTTATCTTTAAAATGTTCCATAATAACATTTCAAATTATGCTTTATACTGCTTACACTGAATGTAGTAACAAATTTAAAAAGAAAAAAAGGAAAAAATTAGAACATTTGCTTCATTGCACCTCTGAGAAAGGAAGAAGAGGGTAAAAGAAACTTCTACTGAATCTATAATTTTTGTTTCTTTGGGAAAATTTTCATCTGAAGCAAATATAGCAAAATATCAAGAATTATATCTAGGGGCAGGTAGATACTTTCCTGTATGTTAGAAAAAGAGTTTTCTTAAAAAATGAAGATTAGAAAAGTCCAACAATAAAGTGAAAAAAATTATTTTAATTAGTAATCAGTATTCAATTATTTGGGGCTTCCCTGGCAGTTCAGGTTTAGCCTAAAATGCAGAGACCTTGGTTCAGTCCCTGGTTTGGGAAGATCTCCTGGAGAAAGAAATGACAACCCACTCCAGTATTCTTGTCTGGAGAATCCCATGGAGAGAGGAACCTGGTGAGCTAGTCCATGGAATCGCAGAATCGGACATGGCTTAGAGGCTAACCAAACCAATTCATTTAATTGGTGTTGAGGGACTTCTCACCCCAACACCCTTTTATTGCTACTGGGAAGGATATATCTTTCTGTCAGAAGGCACAGTGATCATGGGGGAGAGAGGGAAATATAAAAACCCTCTGATCATTTACCATGCACAGTGACTTTTGTTGTGTTGTAGTGATTGAATATCACAGAGAAGGGCATCTGAATTTCTGCTCTGCGGATTGTGTGAAAGCCACAAGAGTTCAGTTTTTATTTATTTATTTTAGCCTTCCCCATGACATCTAGCTTCCCAGGTGGCACTAGTCGCAAAGAACCTGCCTGCCAATGCAGGAGGCATAAGAGACACAGGTTCCATCCCTGGGTTGGGGAAAACCCCTGGAGAAGGAAGGGGCAACCCGCTCCAGTATTCTTGCCTGGAGAATCCCCATGGATGGAGGAGCCTGGTGGGCTACAGTCCATCGGTCCATAGAGTCGCAAAGAGTCAGACATGACTGAAGCAACTGAGCAAGTAAGCAATTACACCTACAGAATCCCATTCACTAGAGGCAGGATTCTACGTATACCAGCTGCCTCCCGGAAACTGATCATCTGCTGACCAGATAGATCTGAGTGTCTGAAAGCAGCAGGTTTTACAAAGTGGGATTTTACAAAGAAAGGCCTTTCTGAGGGCAAGATACTATTTACATTTTCCATGTTAGGGAAGCTAATTCGGTATATATAAGTACCAAACTTTATGGTCAAAATACTTCTCATTTTGTGAGCAATTGATTGAATGACAATAAATTCCATAACCCAGTGGTCTGGACCTGGGCCAACCACAGTCACGGTTCCTGACAATATGCCTATGCTTCGGGAGATTGGAACCAGGCCCCCAACTGGAGAGAACAGTCTCCCATCTGTGGATGGTCAGGATGTCAGAACGGGAGCGTCAGCACACAGTCCAGAGTCGGAGGAAGGCAGTCTGAGTGTATGCTCTTGGAATAATCTGGGGCTGATTGTACCCTTCCCCCATCAGGCAGGGGAGTCAGGGGTACCGCATTTGGGGTGCTTGTCTGACTCTCTCCTCATCCCTGTAGCAGGCAAGGTACAAAGAAGCTCATGGTAGCTCAATAGAAAGACTATAACCCTCCCAGCCTACAAAGTTTGCTCAGAAACGTGTTTGTAGGTGTTTTGGGGGTAGTTTTCACTCCCTTTCTGCGAAGGGAGGAACCAAGAAAGGGAATCCAATGTCCACAGAGGGAAAGGCCATGGCGGGTCGGATGAATTGGCAGCAGAAAATCACAGTGTTGACTTGTGGGTTGATGATGACAATAGTCTAGCAGTGTGGACTGTTGGAGTGACATGATCTGAGACCTGGCTTCAGAAAATGAGCAAGAAAAGCAAAGAACCCAGTGCAGAGAGCGTGAGTGTGAGGACTCGAGGCATGGCTGTGCCAACCAGAGTTCACAGGAGATACTCCGAATTCAGCCAGAGTGTGAATGCAGGAGCTGACTTGACCCTCCGTCTACACTAATTAACTGGCCACTTTTAGTTGAGGCTACTATCGTTGGTCACCAAGAACCCCAACTTCTTGTGTCTGGTTCATTATTAAATTAGCAGAAGAAAGGGAACAGTGGACCTTGGTTTGTAATTACCTGGCCATCTCTTTGCTACTTGCATCTCTGTTTGACATATATCTGTATTGTTCCGTATTACCCTTTTCTACCTGTGTTGTTGGAGGGAGCATGTAGGTACTGCCACTGCACAGTAGCCGGGGTAATCTTCTTTAACATGTGAATGCAATGAATCAGTCACCTTTTGTAACATCTCTTCTCTTTTGGAGCACAATCCAAAGTCCCCACAATGGCCTCTAAGTCTCACAATGGCCTGTAATGTCTAGGTAATTATAAATCAAGGCCTTTAAGTAGACCCTGCCCTCCCCCACCTTCCCTCCCACCCCCACCCCCACCACATACACCTCTGACCTCAGCCTTCTGTACTCTCCCCTGCCACCCTCTGCTCAGTCACCCAGGCCTCCTTGAGTTTCTTAAGCACATCAGGCATATAACTGCCTGGAATGGTCTTCCCTTGAGATCTGGATGACTTGCTTCAACATTTTCTTTTAAATCTTAAATCTACTGTCGCTTTCTCTTTCCCGACTGCTCTCTATAAAATTGCACCTCTTGTCTCCAGCCCCCACACCACACACACCTATCCCCTTCCCTGCTTCCTTTTCCTCTGTGGTCTCCACCACCATCTGACACTCTGTATACTTTAGTCACTTGTTGAATAACTATCTCTCCACTCCCATCCTCTTAGACTGTTGGTTTCACAAGTGTAGGGGCTTTGTCTGTCTTGATTGCTGCTGTTTTCCCTGGGAGAAGAACCTGGCACATAGAAAGTACTCAGTAAATATTTATTGAATCCTCAAAGAACCAGAAAGAAAGGTTTTCAATGAACCCAGAAGATGGAGCAAAGTATCATTTTATCCATTAAGTCATGTCCTAATGGACTCCGGGAGTTCCTCCTCTCTTTGAGGTCCTTCTTTCTTCTTATTAGTACCATCTGGTATCCAACTGTCTTTTCCTATGCCCTGACTCCCTCCCAGGATTCCTGTTCCATCCTGGATAACCAGAATGAGGTCTTTCAGGTCCAGTTCTTTAGAGCAAAGCCTCCTCCAAGCAAACAAACTTTTATCTCACTAACATTGACTGCCTCCTGAATTCTAGTATCGACTTCTTGTGCCTTTACCCAATCAAACCCCATTTTCTAAGAACAGATGTTGGAGAGAATAAAAGGAGAAGAAGCAAGAAAGCTAATCCAGTCATATCTTTAGGGCACATAGACAGAGGCAGTGATACCAGACAACACAGTGGCGGCTGCCCGTGGCTCTCATGAGCAAAGTGTCCCTAGAACAGGGGTTTGTAAATGTCTTTGATAGCGACCTATAGTAAGAACAACATTCAACACTGAGCTATGCGTGCACACACACACATATTTATGTAACAATTTTTATCATTATTATTATAACTGACATTTTCTAATCTAGATTAGAAATTAAAATTAAAATGCTAATTTTAATCTCCAACTTCACTTCTTAACTCAGTGGATCACATACTACAGCTTAAAAACCTCTGGTCTAGACCCAAGTCCTTGAACTAGAATGTCATGTGCACTTTTGCAGCCAGTAAGTTTGAAATAGTCACTGTCCTTTGACACTTTCCTGCTTCACAAATACAAGTGTGGTTTGAACAAAGAATATGATATAAATATGAATGTATTTTTAAGACCTTCTCTTTCCAGGAGAGATGTTGCACTGCACAGTTTGAGATATTTTAAAAGAATAAATATGATTATGCTACCAGGTAAAGTGTTAAATGTATAGAATATTCTTTTACCATATGAGCAGTTTCCAAATCCTGCATTCTAGTAAATATTTTACTGGGTGACTTTCCCTTCATACTAAGTGAATTTACTGTGTGCATGATTTCTCTGTTCCTCTCTCATGCTCACACCTATCTATCCCAGCTCTTAGGCTCTGCATTGCAGTGGTACTTGCTATGGCACTTTGTAAACTAAATACCAATCCCTGTAACAGTGAATTAGCTACTAAAAGAGTGGTGATACCTACTGAAAAACTTGCTCAAGAGGTGGGGAGCCTATTTCAAGTATACAAATTTCATATCAGATCATGCAGATAAAGTAAGTGCCTTTGAAATGCTGCAGCTTGAATTGAGGTGAAATTTTCTTTAGGGCCCTCCAGATTCTAGAACCACCATGTCCTTTGCATATGCTGGTTCAGCCCATCCTTGTAGGAATGTGTGAAGGAAGGAAGATAGACGTTGTGATTCTCAATTTTCAGTTGTGCCAACTGTATCACAAAAAAGTTAGTCAATCTGGGTGAGACATGTACTTTCCCATTTCCAATTGCATCTACAGCCTCAGGATGTATGCCACTGATTGCATCAGAGTTTGGACTGGAAACAAGGTGGTGGGATCAATCTGGAGGGAAATGGTTGAATAGATATTCATATCTATACTATAAAATATTATGCAACTATATTTTTCATTTTTTATTAAAGTGTAGTTGAATTACAATGTTGTATTAATTACTGATGTACAACAGAATGACTCAGTTATACATATATATACATTCTTTTTTCATGTTCTTTTCCATTATGATTAACCACAGGTTATTGAATATAGTTTCCTGTGGTATACAGTAGGAACATTTTGTTTATCTATTCTAATGTATATCATTTTTTATGTAACTATTTTAAATCTAAACAACATTAAGTATCTTAAAATTATAAAAGCAAGTTGAAGAAAAATTTGTATAATATAATCCCATTTTTTAACTTAAAAAGAAAGAAATATACTGTATTTGGGTAAAATTGCTTGTAGGTGTTAAGAGGAGGTTGGTGAAAAATACAGACAGATATATAGGAAATGATTAATATTAGTTATTTGAAGAGAGATGGTCTGTCAGTTCAGTTCAGTTCAGTCGCTCAGTCGTATCTGACTCTTTGCGACCTCATGAATCGCAGCACTCCAGGCCTCCCTGTCCATCACCAGCTCCCGGAGTTTAATCAAACTCATGCCCATCGAGTTGGTGATGCCATCCAACCATCTCATCCTCTGTCATCCCCTTCTCCTCCTGCCCCCAATCCCTCCCAGCATCAGGGTCTTTTCCAATGAGTCAACTCTTCACATGAGGTGGCCAAAGTACTGGAGTTTCAGCTTCAGCATCAGTTGTTCCAATGAACACCCAGGACTGATCTCCATTAGGATGGACTGGTTGGATCTCCTTGCAGTCCAAGGGACTCTCAAGAGTCTTCTCCAACACCACAGTTCAAAGCATCAATTCTTTGGTGCTCAGCTTTCTTCACAGTCCAACTCTCACATCCATACATGACTACTGGAAAAACCATAGCCTTGACCAGACAGACCTTTGTTGGCAAATTAATATCTCTGCTTTTTAGTATGTTATCTAGGTTGGTTATAACTTTTCCTTCCAAGGAGTAAGTGTCTTTTAATTTCATGGCTGTAATCACCATCTGCAGTGATTTTGGAGCCCCCTAAAATAAAGTCTGACACTGTTTCCACTGTTTCCCCATCTATTTCCCATGAGGTAATGGGACCAGATGCCATGATCTTAGTTTTCTGAATGTTGAGCTTTAAGCCAACTTTTTCACTCTCCTTTTTTCACCTTCATCAAGAGGCTTTTTAGTTCCTCTTCACTTTCTGCCATAAGGGTGATGTCGTCTGCTTATCTGAGGTTATTGATATTTCTCCTGGCATTCTTGATTCCAGTTTGTGCTTCTTCCAGCCCAGCATTTCTCATGACGTACTCTGCATATAAGTTAAATAAACAGGATGACAATATACAGCCTTGACGTACTCCTTTTCCTATTTGGAACCAGTCTGTTGTTCCATGTCCAGTTCCAACTGTTACTTCCTGACTTGCATATAGGTTTCTCAAGAGGCAGGTCAGATGGTCTGGTATTCTCATCTCTTTCAGAATTTTCCACAGTTTATTGTGATCCACACAGTCAAAGGCTGTGGCATAGTCAAAAAAGCAGAAATAGATGTTTTTCTGGAACTCTCTTGCTTTTTCTATGATCCAGCGGATGTTGGCAATTTGATCTCTGGTTCTTCTGCCTTTTCTAAAACCAGCTTGAACATCTGGAAGTTCACCATTCACATATTGCTGAAGCCTGGCTTGGAGAATCTTGAGCATTACTTTACTAGCGTGTGAGATGAGTGCAGTTGTGTGGTAGTTCGAGCATTCTTTGGCATTGCCTTTCTTTGGGATTGGAATGAAAATTGACCTTTTCCAGTCCTGTGGCCATTGCTGAGTTTTCCAAATTTTGTGGCATGTTGTCAACAGGGGTGGTCAAAGAGATGGAGGGATGAATAATTGTTTTGTTATATAATTCATTTCTTCAAAAAGCAGTACTTTCAGAATTTGAAAAATTTAACAAAGAATATTTAAAACAATGAAAGAAAATTGCCTTTTTTTAAGTTCTAGTTTAGGGGAAGTGACCTTCCCACGGCCACCTATATTGAAAGGGGCAGCCTTAGGACTAGTGCGCATGTTTTTGAGCCCATTGCTGTGCCCGTTCTTCGGTGCTGCAGCTGTTTCTAGTATATTAAGCACATGTGAAACTTTATCCCCCTATAACTAGTGTTGGGTGAATACACAGAGTGAAGAATAGAATAATGCTATGTAAGAAAACACAGGCCAAATTACTGTTGTTACCATACAGTGTTTAATGCAAATTTAAGCATGCGAGTCAGGTGCCACAGTAGCTGTTGAAGAAATGTAATGCTGACAGTATTTGGCAATAAAATAATAATCATTGTGTGTATCTCTGATGAAATGAGATTTAATCCATTTGAGCTCCTAATTGTCTTCCACACTACATTAAAGATGGATACAACCATTGTCTCCACCGCTCAGAAATATGAAATTCAAAGCAATATGTGGAATGTCTTGAAATAAGCTAGCTTAATGAAGCAGCAAATTAGACCTTTCTATCTCTTTATTTAACATCCAGTTCCATGAATTTATCAGAGTTCATTACAAAGGTGCAAAAATTTAAAGAAATGCTGCTAAATTCATTTATGATGAGAACTAATGACTTTGAAAAAGACTGCTCATAGTTTTTAGAGAACCATTATTTATTATTGAATTTATATGGCTTTGAGTAATAAATGTTCAATCTTCTCAATTACTTCTGTTATTTATAGTTTAGGTCTTATAATACAGACACACACACACACACACACACACACACACCCCTCATGTAAAGAAATCAACTTCTCCCCTCAAACACAGCATTGACATTCAAAAGAGTGATAGCAAAGCCTTCTTGTTGACCTGTTAGCGGTTTTCACTTTGTAGGGAAACCCAGCACAGCAGCCCCCAGCCTTTTTGACACCAGGGATGAGTCCCGTAGAAGACCGTGTTTCCATGGAACAGGGGTAGGGATGGTTTGAGGAGGATTCAAGCATGTTACATTTATTGTGTACTTTATTTCTATTATTTTGACATCAGCTCCGCCTCAGATGATCAAGTAGTAAATCCCAGAGATGGGAGACCCCTGCCCTAGGGTGTGTTGGCCGTGTCTGGAGACATTTTTGGTTATCCCAGCTAGTGGATAGAGGCCATGGATTCCGTTAGACATCCCATTATGCACAGAGAGTCCTCACCACAAAGACTTACCCAGCCCCAAATAGCAATAGTGCCAAGACTGAGAAGTCCTGACCTATGTCAGTGTGTTTCATTAAAGAATGCCCCGTTTAGTTCCACATTTTCTTAAAAGAGATCACGTTCCATCTTGTCATGTAGATTGGGAGCAAGAGCAACTGAAAGCGTGAATCTGGCTCAAATGATTTGTTTCCTAGTAGTTATGGTAATAATGACAGAGTTGAGGACTCAAATGGGACCCGTAAATGTAGATGAAGGAAATGACTTTTAATTTGCTCAGCATTTATATTATTTTCAAGCAACAGATATATTTTCCATTTTGAACTGAAAGCATCTAATTATCTTATAGTTTTCAACATGTTAGCAGTTGGGTTCCAAGTGTTTCAAAGAAATTTGCTTGTCATTCTGATTTAGAAAAGAGTCTATTTCCAGAGTTAAAAATGATGGCGAACTGCAGGAAGATCAAAGGGTCTGATTCACTGTAACATGCGTTTGCCTAGGACATTATTTATGGTCAGCTTCAAGGTAGAATCTCCACACCTTTGATAGTGAGAGGTTTGATTTCACTATTGCTGAATTTTTTTTAATAGGCCTTGCTTTTGTTTTAATCTGTCTCTTGTATGAATGCATGGGAAAGTCTGGTTAATTTAACTTCGTACTTTTATAATGCCTGTGATAACAGTGATCAAAGTTTTTATGGGTCTTATTTATTTAAAAGAAAATCTAATCATTATGAAGTGACCCAAAGAAGAAGAATGAAAGAAACTGAAATTCTTCTCATCCAAAAGAAAATGATAATCAAGTACCAAAAAAAATAAAAAGATTAGAATCTCAATTTGTTAAACTTCTGAAGAACTAGGATGTTTTGAAGGAAACCTGATTTAATATCTACCATATGTTCTTTTACTCTTCGATCTCATTAAGTAGAGTTAATATAACTGAAGCAGTCATAACTTAAAAATTGTGTAACAGTATTTCTTACGGTAAGGAGAATCGTTTTAATGATTGTGTGTGTATTGCCATGTATTTTTAGGAAAATAAATGTGACTATAACAAAATGTGATTTTACTGCTCTCAAAAATAATGAAATAGTCCTAGGTTTTAGGCCCAACTATATTTAAAGACAAATATTAAGTAAATAATATTACAGGTGTTACTCAGATGTGGTAAAAAAAAAAAATTGTGATGGGTACACAGATGAATGTAATCCTGGGGCGGTATTTCAAAGTCATCATCCTAAACATTTATTGTATGGCATTTTGGGTGAATAGAGTAATAGGGGTGGAGGCCTAATGACCTCAGCATATGTCATTATATTGGTTTTTACAGTTAACACTTAATGCTTATTGGGCCTTTGTGATCAAGTCCAGTAACATTCATATAGTGCTTACTACAAGCCATGATGTTACTTTTTATTAAATTACTTTACTCCACCAAACAGTTCCATAAATTCTGTCACAGCTAGGTTGAACTGAGATTGGCACTCAAGTGCCTGCTTCTAGAGTCTGTACTCGTAACATCTATGCAATACTGCATCTCTTGTGACAAAAACAAGTGCCACACAGTGTCAGAGGTGTTCACATAGTACCTACCTAATCCTCTCTGTTCTCTTCTTCCCTGTTATCTCATTGGATACATGAAGTTGGTGGGGAGAGCCAACTCATTACTTACTAAGTTGTATAAATGGATAAATTTCTAATTACCTGAGATTCTTAAGTCAGTTGAAGCCAAAATAGTGAGCCAATGAGTTGTGGGAAGAGAAAAAAGAAGATAGAATTTCATTAACATTTGTTTCTTACATCATTCTTTTAAAGTTCATTCTTTGTGGTGATGATAATGTCTTTATCCATCAATGCAATAGCATGTGATGTAATTTATAAATAAATATACACATATTAGGAGTGCTTGAGCAAAAATTTTATACTGATGGGTAAATACTTTTCAGTAATTCCAGATTTTTCTCCCTACCTGGGCCCTTCTCTTGGCATATGCAAGTCAACCTGAAAACTTACATGGTCTCCTTAAAAGTCTATATGTACGTATGAGTTCACTTACTATGCATATTTAAATTCATTTAATCAGCACATTGTTACTAATTGCTGGAATTTATCTCAGACATGAAAGAATATATCATTTTGAGGTTTAATCCACAAGACAAAACCAAAGGCAAAATAGCTAATCAATTCAGGGGCGTCCCTCATAGCTCAGTTGGTAAAGAATCTGCCTGCCATGTGGGAAACCTGTGTTCAATCCCTGGGTTGGGAAGATCCCCTAGAGAAGGGAAAGGCTACCCACTCCAGTATTCTGGCCTAGAGAATTCTGTGGACTGTATAGTCCATGGGGTCACAAAGAGTTGGACATAACTGAGCGACTTTCATTTTCACTTTCAATCAATTCAGAGAAAATATGTGATTGCCTAAAGCAATCCATGAGGTTAGATGAGTGAGCCATTTGGATATCCATTGAACAAATATTCACATAGCCTTGTGCTAGGTATGGCAGGTGCCACACTCGTGTGGCTCTGTTCCCAAGTGATTGATAGTCTAGCACAGTCATTAAGAGCACGGATTCCAAGCTTTTTGACCTTGGGCAGGTTATACAGCCTCTGTGTTCAAGTATTCTCATTTGTACAATGGACATAATAACAGTACCTACCTCCAAGGATTGTGTTGAAGGAAAAACTAAATTAATACATTTAAAGTACTTGCCAAAGTGGCATCCCCAAGGCACCATATTCTCATTGTTGTGTGTGGTGGCTTATTCTATATGTCAACTTGTCTAAGCCTGGTGCCCAAATTATTTGGTCAAACATTATTCTAGATGTGAAGGTATTTTTGATGCAATTAAGATTTAAATCAATAGACCTTGAGTAAAGCAGATTATTCACAATGTGGAGGAGTCTCATCTAAACATTTAAAGGCCTCAATAGAGAATAACTGACCTCCTCCAGGGAGGAGGAATTCTGCCAGGAGACTGCCTTTGGACTGTACCTGTAACATTTATCTGGATCTCTCGCCTGCTGTTCTACCCTACTCCTGGAGAAAGAACTGGCAACCCACTCCAGTATTCTTGCTGTAAAATCCCATGGAAAGAGGAGCCTGGCAGGCTACAGTTCATGCGGTCGCAAAGAGTTGGACATGACTGAGAACATACTACTCTATAGACTTTTGGATTTGCCAGCTTCTGCAAACATGTAAGCCAATTCCCTAAAATCAATCTCATGATCAACATATACATGCAATATGTACATACATAGACATACAATATATACATACATTCTATTCGCTCTATTTCCCTCGAGACCCTGATTAATAATAGGATATTAAGCCCTTCCTACATATTCTTCAGCACTTCAAGTAAGATCTCATTTATTCTTCATAAAAGCCACATGACCCTCATTTTACAAACAAGAAAACTGAGCCTAAGAAAGAGAAGCGTCTTGCCCAAGGTCATGCCAGTGAATCTATGACAGAGTCAGAATTCAATGTCCTCCCTAACTCCTTCTCCTCAAGTAAATGCCATCATAGTGTAATTTAAAATTAAAAGTTTAAAAGACTGGTCTGAGTGGAGTGATTTGTGTTCAGCATACCCACAAGGCTGGGTGACATAGAAATAATTACATGGCTATTTCACAGTCCTTCCCAAACTTTTGAGAGATACTAAATGCTAAGGCTTCCCTGGTAGCTCAGTCGGTTAAGCGTCTGCCTACAATGGGGGAGACCTGGGTTCAATCCCTGCGTTGGGAAGATCCCCTAGAGAAGGAAATGGCAACCCACTCCAGTGTTCTTGCCTGGAAAATCCCATGGACTGAGGATCCTGGTAGGCTACAGTCCATGGGGTTGCAAAGAGTCAGACACGACTGAGCGACTTCACTTTCTTTCACTTTCAAATGCTAAGTACATCATGAGAAATGCTGGGCTGGAAGAAGCACAAGCTGGAATCAAGATTGCCAGGAGAAATATCAATAACCTCAGATGTGCAGATTACACTACCCTTATGGCAGAAAGTGAAGAGGAACTAAAAAGCCTCTTGATGAAAGTGAAAGAAGAGAGTGAAAAAGTTGGCTTAAAGCTCAACATTCAGAAAACTAAGATCATGGCATCTGGTCCCATCACTTCATAGCAAATAGATGGGGAAACAGTGGAAACAGTGTCAGACTTTATTTTGGGGGGCTCCAAAATCACTGCAGATGGTGACTGCAGCCATGAAATAAAAGACGCTTACTCCTTGGAAGGAAAGTTATGACCAACCTAGAAAGCATATTAAAAAGCAGAGATATTACTTTGCCAACAAAGGTCCATCTGGTCAAGGCTATGGTTTTTCCAGTAGTCATGTATGGATGTGAGAGTTGGACTGTGAAGAAAGCTGAATGCCAAAAAATTGATGCTTTTGAACTGTGGTGTTGGACAAGGCTCTTGAGAGTCCCTTGGACTGCAAGGAGATCCAACCAGTCCATCCTAAAGGAGACCAGTCCTGGGTGTTCATTGGACGGACTGATGCTGAAGCTGAAACTCCAGTACTTTGGCCACCTCGTGCGAAGAGTAGACTCATTGGAAAAGACCCTGATACTGGGAAGGATTGGGGGCAGGAGAAGGGGACGACAGAGGATGAGATGGCATCACTGACTTAATGGACATGAGTCTGAATAAACTCCAGGAGTTGGTGATGGACAGGGAGGCCTGGCGTGCTGTGATTCATGGGGTCGCAATGAGTCGGACACGACTGATCGACTGAACTGAACCAAACTGAACTGAAATGTTAAATGATAAATGCAAAATGAATTTTGCCCATCACTAATTGTAGTTCTCCCCATCTATTTCCCATGAGGACACGACTGAGCAACTGAACTGAACTGAATTGTAGTTCTTGCCTGAGTTGAACTGTGGAACTCGTTTCGTGAAAACATTCACAACACTGTAAACAGAAGTCAACTAGTTCTCAAAGAACATAGAGCCCATCAAACCCTCTTAAAGGTATGAGGCTTACCCGGCAAGCTTTCCTGATAGCTCAGTTGGTAAACAATCCACCTGCATCAGCAAGATTTGCTGGTGAAAGGATAAGCTACCCACTGCAGTATTCTTGGGCTTCTCTTGTGGCTTAGCAGGTAAAAATTCTGCCTGCGATGCAGGAGACCTGGGTTCGATCCCTGGATTGGGAAGATCCTCTGGAGAAGGGAAAGGCTAATCACTCCAGTATTCTGGCCTGGAGAATTCCATGGACTGTTAAAGTCCATGGGGTCGCAAAGAGTCGGACACAAGTGAGCGACTTTCACTTTCACTTTTCTACCTAGCAAAGGAGAAAAAGGTTAGCATCTTAAGTGAAATTAGACAAGGTTTTAAGAAGACCAGCTGTGGTTTTTGAGAGGAAGAAATACTTTAATGAAAGAGACTAAGGGATTGGGTATTTGATGATGGCCTTTCAGCACCTCTCCTCCCCATCAATGGGGCACATTATGGATTAAGCAAATCCAGTCAGGTCTCTCCAGTACATAGGACTCTGATTATTGGATGAAGCTTGTCAGGGGGTACACCAAAGGCATTCAAACCAGTTCTAGAACCATCAGGGAAAACCAAATTAGCTAGCATTCACAAACAATTTCCTTTTATGTGCAAAGCTGTTTCCAAAAAGAAGTTTCAGAGTTCAAAAGAGCTATGAGGGAATATTTTTGCAATGTGTTCCACTGGGTAACATATTGAATTTAGCCTTAGCTGGTGATTCTGGTCTCTTTAATTATTGGCAATAGCAACACTTTACATTGATATGGTGCTTTTATCTTTAAAAGTTGGTCCAGCTCATTTATCAACTGATCTACTTTGTTCTCCTGTGCTATCATTTTCAGCTGGTAGTCCAAGATAGCAGGCTAACACATCATGAAAAAGGACATGCTAAGAAGTGTTGTCAGTGTCTTTTTTATTTCTAAGCAGAATGCAGGTGATGATGACATGATCTAAAGAAAATGTTCATATCTGAAACAGTTTATCTAGTTCTCACTGGCATAAGATATGAAAGTAAAGGAATAGAGAATACTTGATAATGTAAAAAAATTTTTTAATATTACAGCATGTTCTAAGTATTAAAATGAAAACTAAAGCCAACTAGGAATGATTGGAGTACTGTGTTTGCTGTGCATTTCTCTCTGTGAATCTAAGTAATTGAGAATTTACTGTACTCTAATGCTTCTCCAAAATACTAGAACAGAATTAAAAGCAAGGGGCTTAGAAGTAGCTTTTGAAAATTTCATGCTGTGCCTGGCTATAGAAGCATCTTTGGCTTATAAAACATATTCATATACTCACCATAATAAGTAATAGTTAGGTCTACAAACCCTTCAACTATAAAACTTGCTAAATGGTGTTTAAAACAGCAGGAGAGCCTTTGTCTGTACATATTATACTACTGTTTTGAATTGTATAAGATAAGATTATATGGCACAGTTCTAAATTATGTGACAGAAGAAGGCAAAAATTCCCAAAATATATGAGACTTCAAACTTATATTTAGATATTTCACTGTATAAAAAGACAGGTCTGCAAAATGAAATTAATAGAGATATGGTTAAGCATGTTTTGAAGGTAAATCAAGGAACTAAGACTATGTGATGTGTAATTTCCTACCAGGAATAAGACACGAAGATAAATTAGTCAATGAAAGGTACCTGTGTACATAAAGCACATACTGGATTATACTCCTTCTTGATTGAAAAGGGCTTCCTTGCTAACTCAGTTGGTAAAGAGTCCACGTGCAATGCAGGAGACCCTGGTTTAATTCCTGGGTCAGGAAGATCTGCTGGAGTGGGGATAGGCTACCACTCCAGTATTTTTGGGCTTCCCTTGTGGCTCAGCTGGTAAAGAATCCACCTGCGCTGTGGGAGACCTAGGATGTTTGAAAAGAAAAACGCATTACCAAATAACTATAAATGACATATGGCTATGTCAGAATCAACTCTTACAAATTTTATACCAAAATTACAAAAACTTCTTTCTGTCTATAATTAGTCAGAGTTCACACTTTAGTCTTCATCCATAGTATTTCTGTAATTCTAGCTATTAAGCTGGAGTCTCCTGGCTTGCAGACAGATTCTTTACTGTCTGAGCTACCAAGAAAGCCCACTAACTAACCTCTTCCAAATATGGTGCTATACAGTTCAAACACAAATTGGAGGCTTCTTTTGTTTCAGTATGCTCAGCAAAATTACTGTTGTTGCCAGAATGATGTCTCTGACTCTCCCTGTCTATATCTTCCATGAGAAGAAAAGACTCTTGCTGTTGGAATGAAAACTATATCCACAGCATTATACAGCTTCAGGGATAACATTCACATTTTAGTCTAAATGAATCTCTAACATCGTTTTCGTAGACTGTCAGGTAAATGGTGTCCTTCGAGTGATGCAAATTCCCTCAAACTAGCTTAAGCTATGTGTGTATGCTCAGTTGCTAGGTCGTATCTGACTCTTTGCCACCCCATGGACTGCACCCTGCCAGGCTCCTTTGTCCATGGCATGTCCCAGGCAAGGATATTGAAGTGGGTTGCCATTTCTTTCTCCAGGAGACCTTCCTGATCCAGGGATTGACCCCACATCTCCTGCTTGGCAGGTGGATTCTTTACCACTGAGCCACCTACTTGAATTGAAAAGGAACTTGGGCTATAGAAATTAGCAAATGTGAGGAAGGTTACATCAAGAATGCAGAGCTTCTCTCTGCTGTTGGACTTTCTCTCTCCACCTTTACAAAGGCCCTGGCTTTGTTCTTGCAGTTCATGCACCTAACAAGACAGACCAGATTTGAAAGTCTGAATGCCCCATCACTGACCAGGTATCACATGCTCTCAAATTAGCTGTGGACACAGAAGTGGTTTGTGTGGTCCACTTAGCAAAAGGAAAGAATCTCTGAGAAAGGGATATAGATCAGGTAGGTAAGTTGGCCACTGAGGTATCTGTGGTCAAATAGGTAATGCCAGATTTATCAAGAGATTTTATATTCTCTAAGAACATTCTCATTAGGGAGGAGTCACTGACCCTAAGATAACTCCTCTATAACAGTAAACATGTTCTTCATGAGTAGATTTTATTATTTATTTTAAAATATTAGCTTCCCCTCCCTGTAAGTGAATTACAATTTCCTGCCCCACTGAAGCCAAATTTGGTGTTGTGGCTTGCCTTAGCCATTAAAATGTTAGTGAAAATGATGTCTGTTACGTCTGAGCAGAATCTCTGCGTCGTCATGTACTTTTCTCATTGCTCCTTTCCATCTACCATCATAGAAGCTGTTTTAGAAAGTTCTTCCTCTAGCTTAGGTCACAGAAGGATGAGCCAGAACTTGATGTGATCATCTCTGCCATTTGAAGGGACTATTTATCCATTAATATTTAATGTAGTTATCTACATGATTTCATTTAATTGTAGCGTTTTAGTATGTTTTTCTGTTTCCCCTCTGCCTTTTGATCATCTGTTTCCCTTTCCTGTCTTCATCTGGTTATGTTGTGGAAGTTCTTGATTCTCTAATATTCTTACTAAGACTGTTGACGGTTTTGCTTTGGCAGGCAGTAAACTTGAACAGACTAAGACTCTGAACTCTCTTGCCTATGAAAGACAGTAGCTCAGATTTCAATTTTCTTCTCTTAACCTTTCTCCAGTCTATTTCGAGTCTGCTCCCTGCATGCACTGTTCAGACCTCAGAGACTTGAGCAAAGTGTATGCCCAGAATTTGAGGCTCCTATACACTGGCTCTCTTTCTTTTGGGATTTCCTTCTCACTTTCCAGCACCAGAACCTTTGGTTTTTCAGGCTAGAAAGACAGCAGATTTTTCTAGTGGAGTTTTAGGCCACCCATGCTGTGACTGCAGCCTGATGTCAGATGAAGCCTAAAAAAGGGAAACTTGTGCTCTGATGATCCTTCTTCCTCATTTTGACTCCCTACTGAAATCTGCCTGCTTTTGCTTACTCTCCAGGTAGTTGCTTTTTTATGTATCTTGTTCAGACACCAACCTTATTATCTGTAAGAAAAGTGGTCAATTAAGGACCTAGTTTGCCTTCCTGGAGGTAGAATTCTCTAAAGTCTATTCTGAGATGGATGTTTAATGAGAATTAGAAATAGGCTTTTCTGATTAAAAGCCATCGAGATTTGAGGGTATATTTGTTTCTGCAGTTTAAGTTACCCTAAACAGACTAATTAACCAGCTAGGGCAATCTGGAATATTACCAAACATTTCACACTTATGCTTGTAAAATCTGTTCAAGGACAAATGAATTTCCCCAAATCATTCTGACTTTATGAGTTTTGCTTTCTACTTATACCATTAAGATATTTTAAGTGGAACTCTTTCCTTCTTAATTTCCTCTGCAATCATGAAGAATGATGTCCATAACATTTGAAAAACCTTCTTTATTCCCCGTCTCTGCATTCCATCCCTATCACTGTTATCACAGGGTTTGGAGACCAGAAATCAATACCTAAATTGAATGCATATCTACCATAATGTGCCACTGGCAGAATTAGGCCTGGTAAAAATTATGAAATATTTCATTTAAAATTATTGTATATTTAATTGATTTCTGCTAAAACAGCTAACAAAGAAAGTTAAAGTAGAGATAAAAGCAAATTAGGCAAAGGAATGTGTTTTTTGGGGGGTTGCCCAAAACAAACAGTGTTTGTTTCCCCTAAAAATGATTCAGTAGAAAGTAGGTCTTTCTTCCTACGATATAGCCAAACAGTTCTTTAGTGTAGATGTTGTGTATTATATATGATATTGCCTTCAATAAAAATGCAAGATTCTGATATGCAAGCTTCAAAATTAGATAACTTTTCCTCTCTTACTTGATTAAAATCATGAAAAAAGAAATATATGTACATACTTACAAACAAACACACTTCTTTTTTTTCCCCCGCCCTAAGGCTGATTACTTTGTAGTCTAGGATCTAATTCGTGATAAAACTTCCTCATTAAAGTCTATAGGAGGGACTTCCCTGGTGGCTCAATGGTGAAGAATCTGCCTGCCTATGCAGGAAACGTGGGTTTGATCTCCTGCATCACAACTAGTGAGCCTGCATGAAGCAATATTGAAATCCACATGCCTTAGAGCCGGTGCTGCGCAACAAGAGAAGCCACCGCAATGAGAAGCCCATGCACAGCAACTAGAGGGGAGCCCCCACTTGCCACAACTAGAGAAAAGCCCACTCAGCAATGAAGACCCAGTACAGTTAAATTAAAATAAAGAAATTTATAGGAGACTTATAGATGAGAAGACTCTCTTTGAAATACATCACAGTCTCTGGGCATTGTTGATTTCCATTTAAATTACAAGTCTGAGTAACTGACCATAGGAGATGTCTTATAGTCACCCTCACAACTTCCTTTTTATTTGAACACTCATCTGTAATTATTTTTGTAAACAGTCTGGACTCATGTCTCTATAGCTCAACTTACTATTCCTTTTTAATTTTTTTTTCTTTACATAGTTTCAGCAGATTCTTTCAAAACCTTATTCAACCAGTATTTTTTGAATGGTAATTTTGTGCCAATCTCTGAAGAGATGCAGGAATGAATAAGACAAAGTTTCAGCCTTCATGGTGCATTTATTCTGGAGGAGAGACAGATGACAAATAAGCACATAAATGATATCATTTCAAGTTGCAGAACATCCTGTTAAGAATGAGTAAAGCAGAGGAATGCAGAAGGTAATGGCAACCTACTCCAGTATTGTTGCCTGGGAAATTCTCATGAACAGAGGAGCCTGGCGGGCTACAGTCCATGAGGTTGCAAAGAGTTGGGCATGACTGAAGCGACTTAGGGAGAAGGCAATGGCACCCCACTCCGGTACTCTTGCCTGGAAAACCCTAAGGATGGAGGAGCCTGGTAGGTTGCAGTCCATGGGGTCGCTAAGAGTCGGACACGACTGGGTGACTTCACTTTCACTTCTCACTTTCATGCATTGGGGAAGGAAATGGCAACCCACTCCAGTGTTCTTGCCTGGAGAATCCCAGGGACAGGGGAGACTGGTGGGTTGCCATCTATGGGGTCACACAGAGTCGGACACGACTGAAGCGACTTGGCAGCAGCCAAAGAGACTTAGCATGCATGCATGCAAAGCAGACTAAAGGGCTCAAAACCCACTTGAACTTTCTTTTGCTCAGTGATTTCTAATCTTTGCATCATCACTAATAACAGTGACTTTCTGAATGTAAGTAATCCCCACACAAGAGTTTGGTGGCTTACCCACAGGTCGGTTCTAAACACCCCAACCTGCTCCACTGACGCTGCTCTGATGAAGACATCAAAAATCTTGTTTTTAAATCCATTGACCACTGCGTGCTTATTTTCTGAGTTGACTGCTCTGCAGTCTCTGACACCATTCCTCATATTCTCATAAAGCTCTCCTCCCTGGCAACATCCCTCATCACGCTTTCTCAGCTTCCTTTGGAGTTTCTTCTTTCTCTGGCCATCTATTCATTGTACATCGGCACCATGTTTAGATGCTCCTATGAGGCGGACAGTGTGTTTTCCCTTATGAAAGTGCTTGTCACTCAACATGGTGATTGCTGTTTACTTGTCTATTTTCCTACCAGAAAGGACGATATTCACCATTGTGTCTCCAGCACCGAGCACAATGGCTGACACATAAGGGTCTTATAAATATTTGATGAGTGATTGAACAAATCATTTTCAAAAGGGATGATTTTTTTTTTTCTTCTTTTCATTGTGAAACTTCATAGCAGTGAATACTATATAGTTTAATGGTTAGGTTTTATGGCTAGGTACAATTTTGGCTCCAGAGCCAGACTACCTGTGTTTAAATCTCAGTTCTCCCACTGGCCCAGTTTGGAGTGTTGTATGTGTGTGTCACTTTGACAGATGCCTGGACATAGGTTTCCTCATCAGAAAAATGAGGTTAATAATAGTCTCCATCTCCTAAGGTTGTTAAGAAAAGTAAAGAAGTAGAATAGTTAAAGATATTGGTACATGGTTGGGCACACAGGGATGAGCAATCATTGGCTATCAACTGTATGATTATTTGAAGAAGACACTTTTAGTGTTACCTCCTAAATACTTTTGTAGTCCATTAAATAGGATGTTTCTGGCTAAAAGGTACAAAGAAGCCCATCCTAAGTGACTTAGACAGTGAGGAAATATGTGATATGACACAACAGGAAGGAGTGAAAGGATCAGTAGTTGGAAGACACTATCACTATCGCACACCTGACTCTCCGCATCTCGCTGCTCTATCTTTCTCATGCTGTGTTGCACTCAGTCACTCAGTCGGGTGCGACTCTTTTTGACCCTTTGGACTGTCACCCGCCAGGCTTTCCTGTCCCTGGGATTTTTTTCAGGCAAGAACAGTAGAGTGGGTTGCCATTTCCTCCTCCAGGGGATCTTCCCAACCCAGGGATGGAACCCGCATTTCCTGTGTCTCCTGCATTGCAGGCAGATTCTTCACACATGGAGCCATTAGGGAAAGATTTAACCCTGATTCTGGAGTACGTTGTGATTGCCACAAGGCTGTCAGTGGCGAATGGAGCTGCCTGCTGCTTTATTCTCAACCATCTGATGAGAAGGAAAAGCCACACCTCCAAGCATGAAATGTAAATCCTTCCTTCATTCAGATGGGATCAGTCTTACTTGTGAGACCCACCAGAATCCTCGAGTATGGGGGCATGGGGCAGGGGAAGGATGACTTGTGATTGACTCTGGATTCACCCCCACAGCCTCATCTTGGATCGCATTCCCCTAAGTCAGGAGACATGTACAGTGGTGAATAGTTGACCAGAATGCAGCTTCTACTAGGAATAAAAATAAGAGGAATAGAGACTAACTGGACAGCTAGCAATGTTTACCACATGTACTACTGCTGTCAGAAAATGCAGAGATGCCCTGTTAATCAAGAGGATGAGTTCTAACATGTTGCATTGTGCCTAGAAACTATGTTTCCAGATGTAAAAAGTAATTGATTGAGAGATTATTTTGTGCCAGACACTACGTTAAATTCTTTACATTCGCAATTTACTTCAAACTTCACAACCACCCTCACTCATCTATTTAATCAAGCAAATATTATTGAACACCAACCATATTTCAGGCACTCTCTAGTCACTAGGAATATGATAGTCGAAAAAAGACCAACCCCCAGCCCTCAAATGCTCCACATTCTATAAATGGGAGGCTGCAGCCGAAAAGGAGGGAATTTCCCTGGATCGAAAAGCATTGATGTGACAGAGCTGGGAGTTGAATGTGGGGAGTTTGACTCCAAAGCCAAGAGTGGATTGTGGCAGGAAAATGTCTACATGGCCCTAAGAGGAATAATGTAAATTTGAGATAAGAGATTAACGGAAATTCAGACACAGTACTGAGCCAATCCTGGGCATCTGAATTTAGTCTTAAGTGACTTTCAAGACTTGGTGGAGAGCTGACCTTAGAAAGGAGAAGTTCATTTTCAGAGGAAGGAAGAAACAGGATAAATACAAAAGGGGGTTAGAAGGCTTCTCAGATACAGGGTTCCTGTGACACTTGGACACAGTGCCAGCAAAATAAGCCAAAGAACAGGGTTTGTTACCTTTGCAGGAGTCATTACCTGCAGTACTAGGTTCATTTAAACCAGGGTTTCTCAACCTTGGCGTTACCGACATTTGGAGCTGGGTCATTCTCTGCTGTGGGGGCTGTCCTGTGTGTTGTAGGGTGTTTACCAGCATCCCTAGCCTCTACCAACTGGAGGCAAATTATACCTCCCCCAAGTTATGAGATACAACAAAAGTATCTCCAAACATTGCCAAATATCTCCTGGAGGACAAAATTCCCCTCAGTTGCAAAGCACTGCTTTTAGCTGTTACCTTTTTCATTCAAAAAGCCCTGGGTTGGGAAGATTCCGTGAAGGAGGAAATGGCAACCCACTCTGGTTCTCTTGCCTACAAAATTCCATGGACAGAGGAGCCTGGAGGGCTATAATCCATAGGGTTGCAAACAGATGAACACGACTGAAGCAACTTAGCACACACGCATACATACACATACGTACACATACATACTCCCGTATATGTGTACATGTATATGTACAAATCACAGAAGAAACTCACTCTAAGTGTACATTAGATAAGTTCTTTCTCATTATATATCTGAGTTCCCACATCTACAAATGGAGAAAGTTAAGAAATAAAACATGTAAGGTATCTTACATAAGATAACTCAGAAGTATTTTTTTCTCTTTTAAAATTAGTAATTATCCATGATTCTTCACTGAAACTTTTGAGTTACCCTCCCCCATAACCAATGATTCAGTTTACAAAAGTGGGATTTGCAATGAAATTTTGGAAAAATAGGTCTATAGAGTGAAGCATACTCTTTTTCTTTCCAAAAATCTCATTGAATAACATAATTATTTTAAGGTAGAAAATTGTCATTGATCTGTGTATTTTTAAATTCTGCAAGGTGATTGTGCCATCATTGATTCAAGGTCAGGTGTGACATCGTTATCTTCTGAAAGCATTCATGATCAAGTTCTCTGTGTTCATTTTACAGTTGACATGGCCACAGTCAAAGAGAATATGCCAAAAAAAAGGTCAGTAAATGCTGAGGTGAATCCATTTGCATAGAAGAAAAGAAGGAGGAGGCTGTTTCCATGGCTTCTAAGAGAAGCAAAGAGAGAAACGTGAAAAATGAAAACTAGTTTCCAGTGGCAAACAAAATGAACTGGTCTATAAATATTTCATAATTTTAGCCCCATGAAGCCTCATTGTTTGGTGGTTAGCTTTGTGATGAGTAATCATGGGTTGCTTTATGTTTGTTTCTAGCTTTTTCTGCTGATCTCTGTACCATCCATATCTGAAATAGCACCCACTAATTTCTTTTTCATTTACCTCATTCTGATATAGAGAGAATATATGTAGTCATCAAGTAGGGAGTTAGAGACGTACGATCCAATTTAAACATATAAAGTACATTTTTAGAGTCAAAGTCTGTAAAAATGAAAAGTGAAAGATAAACACTTCTTTTCATTAGAAATAGAATAGTTTTGAAGATAGCTTCTGGTTTCCCAAGAAGGTTCTCCTAGGAGCAGTTATGTTGCAGTTATCTTCTGTCATGGGAAGATTGTATCACTCACTGGTAGCTGAGATGTGTACATAGTAATCCTCTTGGCTCAGAAATGAAGTAACCCCCTGGGCTCAGAAGTGGGACACCCATCTCTTGCTTTTGCCTGTGCACATCCGTCCTCTCTTCCTTTGTTCCCATCACCTTTATCTTCCTTCAGAGAACCACCTGTTTCTCACCTTAAGTTCAAGTGGCCTGGTAGGACTACCCTCCCATGTGTATCATCATCATTACCACACCTCCATATCACAAGCCTGTCCAACAACACAGCCTGTTGCTGTGGCTACAGTGATGGGTTCAGAGATGAACATATAACCTCAAAGGGTCCACTGAAACCCAATCTTGGGACCTCTGATGAAATTATTGGAGAGAAGGACCTGCCCTAGGTCCTTCGAATTTCTAGAGTACATAAATTCTTTCCCTTTGTTTAAGCTAGCTTGGATTCACTTTCACTAGTGCTGTGCTATTGCTGTTCAGTTGTTCAGTCATGTCCAACCCTTTGCCACCCCATGGACTGCAGCATGCAGGCTTCCCTGGCCTTCACTGTCTCCCGGAGCTTGTTCAAACTCATGTCCATTGAGTTGATGATGCCATCCAACCATCTCATCCTCTGTAATTCTTTTCTCCTCCTGCCTTCAATCTTTCCCAGCATCAGGGTTTTTGTAATGAACTGGCTCTTCGTATCAGTTAGCCAAAGTATTGAAGTTTCAGCTTCAGCATCAGTCCTTCCAATGAATATTCAGGGCCGATTTCCTTTCGGATGGACTGGTTTGATCTCCTTGCTGTCCAAGGGACTCTCAAGAGTCTTCTCAAGCACCGCAGTTCAAAGGCATCAATTCTTCGGCGCTCGGCCTTCTTTATGGTCCAACTCTCACATCCATACACAACTCCTGGAAAAACCGTAGCTTTGACTAGACAGACCTTTGTTGGCAAAGTAATGTCTTTGCTTTTTAATATGCTGTCTAGGTTGGTCGTAGCTTTACTTCCAGGGAGCAAACATCTTTTAATTTCATGGCTGCAGTCACTGTCTGCAGTGATTTTTGGAGCCCAAGAAAAAAAGTCTGTCAGTGTCTCCACTGATTCCCCATCTATTTGCTGAGAAGTGATGGGACCAGATGCCATGATCTTTGTTTGCTGAATGTTGAGTTTTAAGCCAACTTTTTTGCTCTCCTCTTTCACTTTCATCAAGAAGCTCTTTAGTTCCTCTTGCTTTCTGCCATAAAGGTGGTGTCATCTGCATAGCTGAAGTTATTGATATTTCTCCTGGCAATCTTGATTCCAGCTTGTACTTCATCCAGTCCAGCATTTTGCATGGTGTACTCTGCATACAAGTTAAATAAGCAGGGTGACAATATACAGCCTTGATATACTCCTTTCCCAATTTGGAACCAGTCTGTTGTTCCATGTGAAGTTTTAACTGTTGCTTCTTGACCTGCATACAGACTTCTCAGGAGGCAAGTAAGGTGATCTGGTGTTCCCATCTCTTTAAGAACTTCACACACCTTGTTTCATTAGTACCTGCAGCTTAAAGCTTCCTGAGGAATTCAGAAGTCACGTTCTATAGCACCTGGAACAGACTGTGGGATCATAGGTGCTTGTGGAATGAAGTGAAAGAGGAACTCATGTTTGTTTAAGGATCTGTACATTGCTGCCATAACTTCAAAACACAAGCTAGGAAGTGGTTAATAAAAAAAAAAATCACTGTGTTTTTGGAGGGGGACGCACAAGGGCTTCAAAAGCACAATGCAGTGTTCAAATGATGAAGCTGGGTGATGGCCACAGGGACTTGTGTTTATAGAATTTTTAAATGTACATATGTATTTTATGCTTTCGTCTTTAGATTATATGTGTCCATTTTTCTGAGATTAAGAAACTTGCGCAAAACCACAGGGCTTGTAAATGGAGTGATATTAGTCCTTAGTTCACTGGGTTGGGAGGATTAAATGAGACAAAACAAGTAAGGCTTTATGATCATGCCAGACATGTAGAAAGTACTTGAGGGATGTTAGATGTTGGTCTAATAATAACTGGGGATGTTTGGAGAATTATAGAAGACAATGCATATTAAACACGTAGCACAGTTTCTGGCATCTACTAAGTGCTCATTTTAATATTTGTTATTCATCAATTCATCAGAACTAGTTCCTATGTTTTCCTGACTGGCATGTCTTCTGTAGAAGTGCGTCAGCCATGGTATTTGCGGGCTCAGGGTTTTTGTCCTACCACTCAGGCTCTTGTAGCCTGATACGTTTTGCTTAAAAAGGATAAGGGTAGGGATGCTGGTCCATGCATGCATGCTCAGTTGCTCAGTCATGTCAACTCTTTGCAACCCCAATGGACTATAGCCTGCCAGGCTCCTTTGACTGTGGGATTTCCCAGGCAAGAATACTGGAGTGGATTGCCATTTCCTCATCTTTTAAATTCTTTTCCAGCCTTATGTTTCAAAGATCTTCACAGCAGTGTAGAAGATTTTAAAGTTGTGTCAGTACTGTACCATAGAGTAATTGCTAGCCATGTGTGGTTATGTAAATTTAAGTTAAATTGAAAATTTCATTCCTCAGTTGTACCAGTCACATTTCAAGTGCTCTGCAAGCATATGTGAGTAGTCATACTGTCCTGGACCACATGGGTATGGAATACTTCCATCATTGTGGAAAGTTCTATTGAATCACACTGTGCTATATGGGGAGTGATTAAAACCCAAACTGGAAAAGTCTAAAACCCTCCATTTATAGAACTGAGAGGGAATGCACTTTGGGAGGAAGGCTTCCTGGCTGTGTCCCAAAAGAGGTCACAAGTGGACGCCTCGCCTTGATTCAGTGATGATCATACAAAGTCTCCCTGAATCCTACAGACTCAGAGCCTGACCTGTCTGCATCTGAAAAGAAAGAGCAGGGCACTTATGATAACCAAGCCTCCTTGGTGTGAGTCCTGAAATTAGAACACCAATCTGTTGATACTGGATATAAACCCTCACTGCCCAAGGACTTAGCGCTCAGGCCCTCTGGCTCCCACATCTTCTCCTCCTCTGTTTAAGGAGAGGGCTCCAGCGATCCAGAGTGAGAGCAAGGACTGTGGCTTGTGTGACTGAATGTGCTATTCACCACGTTCAAGGGAGACCTGCCCGTCACTGGAGACAGACTGGTACATTCTCAGGCTGGGTACCCTCGGGCCTCCTGATGATGGTCAGCATTGCTGAATTGTACTTTGAGGCTGTTCCTTTTCTTTCTTTCTTTCCTTCTTTATTTCTTTCTTCTTTTAACACCTTATTTTGAAATAATTTCAGAGTCACAAGGCATTGCAAAAATAATACAGAGAGTTCCTGAGTCCCCTTCACCCACTTCCCCCAACAATAGCATCTTACATATTCAGAGTGCATTGTCAAGACCAGGATATTGATGCTGGCACATTATCCTTTTTCTTGAATAATAGCAAATGTTTTATTGGGTCCTTACAGTGTATCAGGCATATTGTCATTCATTTCTTGTAACAACCCTCTACTGTGAGTATTATTATTATTAGCTCCATTTTATTGATAAGAGAACTGAAGCTCTGAGAACTTCAGTATGTTTCCCAAGACAAGTCAGGTCATAAATAGCAGAGCTGGGACTAGACTCCATCAAGTTTGACTCCAGAGTAACAGTCTTTAAATATAAATCAATGTTAAAAAACTTTAACAAGCAGGCCTCAAAGGTCAGACTGGAAGGTCTTTCAGCCTTTCACAGCCTACATCTCTGAATTGATTCAGTGTCTGTTCAGTCTGCACTGCCCCAGTAGGGGGAGAGGGGGCTGTTGACTAGAGCCCCCAGTTTTTTGGTTTTTTTTTTTTCAGTTTTTTAGAATGTCTTTTTATTGTGGTAAAAGTCATGTAATATAGAACATCCTATTTTAACCATATTTAACTGTACGTTTCAGTTAGAGCCCCCAAATTTTGACAACAAATTACTAAACCCAAAATTGGCTCAAACTTTTAATAAATATATAATAATATTTAGTAAAAGTAAATAATAGCATTCAAAATATGATGTGTACTGCAGGGTACTTGTCTTTTTCAGACTCTTTAACTTCAAGAGCTTGTCAGTTGATGTATCATGACTGATTTTAATTGGGGTAAACATTCAAAGTTTAAAAAAAAAAACCTCACTAGAGGTCTGATTTTGGGGAAAAAACAGAAAAATTACAAACACACATTTAGGAAGTAGGTAGATAATAATACAAAAGAATATGCAATGGTAATAGCTGACATTTCCAAAGATTCTTATATATGCCCTGTTCTGTGCTAGGCACATAGATACTTAGATATATTACTTCCCTTTTTTTCTTACTTTATGATAGCAGCATCATTATCATCTTTGTAATATAATAGCTAACAAGGAGGAGGAAATGGCAACCCACTCCAGTGTTCTTGCCTGGAAAATCCCAGGGATGGAGGAACCTGGTGGGCTGCTGTCCATGGGGTCGCACAGAGTCAGACAAGACTGAAGCGACTTAGCAGCAGCAGCAGCATCTAACAAACCAAGATTGGGTGTGTACTGTATGCCTTGCAATCTGCTAAACACTTTACATAGTCTCACTTAATACTTTCAATTCTTGTTATTACTACCTACCAGTCATTTTCTGCCTTTTAGGTAGGTATAAGGATGCCCATAGCTTACATTTATTGAGCTCTTGCAATGATGCAGTCAGTGGATCACATGTGTTTCTTGTTCGGTTCAGTTCTCATTGCAGCCCTGACTCATATGCAGATGTGTCTCTCAAGTGGCTGGGGTCTACACTCCACATGCCTTCAGATTTTAGAAGAGAAAATTTAACGTGGACTGCAGTCCTTTGGAGGGGAGACCATACACAGCTTTGACTTTGAAGAGTGAATAAGCAGTGAGCCAGGTGAGGGACAACCCTGCTGAAGCAAATGCAGAAGCAGAGATGCTAGTGGGTGCTGCTACTTATGTAACCTCAGGAAAGAAACCTGCCTGGTTAGAATTCCAAGGTGAGACTGCTGACCAGGAAGGCTGGGTTCAAGTCACACGGAATCTTCCACACTTTTCAGAGGATTATGGACTTAATGAGATGAGCGCTTCATTTCAGAAATCAATTTAGGGCTTTGAACATGGTAATGGTAAAACTGTGGCTCTTCACAGAACCATCTGGAAGCAACATGCAGTGTTGGCTGATTCGCATTGTACTCTTCTCCCTACAGGCATACAGCAGGGGCTCTGGCAAAGACAGCTGCCTCCTCTTTCCCATCACAGCCGCCACTGCCCTCTCTGCTTGTAAAAGTAAGAAAATCAGGAAGAATTTTATATGGCAGGGTTCTGATCAGAACTTGGCTGTTCCACTAGAAAAATAAGTTTGAAATTTACTGTTTTACACCAACAGTGTATCTGAGTTCAGTTCAGTTCAGTTACTCAGTCCTCTCTGATTCTTTGCGACCCCATGGACTGCAGCACGCCAGGCTACTCTGTCCATCACCAGCTCCCAGAGCTTGCTCAAACTCATGTCCATCAAGTCGGTGATGCCATCCAACCATCTCATCCTCTCTCATACTCCTCTCCTCCTGCCTTCATCTTTCCCAACATCAGGGTCTTTTCCAGTGAGTCAGTTTTTTGCATCAGGTGGCCAAAGTATTGGAGTTTCAGCTTTAGCATCAGTCCTTCCAATGAATATTCAGGACTAATTTCTTTTAGGATTGACTGGTTTGATATCCTTGCTGTCCAAGGGACTCTCAAGAATCTTCTCCAACCCCACCGTTCAAAAGTATCAATTCTTTAGTGCTTAGCCTTCTTTATAGTCCAACTCTCACATCCATACATGACCACTGGAAAAACCATAGCCTTGACTAGACAAACCTTTGTTGGCAAAGTAATGTCTCTGCTTTTTAATATGCTGTCTAGGTTTGTTATAGCTTTTCTTCTTTTTTAATTTCATGGCTGCAGTCACCATCTGCAGTGATTTTGGAGCCCCCAAAATAAACTCTCTCACTGTTTCTATTGTTTCCCCATCTATTTGTCATGAAGTGATGGGACCAGATGCCATGATCTTAGTTTTTTGAATGTTGAGTTTTAAGCCAGCTTTTTCATTCTCCTCTTTCACTTTCATCAAGAGACTGTTCAGTTTCTCTTTACTTTCTGCCATAAGGGTGGTGTCATCTGCATAGCTGAGGTTATTGATATTTCTCCTGGCAATCTTCATTCCAGCTTGTGCTTCATCCAGCCCAGCGTTTCTCATGATGTACTCTGCATATAAGTTAAATAAGCAGGATGACAATATACAGCCTTGACATACTCCTTTCCCGATTTGGAACCAGTCTGTTGTTCCATGTCCAGTTTTAACTGTTTCTTCTTAACCTGCGTGGAGATTTCTCAGGAGACAGGTAAGGTGATCTAGTATTCCCATCTCTTTAAGAATTTCCCACAGTTTATTGTGATCTACACAGTCAAAGGCTTCGGCATAATCAATAAAGCAGAAGTAGATGTTTTTCTTGAACTCTCTTGTTTTTTTGATAATCCAGTGGATGTTGGCAATTTGATCTCTGGTTCCTCTGCCTTTTCTAAATCCAGCTTGAAAATCCACGAACCTATGGACACCTTATCTTTGACAAAGGAGGCAAGGATATACAATGGAAAAAAGACAATCTCTTTAACAAGTGGGGCTGGGAAAACTGGTCAACCACTTGTAAAAGAATGAAACTAGAACACTTTCTAACACCATACGCAAAAGTAAACTCAAAATGGATTAAAGATCTAAATGTAAGACCAGAAACTATAAAACTCCTAGAGGAGAACATAGGCAAAACACTCTCTGACATAAATCACAGCAAGATCTTCTATGACCCACCTCCCAGAATATTGGAAATAAAAGCAAAAATAAACAAATGGGACCTAATGAAAATTAAAGACTTTTGCACAACAAAGGAAACTATAAGTAAGGTGAAAAGACAGCCCTCAGATTGGGAGAAAATAATAGCAAATGAGGAAACAGACAAAGGATTAATCTCAAAAATATGCAAGCAACTCCTGAAGCTCAATTCCAGAAAAATAAATGACCCAATCAAAAAATGGGCCAAAGAACTAAACAGACATTTCTCCAAAGAAGACATACAGATGGCTAACAAACACATGAAAAGATGCTCAACATCACTCATTATCAGAGAAATGCAAATCAAAACCACAATGAGGTACCATTACACGCCAGTCAGGATGGCTGCTATCCAAAAGTCTACAAGCAATAAATGCTGGAGAGGGTGTGGAGAAAAGGGAACCCTCTTACACTGTTGGTGGGAATGCAAACTAGTACAGCCACTATGGAAAACAGTGTGGAGATTTCTTAAAACACTGGAAATAGAACTGCCATATGACCCAGCAATACCACTTCTGGGCCATACACACTGAGGAATCCAGATCTGAAAGAGACACGTGCACCCCAATGTTCATCGCAGCACTGTTTATAATAGCCAGGACATGGAAGCAACCTAGATGCCCATCAGCAGATGAATGGATAAGGAAGCTGTGGTACATATACACCATGGAATATTACTCATCCGTTAAAAAGAATTCATTTGAATCAGTTCTAATGAGATGGATGAAACTGGAGCCCATTATACAGAGTGAAGTAAGTCAGAAAGATAAAGAACATTACAGCATACTAACACATATATATGGAATTTAGAAAGATGGTAACGATAACCCTATATGCAAAACAGAAAAAGAGACACAGAAGTACAGAACAGACTTTTGAACTCTGTGGGAGAAGGTGAGGGTGGGATGTTTCGAAAGAACAGCATGTATATTATCTATGGTGAAACAGATCACCAGCCCAGGTGTGATGCATGAGTCAAGTGCTCGGGCCTGGTGCACTGAGAAGACCCAGAGGAATCGGGTGGAGAGGGAGGTGGGAGGGGGGATCGGGATGGGGAATACATGTAACTCTATCGCTGATTCACATCAATGTATGACAAAACCCACTGAAAAATTAAAACAAACAAACAAAAAAAAAACTCAATGCAAAACAAAACAAAACAAAACAAAAAATAAATAAATAAATCCAGCTTGAACATTTGGAAGTTCATGGTTCACATACTGTTGAAGCCTGGCTTGGAGAATTTTGAGCATTACTTTGTTAGTGTGTGAGATGAATGCAATTGTGAGATAGTTTGAACATTCTTTGGCATTGCCTTTCTTTGGGACTGGAATGAAAACTGACCTTTTCCAGTCCTGTGGCCACTGTTGAGTTTTCCAAATTTGCTGGCATATTGAGTGAAGCACTTTCACAGCATCATCTTTTAGGCTTTGAAATAGCTCAACTGGAATTCCATCACCTCCACTAGCTTTGTTTGTAGTGATGCTTCCTAAGGCCCACTTGACTTCACATTACAGGATGTCTAGCTTTAGGTGAGTGATCACACCATTGTGATTATCTGGGTCATGAAGGTCTTTTTTATATAATTCTTCTGTGTATTCTTGCCCCCTCTTCTTAATGTCTTCTGCTTCTGTTAGATTCATACCCTTTCTGTCCTTTATTGTGCCCATCTTTGAATGAAATGTTCCCATGGTATCTGTAATTTTCTTGAAGAGATCTCTAGTCTTTCCCCTTCTATTGTTTTCCTCTGTTTCCTGTGTCTGAATTAGTATTCAAATCAGACTGGTGACTGATTAAATTAAAAATAATATAACACCAAATCAGTGTACAAATCTCTGTATTCGAGATCAGTGTACAAATCAGACTGGCAATTGATGAATTTAAAAATAATGTAACAGCTGGAATCCCTGGGTGCCGGGATTAGATTTGGAAGTTTTCATCAGCTTTGAGGACTGTTAGCCCCTCAGGCAAGGTGGGGTTCTAAAGCCCCATCCCCTCTGCAATGCTTGGATGAAGCATCCCAAACTCATCTGATCACACTCCCTTTCTGCTCCTGTATCTCCACCTATTAGGATGAGGGTCTGTTAAACAGCAGCCCAAGAGAAAATGGGAGAAAGATTGCTGTAATAAGATCATAAAAGTGTCATTACTGTAGATCATTGGCTAGGGCTCAGAAATACTTTCATTATGGTGAATTTCATCTATCAGCTCAAAACATTTTACAAGTAAACAAATGAGTTACCAGTTTACCTCCTAGGACTCTTCAAGTGAGAGTTTATCCCACCAAAATAGTTTTTCAACAACCACCCCTCCCCACCAGCCTATGCTATCCTTTTTGCTAATTCATAAGCCAGATGTTGATGATACTTTTATATACACTTAGCAAACCCCAGCTCTGCCAAACTGTGTGAATGGCAGTTGACCCTGGTAGATAGAGACCCGGGGTACTTTAACATGATGCACAATTTCCTGATCATCTCTCTTACTGTAAGGATGTTAGAGCCAGCAGCTGCCATGACTCAACATGCATGGCAGGAATATACATAGCATAGTAACATAGTCTTCTGTTTTTTTGGAAATGTGTTTATAACTGTTTTGTGGATGGGTTCCCATACCTCAAACAGGTGTATGTTTAATAAAACAAACAAAGGAAAAACATCACTAAAAAAACCTGAACCAGGAAGCAGGAGAAGCGTGACCTACTCCCATCTCTCTTCCTGTGAGATGACATCTTTTTATTTCATCCATTTCCTCATCCATAAAGCAAGTTAGATGAATTAGAGTATCTGAGTATTCCTTTTATTTGATTAATGAGCTCATCTAAGACTGGCTACATGTTCAAAACACTTACTCTAAAATTAGTGGATTTTTGGTTAAGGGTGTCTTGTACTCAAGATAGGAGTTTAAATTTACCTAAAATTTTACATCTGATACATGCAAAAGCTTGTTGTTGTTCAGTCACTAAGTCATATCTACTTCTCTGCAACACCATGAACTGTACCACACCAGGCTCCCCCATCCTCTACAATCTCCCAGAGTTTTCTCAAATTCATGTCCGTTGAGTCTGTGATGCTATCTAACCATCTCCTCTTCTGCCATCCCCTTCTCTTATTGCCTTCAGTCTTTCCCAGCATCAGGTCTTTTCCAATAAGTCAGCTGTTCACATCAGGGGCCAAAATATTGGAGCTTCAGGTTTAGCATCAGTCCTTCCAATGAATACTCACTGTTGTACTCAACCCTAAATATTCTGTAAATGCTCTGTTGAGCCAAGGGGCTGGTGTCCTCTTGCAGGACTTCTCAGGGCTTTTAATGAGTCCTTACAATGTCTTCAAAATCATTTGATTATAAAACTCAATATTTTCCTAAGAAAGAACATTCACAGGTTAATGCTGTGCTAGAGCCCTCAGCCTCCAACCTTAAGCTCACTCTGCTGAACTTTCTGCTTAAAATTGCAAGCAGGATGCCTTTGACAGACTACTTGTGAGATCAGAGGTACCAGTCTTACCTTAGAATTCTCACAGATAAACCTATAAAGCAGAAATGTTGACTGCCTCTTTCCTTTTTTTAAAAAAATATTTATTTGTATTTATTCATTTATTTGGCTGCACCCAGTCTGAGTTGCAGAAAGTGAAGTCTTTGATCTTCGTTGCATCATGCAAGGTCTTTTGGCTGCAGCATGAAAACTCTTAGTTGTGGCATGATGGATCTAGTTCCCTGACCAGGGCTTGAACCCAGGCCCCCTGCATTGGAAGTGTGGAGTCTTAACCACTGAACCACCAGGGAAGTCCCTGATTGCCTCTTTCCTTTACCAAAAAAAAAAAAGAAATCTGAATCTGTTCTTTAGGGAACCCTCGAACAGAAAGTCCAGAATTGCTCCTGTTTTCTGCCACTTTATTTTTTAAGTCTTGATCTCCCAATTCAGAGAGAGAGGAGGTTTTAAGATGAGTCTGAGAAAAATTCACAGCATAGTGACTAACTCTTTTGGTTGTTAGTACCTAAATTACTTAGGCCAATATTTAATTAAAGCATGTAATAGGGAAGAATAGCATTGAAGTTTTGGGCATAAAACCAACTTGGGTTGAAACTCAGCTCTACTACTTAGAGGTGATTGTAATTCTGTGTAACGTGGTTAATCTCTCTGAATCTCACTTTCCTTATCTGCAAAATAGGAATTGTAAAAGCTGCCCCATAGGGTAACTGGGGCTATGATAGAAGATGTGTTGAGATTTATTGAGCTCCAACCATATGCAAAGCATAAGCTAGCTTTACATTTAAGGAATGTAGATTGTTAACTGGTTTGTGCCTAATTCCTCTACCTGGATGCCTTATTATTTCACATCATTTCCCTCAATAGAAAAATAAATATTCAAATTTAGAGGAAAAAAAGACATTTCTAAATAAAATTTAGCACAGGATAGCGAATAAAGGTTGATCTAGAATAATAAGGAAGTAATTACCTAGCCCTGTTTTCTGTCTTAAAAAAAACTCTTTACTATATGAGACTTGCTCTTTCTCTCTGGAAAGTACCAGATATGCTACAAATTTGCATAACAATCCCTCCCTTTTAGTGAAACACATGATATATAAGCTTTAGCCTTAAGGCCCTTCTTCAATGCTAAAAATGAATATTAAAGACTTTCAACATTATAATGAATAAAACTTAAATCTTTGAGAACCCAGTGTTCATCCTGACCCCTCATATTATTTCAAATGTATTTTGTACTAATTGTTTTGGGAAAACTCTTTCTCCTAGATTAATATTTCAACTGTTTTAAAATAGGTAAACTTTATTGTACATTATCACTTGAATAGAACAAATAATTTTAGTGCCTCCATAGACAATTGGCTTTCAAGTTGAGGCATGGTGATTTATTTTTAAATATAAAGAGAAATCATCAGCATTGAAATAGATTAAAATAGATGTCTTACTTAGAATTATAAAAGCAATTCCATTTTCATATGTCACATTTAAAGCACAGTTATTGTTTAAAAAAGATATTTCAGACTGATATTATGGGTTTATTAACAAGAAAAGCCACTGTGTAATAGTACAGTGATAAAGGATAAAGGATGAAAAAACAAGCAAAATATCATCTATTTTACTTTTTTGAATCTGTCTCAATGAAAATAATTTACACAAAGACAAAGGGGACCCAGTTATCAAGTTATCAGGCTCACCAATTATTGTGTAATACTTAGAAGTCTTAAGAATATGATACACAAAATAGTAAGTCATCAAGCAAGCTGGAATCACTTTTAAAACTAGAACTTCATATACAAGGGTCAGGAAAGTACTCTTCATATATATATATATATATATATATATATATATGTATATATATATATATGAGAAAAGGTTTTAAACTCCCAGTTCAAGATGACAGATTAAGCATACATTTATTGCCCTGTGCCTCAAATTCTACTGAAAAAAATTTATTGAGCACCTACTATGTAATGGGCAATTGAAATGAAAATACATCTGACAAGGTGAACATGGTAATGGTCTATCAGGAAGCTAGCACCTGGGGCAAATTCCCAAACTCAGGAAGCAGAGAATTAAGCTGAGAAACTAGAGAGAGCATCAAAAGTACAGTCCATAACAAGCTCAAGAAAATTTGGTGGTAATGAATTTGCCCTAAAATGAAAGAAAAAAGAAAAATAAATTTGCCCTGAGGAGAAATAGAGGAACTCCACACTCCTCCTTATTCCCTAAAGCAGGAATCAGCAAAATCTATAAAGGACCAGATAATAAATGTTTTTAGCTTTGTGGGCCATACAATCTCTCTCTAAAAAGCTCTCCACTCTTCTCTTGCAGGGTAAAAACAATCATAGGCAACATATAAGTGTGTTGTGTAGCTGTGTTCTAATAAAATTTATAAAAACTAGTAGACCACAGTTTGCCGATCCCTGATCTAAATTTTTACCTTAGTGTCTATATTATATAGAAATGGACAAATAAAAAATAATTTAAAGGGAATATATATGGCCAGAATTTTATCTCTAGTCCAGCCTCTTCTCTGCATCCCAGGTCAGTCTGACTGCCGTTCCCCACATCCAGGTAATTCCTGCACCCCAGCATACCCAGTGTTAATCAGTTATACATAATGAATCCTTGTGATGAATCTTGGCCTTTCCTTTTCTACTCTTTATCTCAATTAAAGAGCCTGTTTCACTGCTTGAATGAATCAGTTCATTTCTCTCCCTCTTTCCTGTCAACAACAGTAGCAGAAGTCCCCTAGACCACTACAGTACCCTCCCATCAGGTCCATGCTCATCCACCCATTTGTCTATCCTTCCATCCATCTACCCATCCATCCATCCATTCATTCATTCTATCCAATCTCTTCTCCATATTTTCAGTAATTTGTTCACCAAAAGTTTATTGCGTGCCTTCTACATACCAGCCACACTTCCAGACACTGGACTTAAACTGGTGAACAAAAGACGTTTTTTAAAATGATATTTTGTGGAGCTTCTATTCTGGTCTATGTGTAGACCAGGAGTAGAGTGAGAGGCGTCTGGAGTGCTGGGGCAGTTCAGTTCCATTTAGTCACTCAGTCATGTCCGATTCTTTGTGACCCCATGGACTGCAGCACGCCAGGCTTCCCTGTCCATCACCAACTCCTGGAGCTTGCTCAAACACAGGTCCATCAAGTCAGTGATGCCATCCAACATTCTCATCCTCTGTCATCCCCCTCTCCTCCTGTCTTCCATCTTTCCCAGCATCAGGGTCTTTTCCAATGAGTCAGTTCTTCACATCAGGTGGCCAAAGTATTGGAGCTTCAGCATCAGTCTTTCCAATGAATATTCAGGACTGATTTCCTTTAGGATGGACTGGTTGGATCTCCTTGCAGTCCAAGGGACTCTCGAGAGTCTTCTTCAGCACCACAGTTCAAAAGCATCAATTCTTCAGCGCTCAGCTTTCTTTATGGTTCAACTCTCACATCCATACATGACTCCTGGAAAAACCATAGCTCTGAATAGATAGACCTTTATCGGCAAAGTGAGCTCTCTGCTTTACTGTGCACTTATCAGGGTGGTTGGAAGAAGCCTCTTTGTGGTAAGGATCAAGCAAACACTTGAAGGACTCAGTCAGTTGTGTTCCTGTCTACCTCGAGGAAGGGCAGCCCTGACAAAGAGAAGTTTCAGACAAAGTTCCCAATGTGGGAACCTACCTATTGTTCTTGGAACCTCCAGGAGGCCAGTGCGGCTAGAGCAGAGTTGGTGGAAGACAGTCGTCGTATCATTGCAGTAGATGAAGGAAAGACCTAAACTCTCTGTGAAGGGGACCAGAAACCACTGCAGGGTTTTGAGCAAAAGGTTTGACTTAAAAGAAGAGTTGAGGCAGCTGAGGGGATGATGGGATGAAGAGGGCAAGAGTGAGACCAGGAGGCTAGTCAGAAGGCAATGCCAGTCATCCAGGCTGGAGATGATGATGGCTGCAAACGAGAAGGGTGGCCATGACAGAGGGCAAAGTGGTCAGATTCCAGATGGACTGGACATGGTGTGTGGGAGAAAGAGAAGCTCAAGTATGCACCAAGGTCATCCTCGGAAGGACAGAGGTGCCATCAATAAAAGAGGTTCAGGGTGGGGACCACAAGGAGATTGGTTGGTACTGGACAAGTGCCTTCTTTTCAAAAGCTACTTGTGCCTGGTCACCCTGTTTTCCTCTTCCCTGGCCTCATTCCCTCCCTTCCTTATACAGAGAGTAAGATCCTCAGTGTTCCCTGCATAAGGCTCTGCATTGGGTCCCTACTTCCTCTCTGACTTCACGTTTATACTAGATTTCCCATTAGGCTTATTCTTTGGGCCACACTGGCTTCTCTTTAGCTCCCTGAATGTGGATACTCTTTCCGTTCTCCAGCATAAGCAATTCTTCTGCCTGGAGTGCCCAGCCGTTCTCCCGCCCCGAACCTCCTGCTGCCTTCATTTATCTCAGTTAAATCCTGTTCAAGCTTCGGGTCTCAACTTTGACACCATTACTTTAAGAAAACCTCCAGGTCTCCCCATGTGCTCTCTCCCAATGCACTCCCATCTACTTCGTGTAATTATATAACTGTATAATTATTTGATTCATGTCTTCTTCCCACTAGACTGTACATTCCCAGGGGGCTGGATTCACATGTTTTGCTCACCACTGTACCTCCAGTGCCTTGTACAATATTTACATTTACTAAGTACTTAGTAGATGTCTGTTGAATGAATGAATTACAGCTTTCCATCCACCTAAAAGAATATATCAGCTTATACGTTAATTTTTTCCAGAGTGTTTTAGGGATATTATAGCATAGGGCGGAGAAGGCAATGGCAACCCACTCCAGTACTCTAACCTGGAAAATCCCATGGGCGGAGGAGCCTGGTAGGCTGCAGTCCATGGGGTCTCGAAGAGTCGGACACGACTGAACGACTTCATTTTCACTTTTCACTTTCATGCATTGGAGAAGGAAATGGCAACCCACTCCAGTGTTCTTGCCTGGAGAATCCCAGGGATGTCAGAACCTGGTGGGCTGCCGTCTATGGGGTCACACAGAATCGGACACGACTGAAGCGACTTAGCAGCAGCAGCAGCATGGGTTAGGAATATTGAACTTGAAAAAACACAAAGGAAATAATACATTATCACTTATAATAATTATTAATATCATTTAAAGTTCATTATGTTTATTACCAAGCTCAAGCTCATACTGTTTGGTGCACGACAGGCCAGTAGATTGAGAGACCAGTTGTTGGGGTAAAGAATAGTGACTTTATTTGGAAAGTCAGCAAACAGAAAAGATGGTGGACTTTGTCACAAAGAACCCTCTTGCCTGAGTTAGAATTTAGGCTTCTTTTATACTAAAAGGGGAGGAAGTAATTTCAAACATTTCCTGATTCCCATCAGCCTCCAGAGGAGATAAGTTAATTTCTCCCTGCAGTCATCCATGGGTGGGCCTGGTCAGGATGTTTCCTGTGAGCTAAAGAAAGGTATTTAAACTGATACTCATTACCTGCGAAGCAGGGTTCCCAGAGATGGACCATCATGTACGTATGTGTATGTATCAGTCCCTCAATCATATTTGATTCTTTGCGACCCCATGAACTATGGCCCATCAGGCTCCTCAGTCCATGGGATTCTCCAGGTAAGAATACTGGAGTGGGTTGCCATTTCCTTCTCCAGGGGATCTACCCAACCCAGGGATCGAACCTGGGTTTCCTGCATTGCGGGCAGACTCTTTACCATCTGAGCCACCAGGGAAGCCCTTGATGTATAGTCTAAACTTATAGATGACATCCCTTTAGTGGTTAGCTTGTAATAGAATACAAAGGTTTTCCCCTATTACGTGCTCATTAAAGAGAACAAACCACAAATGGTCCCTTTCCTGTAAAATATGGCGCTGCTCACCAGTTTCTGGTCCTCAGAAAACAGAGGGTATTACAGATTCACATTCATTGTCTATCCCTTGAAGACAAACTAAGTCTTTTTTTTGTTTTTTTTTTTTTTTGCCAGTAAAACATGAGCAGAAATGATATATGCCAATTTCAGACAGAGGCTTTTTTTTTTTTCCAGATGGAGGCATTTGAGAGCTGGTGTGCATCCCTCAGGTGGCTCAGTGGTAAAGAATCTGCCTGCCAATGCAGGAAGAGCAGGTTTGATCCCTGGGTTGGGAAGATCTCCTACAGTATGAAATGGCACTCTATTCCAGGATTCTTGCCTGGAAAATTCTACGGACAGAGGAGCCTGGTGGGCTACAGTCCATAGCGTCACAAACAGTTGGACACGACTGAGTGTACACGCATTGTGCACCCCTCCAGCCTCCCTCGCCTGGAATAGAAACTTATTTTCTCACAGTTTTGGAGGCTGAAAGTCCAAAATCAAGAAGTCAATAAGACTATGCTTCTTCTGAAGGCTCTAGGGGACAATCTTTTATTGACTCTTCCTGGCGGCTGTTGGTAATCCCTGGTATTTCTTGACTTGTACATGCATTACTCCAGTCTCTGCCTCCAACTTTACTTGGCCTTCTCCTTGTGTCGCTTTGTGTCCAGGTATCCCTCTTCTTTCTCTTATAAGGACACCAGTTGTTGGATATAGGATTTAATCTAATCTGGTGGGCAAGACAGAAGAAACTGTGTTGGCTGAAGTTGTCAGAGAATACCAAAGGATAACACTTACTAGGGGCTATGCTTAACAGGGCTCATGGTATGTTCCAAAGACTGTGCTAAGCATGTTATAGGTATTATACTATTTAAACCCCATGGAGGTTGTTTACCATGAGACGGGTATTTTTATCCATTTTACAAGTGAGAAAACAGAGGTTTAGTGAGGTTTTTAAGCAGCTTGCCCACAGGTCACTGAGAATTCCAAACCAGCTCAGTCTAATTTACAATCCTGAGGTCTAGGGACTTTCCTGTGTTGCTCCTTCAATTCACCTGTTCCTTTGATGGTCTGCTAGACAACAGGAATCTAGATTCTGAACTACACAAAGTTTGCTTTTCTTTCTATACCCCAAGGTTGCATTGATCATGTGGCAAAATTAACAATTAGAAAGAGAATAGAATAGTCAAACTACTCTTCAATTTCTATTTCAACAATGGCTTCCCTAGCTGATTTTTATGAACTAGTTAAATTCAGCTTTCCACCTTTCCTTTTATAAGATGCAACCAACTTTCAGACTTCAATTTTTTAACTTGGCCATGGATGCAAAGATCTGTCATATCAGAGGCCTTCATTTCTCCTCTAAGCATTAAAACAATTAGAAGAAACAGCAGGATCAAAAGAATCAACATGAAACCAAACCAACCCTAATTTTAAGTGTTTCCAACTTTGTTTCAAAACATCTTTATGAGGATTGTTTTTCAAACAGCAGTGTGTGAAGCCTTCTGCTTTTGAAAACTGACTTTACTATAGATACATAGCCTGTTTTTTATGCCTGGAGAAGCAGGGAATACCCAAACTGGCATTCAGCAGTAACAAATATAAATTAGACCATTAAAAAAAGTTGTAGGAATGTTAAAATCCATGTTGACTGGTTTTTACATTTACCTGGCAGCATTCCCATGCTACCATTGGCATGGAGATTGGAAAATGAAACTTTCCATCAATCTGTCACTTGCTTGCTACTGTTTCCACTTACTTTACCGTGAATCCAATTTTTAAAACTTTTTAATGTTAAAAAAGTTTGATGCTTTTTTGTTTTCTCTTTAAAGACATTTCTCAAACATAAAAACACTCATGAAAAGAGTTTCTAAAAATCAGTCAAAGATTTAGTTTTCCAAATACTCAGCTGTTTAACATTCGAATAATTGCCTTTTTAAATTTTTTTTCCCACATTTAGTCTGAATGCTTTGGCATGGGGGGAGCCCCACAGTCTGAAAGTAACTTTGTCCTGGCTCTCCCCACTGCATTTATTATAGAAACTGGAAGACACATCTGCTTTTCAACAGGGCCAGGGAAAGCTGAGGTTTCAAGGAATAAAGTCGAGTTTCCCAGAACTTTGGTGGAAACAAGTTTGGCATGGTCACACCTAGGTATTCTCGAAAGAATTTCCTTGAGGATAAACCCGCTGAGATTCTTGAAGCTAGACTGGAGGTCACAGTGGAAGGGGAAGCTCTCACTGGTCCTCTCATAGGGGTCCTAGAAACCAGTAGGCACTCAATCATGTTTACACAAATGAACGAATCCCAGTAACGTCGTATCGCGTCTTATAAAGACTGAAAGATGATTATCTTGGACTGGAAAGTAAGAGAGCTGCCTACCTGGAGCGTAAGGTGCCTCAGGCTGGCATCCGGAGCTTGGCGATCTCATTTCGCTTTGGCATCATCCCGAGCTGCTCTGCCTGAAGCTGGCGCGACGTTAGAGGGAAGAAATCAATGCGAGGAAAATCAGAGAGCAGAGGGTAGGGAACAGATGTGAGGAGAAAGGGAGGGCAGTCCTTGAAATGAAAGAAATAAATTGGACTCCCACAGCTGGAAGGACAAGTCCCTCAGTGTCGTCAGGGATGTGGGATGAGGGGTAATTTTGCCCTCCCTAACCCCCATGTTTCCCACGGTTCCAACTTGTTTGCTGCCCATCTTTTCAGTTCCTGGACCCTAAGGACAAACCGAGGGGCAGTAGGTGGCGGCGTACAGAAATTAACACACTGAGCGGCCTTTGGCACCTCCCGTCCTTGCTCCCCGGTGTGTCCACAGCGCCCAGCAGCTGTGTGCTGCTGCTGCTGCTGCTGCTAAGTCACTTCAGTCGTGTCCGACCCCGTGTGACCCCGTAGACGGCAGCCCAGCAGGCTCCCCCGTCCCTGGGATTCTCCAGGCAAGGACACTGGAGTGGGTTGCCATTTCCTTCTCCAACGCAGCACCTTTGTAGGCACTCCCTAAACATCTGGAGAGCAAATGAGCTGCAAGTTTGCAGCGCTGAGTACGTGGAGCTGGGGAAACCAGGACAGCAGAGGGGGTGTCTCCGACCACAAAAGACGTGCGGGCGCGTGCGGAAGGCAGTGGCGGCGCAGGGCAAGGGGCTGGCCGCGAGCCGGGCGCCGCGCGGGGGGCGATGCCTGCGTAGCGCCCGGAGTGGGGGCGCCCGGCACCACGGCGACACGTGGAGCCGGGACAGGCGGGTGGGGGCGGGGGTGTGCCCGCGCCGTGTCCCCCGCGCGTGCGGCCGGCCGGGCGGCTGCGTGAGTCACGTCGGGGCTCGCCTTTATAACCGCCGGCACGATCGCGCGAGTGGCCAGTCCGGCACTCGGCGTTCGGTGCTCCAGCCCGCGCATCCCCAACGGTCCCCCAACAGCCACTCAGGCCCCAGGGTGCCATGAGAAGCCCGCGCTGCGCCCGCCTGCTGCTTCTGCTGCTGCTGCTGCCGCTGCTGCTCACGCCTCCCGCCGGCGACGCCGCGATCATCACCGGGGTAAGCGGCCGGGGCGCACCTGTCCACCCGGGGTGCGCGCCCTCCTCGTGCCGCGGGGTCGTGGGGGCGGGAACCGAGCGGGAGACGGGGTGAGGACCGCGACCCGGAGGTGGGGGCGCGGGAGGGTTATCCCGGACCGGGTCACCTGCCCCACTCGCCCCTTGGAGCGGCTGGAAAAGTGCCCTGATCCCTAAGCAACGGATGGCCAGGACTTCAGGCGCGCCCTGGAAGAAGACGTGACTACAGTCGCTCCCCACCACCTTCTCCTGCTTGCCTGCCCCTCTGGCCTCGTGTTTGGTCTTTTTTTCTCTTAAGTTAAAAGAAGTTTCCTTTGGCAGTTTTCTCGAGCAGTTTTTCCCGGCTTTTCCAGCCTCTGTCCTTAAAATTTAAGTGCCTTAAAATGCAAAGGGGCAAGACCCCCAGATCCTGGGAGTCTTTAATTCTGCGGTTGAGGAGTTTGCTCCCCAAAGCATCCTCTGCAAAAATCCTTTGATATAACTTGGCCCAAGGTCATGAGTGCACTTTTTAAAAGCAACGTGGGTCCTTTCTTCTGAGTTCCAGCGTTTTTCATTTTTTCCCCCAACATCCTGAGATTCTCCTTATAAAAGTTTTGTTTTCTGCTCCTGATAAAGCACCTACAGTGCTTTGGCTTAATTATGGAGTAGGTGACCCAGGAGATGTTTCAGTTTAGAGAGATGTCATCATTTGTGGAAGTAGGAACTAGTTCAGTTCTCTCCTAGGTCCACCAACAGTTTTCTTTGTGTGCATCGGAAGGATAAGGTTACAGCACAAAATGAAAATGTCTACTTTATGCCAACAATGCAGAATCGCTACCATTTCCTGATGGTTCAACTCTTCTAAGTCTGAAAGTATTTTACACCTCCATTAGATTATTTCAAATATCTAAGTGCACATAATAGGGTTTAAAGAAAACACTTCTATGTTTGAGATGATAGTACACAGATAATGAAATATCATTTAAATTTAAGGGAAATGTCATTGTCTTGAGAAAATTAAGCTCTATTGTCTCCATGTGCTTATAGCACATTGAAAGTCCTTGTATTATAACAGTATTTGGTTACAACCAATAGATATTTGGGTTATGGCCAAGAGATAATTAATAAGTATTGTGATATTTATTAGTATAGTTTGTAGAGATTTTTACAGATATAGATGTATTTGAATAGCTTTGTCAGTCCTTGTGGTTGAAAAAGTTTTTACAGGTCTTTCTAATACAAGAGAATTGAAATCTGATTGGTTTTTCCCGTCTTCCCCTGCTGGCTCTTTAAATTTCTCCTAATCCTCTGAGCCCCAAATTCCTTTGTGATATAAGTATCTTTTTGTTCCATTCACAAGACAACACCATTTGAATAGATTTGCAGTGGGTTAAAGATGAAGGGCATTAAGAAACAGCTGTCTAATTAAAAATATATAAACCTATGCAAGTCTTTATAAGTATTTCCAAGGACTGAACCTTATTTTTACAAAGTGAAATTTTATCACATTGAATGTTTATCTGTTAAAGTTTAAACTGGGCTTATATGATTATATGTGTTCCTTTACTTGTTGTAAATCAGTGCTAGAAAATAAAAGGATCTTTAAAAATTTCTCTAAAACAGCATGGCAACAAAGAAATACAGTTATGTTTCCATGACAGGAACCATCTGGAGTCAAATGAAAAACCTAGTAACTTATCTAGATATGTCATCTCTAGGATGTTTAAAATCCAAATCATTGATTGAAATTTAAGAGATTTTGGCTGGATTTTGATTGTCTTATTAAAAGAGCTAGTGGGGCTTTAGAATTCCTGGTCTTGAGCATCTGTTGAAATAAAATATTGCCTAAAACCTCCACCTTAAATATTTACTTTTGGGGAGGTAGTAACGTGGTTGTTTTTGAATTGATTTATATGTCCACATAGATTTGTTAAAACTGTAATGAAAAAGATCATATAGTGAACATCTCATTTATGGAATGTAATGGCTACGTACGTGTGATTTCTGATGTTCAGACAAAAACTGGAAAAATGGAACTGTTTGTATATTTTCCTATAAATGTCCAAACACCCCAAGATGAAAATTGTAGTTTTTATCCAATACTTGTTTTAATTAGCTCAAGAAAAAATTCTAATGGGGGAAATAAATAACTCTAAAACAATATAGCTGATCACTTTAATGAAAAAATAATGAATAAGAGTATCCCCATATATTTGTTTTGAGAAGTTATAGCTGTCCCCAAAACTAAGAACTCTGAAGAAGTGTCTTAGTTGTTTCCATTAAATCTGCACTTAAATTTGTCTAAATTATAGATTTTTTTAGCTCCTTACATATATAGTATAGGATGTTCTCACCTTAACACTATCAAAAGAGATTACCGAAAACCATTCAAACAAAGCATCCTACTTATGGATGGTTCTAGGAAAGAACAATAGTTCTTTGGATCTATTTTCATGCAAATAAGCTTACACTTTATTATTTACTTCTGTTTAGTCAAGTGAGGAAATTCCTCCATAGTTGATTCTTTGATTATATGTATTTACAATTTTTATATTAGGAACAAGTGTCTTGAGTAATCACTGTTGATAATTGCATCTGTCAATTGCATTTCTGAATCTGATGGATCTCATAGAATAGTTTCATTAATCTTATATTGTACACATATGTATACCCTAAGGCAATAATTTCCTTTTTGCAGGTTACTCACCCGAAAAAAAAAAGAGTAACATAAGGCAAAAGTATTGGTCTGCCCATTCTTAGCCTATGAAATTTCTTTCTTTCAAAAGGAATGGTGAAAATCAAGTCAGAGGTGTGAGCAACGTCAAATCTCATGAACCAAAGTGCAAATATTTGAAAGAGAAAATGAGTTATACTTTTAAATTTACATTGGTATCTTTGTGGATCTGGAGCATTTCATGATAGTTTTAGAGACTATTTAAATCTCTCTTTACAGTTTGGCCCACTTTATTCTACAATTAATAGTTATAGAATCTTGTGATTCGATTTATGTAGTTCCTAATGGCCATGTATGGTAAAAAACCAATATAAACTCCTTCAAGTTCAAAGCTGTTTCATCCATAAAGCACTAGAAAAAGAGAGCTAATTTTGTTTTTTGAAAAGTGTTGGGGTTTAAAATTTTCATAATGTATGGACCATTATTTAGGCTTTTTTTTTTTTTTTCCACCAAGTGGGAAAATCTCCTCTGATCAGATTTTACTGTAAATATGTTCAAATAAATGATTACAGTTTTTTTTTTAACATGTCAGATTATTAAAATCATAGCTGTGGGATATTAAAAGGGCTTTTTTTTAAAACTGCTAATTTTAGCCTGAGCCTTTCTGATTATCTTTATCTGTTTGTTTATTACATTTCAGGCCTGCGAAAATGACCCCCAGTGTGGTGGAGGCATGTGCTGTGCTGTTAGTATCTGGGTTAAGAGCATACGGATTTGCACACCGTTGGGCAAAGTGGGAGACAGTTGCCATCCGATGAGTCATAAAGTTAGTATATATATGTGTTCTTGTTGGTTCTCTTACCTTTCAGTTACTCAACTCCAAGCAAGGCCGCTATGACATGAAACGTGCTAGAAATTGGAAGTCAGAGAAGATGAAGTGGAACACCTCTTCCATTCTCCTCTCCATTTCCATCTGAGAGAACTGTATTCTTACCATCCTTATTTAATTGATCAATTTACTTATCTTTGTTCTCATGGCATTAGAAACATTTCATAAAAATAATTTGAAACACTGAATTTTGCTTAGCAGTTTTAGGATATAAATATATATTACTTTTGGATATATGAATATATTTTATATCCTAAAAGACCATTTATGTATATATGCTACCATTTATATTATATACATATATATGTGTATATATAAAATACTGTGTATACTTCTTTGGTGAAATCAGAATATGAAAGCTCTTTAAAAAAGTTTTAATGTCAGACCTACTGAAAAGGCAGAAGCACATAAGTTTGTGCTTTGGGTTTTGTAGAAAATGATCCATGATGCAATCACTCTTGTATTTTAATTTGAAAGTCCTACATTTTGACTCTCTCCACAGGATGCAATGTTCACAACCCTGGAAATTCATGATGTTAACCTTCCCAATTTATTCTGCTATCTAACAGCTCAATATCACAATGACCTAAACACCATTTTTGGAAAGTTATTGACAGGAAGTGGCAAGAGTGACGGGAGGGTGGGATGGGACTGCAGAGGTTGTGTCCTCAGGCGTTGCAGACCCTCCTGTCTGCAGGGAGCTGTGTGGGACTTCTGCAAGTGGGTGGGTGGCAGGTAGGAGGGAGCAAAGTCTGTGGAGCCTGGAGAATCCGTGTCCTTCAGATACAAAACATGTGAAACCCAGTATGGTTCCAGCCAAATCCCCCAGGGGTGCCAGGCTGCAGGTGCCTTGCGCTTCTTGGGTCATCAGTACATCCTCACTTAGCAGCAGTTACATGGGGCCCAGGGTGCAGGGTGGGTGCGGCGTGGTATGTGTGTGCTGGAGGACACGTCCCAGGCCTGGTGGTTTGTTGGAAGTAAGTTCAGTCCTCTGCAGTGTTCTCTCTCTACCCGTCATATCCTCTAAAAACAGGTTAGATGTTCTCAAAGCAAACTGAATTCTGCATTCTGCCTTCTTGTCGCCACGTGTGACTTAGGGTTTAAAATTGAAATGGAGCCAAATGTCTTTCCTATACTCCACAGTCACAGATAACAGCTAAGGTTTTGACTCTATCTGAATGAAATATGGAAATAAATAGGCTGGAGTTCGCTCGATGTGCTGCGGTGGGGACCCTGGTTGTTTAGAGCCATCTCACGATGACCTTGGGCTCTCCCGTGGTTTCCTTGAGAAACACTTCCTGTTGCATTGGTACCATTCCTCACAGTGGTTTGACCGCTTGAGTCGGGACTGGCATTTGTAAGCATGATATGCACCTTTTATTCCTGGCCATTTTGAGACAGGAAAGGTTTCAAAACCGTTAGTTGTCTGGCTCTGTGCCAAGCCGCTAACCCCATTCCCCTTGGTGGGGGAGGGGGTGGGGAGGTGAAGCCTGCCCAGCTGCCTTTGGCATTGGTCTTAGTTTTCTTCATCAGCCTTATCCAACGCGAGTCATCTTTTGTCCGTGGGAGTCGCTGTCGCTTAAGAGTTGACTCTTAATTCACTGTTCTTTCAGAATTAATTGTCTTTGTACATTGTTAGTATAACCTCGGATGCCCCAGCTGGTTAGCTAAAACAAGTCAAGAATGACACATTCTGAGCAACTATTTTTGTACAAATAGCAGTACTAGTTGCCACTTGTATGCCATGGTGTACCAGATCCTCGATATGATACTAAATGTTGTGATTCTCATTTAATACAAGAAGTCTGTGAAGTAAGGTTTGTTTTTCTCCCATCCTCTGCACAACATTCAGCTTCACAGGGGCTCAGTATGTGACTGAGGTCTCAAGGCGAAAGGTCAGAGAATAGACTCTGGATTTCGCTCTGTCCATCACTCCATTGGCATCTACTTCAGTGAAAGCTGTGGTCGTGTTTAATTTGAACTTTTTTTCAGTGCAGTTAACCCAGACAGGTTTGTGTAGGGAAGATGCTCCCTGAGGTGACACATAATAGTCCAGGGTTGAAATCTGTCTCATCCTGTAGTTCCGATGAGGTTTCCACATGTTGAGATATTTTGACAAGAAAACCAGATTCTGTTTTCCTGGTTCCTATAGTTTCTAGTTCAGATTTAATGCAAAGTCACTTTTGAAAGAAAACAAAATTGTTCTCCTGCCATAAACCCAGGAGCATCTCTGTGCTGTGTTTTTAATCACATTTTTTATAATAAAGTCAATGATAACAGATTATGGCTTTCATAGTAAAATTACGTGATAAAAGAACTGAAAGTACTGAAAAAGTAAGATTTTAATGTCAGATCTGAACTTACCCCCATTCAGATGTCCACTTGAACCATATTTTTAGACCTCAATATTACAGCTGTTCATATTGGTTATTTTACTGCCTTGAAAATACATTTTCATAGGTGATTTCAATAACCTAGTTCTTGTCCCAGAGTTGTTACTTGTTCTGAGTGAAATTAACTTTTCCTGGTGAAAACCTAGTTCTTCCAGAGTGTCTTTCAGCTATATTCTATTCAAAACAACTAAAAAAAAAAAAAAAAAAAAAAACCATTCTAAAATAAATATGTCCTGGTGAGACTCCACTCTAAAGTTTTACAGTTCATTAGTAGATGGTGAAAATATAGATGGACACTGTATAAAAGTTCTTTTAAATGTGATGTGCTCCTTACTTTCCCCCCTCCATTTTCTTTTTGCCTTCTAAAAAAAAAATAGATTAACTCTGATTGTGGTCACAGGGATTGGTGTATTAAAAATACAAGACTGTGAATAGGTGAGGACTATACCTGCTCTAATTTTAAACTTTCTATTCTGGTTTCGCTTAGACATTAGCCGCTGATATTATTTTGATAAAGTGAACAGTATTTGATGAATGAAATTAAGACCTATAGGTAGAAACTATTGAATTCATTTTACTATTTTGTTTCTGATGTATCAATTAATTAGACAGTTTAGACACTCCTAGGCTGTAATTTTGTAATTGTAAAATTTTTAACTTCACATTTGATCATTCAAAAATAGAATAAAATATGTCTACTTGAAAGGAATAGGATGTATGCTTTCTAAACACACTTTTAGGCAGATAGTAGTTATAACATGTATTGATTTTTTAAACAACTCATTTTTAATAATAAAGAGTGTATTATTAAATCACGTATCTACTGGGAACACTTTACTGTTTAAGAAACACTAGTTTCTATTAGTACCCACACTTTTATTAACAGAGCTTACAAAGGTTAGTCATGTCCATCCTATACTGTTTACTCATGGACTTTAGGAGTTTAAAATTATGTGATGAGTACTTTTGTTGCTTATTATTTTATTAAAATACTAAATTTAATCAACTATATTTCCTTCAGAAATTAACCTTATTTTTAAATTTTGCTCCATTTTTTATGTTAACATTTTTTAGCACTTGCTTTGGTTTTTTATTTTTGTTTTTAAGCTGCACTTTAAAACTTGACTAATACATTTTCCTTTTCTGAAGAAAATAATTTCCAATTAACAACAGGACTTCTGAGCCTGGGCCCTTTTGACATTTTAGACTGGATGACTCTTTGTTGTGGGGTGGCCCTGGGCATTGTTGGATGTTTACTAGTATCCCTAGTCTCTACCGGCTAGATCCCATAGCACCCCATCCCAGAATGGTCTCTAGATGTCCCCCTGGGCACTGCAGGGGGCTGGAATACCCCAGGTGAGCACCACTGTCTAATACTTCATTTACTTAGCCTTAGGAGACACAGCATGGGAGATCCAGCATCTTCACCCTCTAGGGAACTTATCAGCTCCCCAAGCACACAGCTGCTTTTGCCGTCATCCACGCAGGTGCTGGTGGCTGCCACACACGATCGCCAGGATGCGTGTGTGTCGGGGGGGCCCTTTGACCCACAGAAACTGCCACTCGTATTTCTTGCATATCTTTTATGCCCCTCTAGTCCCAGAGACTCAAGGTTCCCCAACTCAAGTCCAGTTCCATACAACCGAGGAGGCTGGCCCACCATTCCCTGTTTTCCTTTATTTTTTCTGGGGACACAGTGCAGTGGGAGGCCCAGGTCTGTGTCAGGCCCACTTCCGTCAGCACAGGCCCCAGGTTAACGTGATGCTCACGGGAAGGCGAGAGAGCAGTAATTGTCTATTTAGGGTTCGGAGAAGATATGTGCTGTGCTAAGGTGCTTCAGTTGTGGCCGACTCTTTGCGACCTTATGACTGTAGTCCGCCAGCTTCCTTGTTCATGGGATTCCCCAGGTAAGAATACTGGAGTGAGTTGCCATTTCCTTCTCCAGGGGATCTTCCCCACCCAGGGATTGAACCCACGTCTCTTACATCTCCTGCATTGGCAGGCAGATTCTTTACCAGTAGTGCCGCCTGAGAAGCCATGAGAATATATGCCTATTCCCAAAAGAAAAAAATATTAGAAGAAAGCATACAGCGGTACTCCTCATAGCTATTAAAACCAGAAACTGTGGGAATATGGGATCTGTCAGTTTTATTTTATGTACCTTTATACCATTTGAATTTTTTTGAACTATGTACTTCTATTGATAAGGTGGTAACAAAACCAGTTTTACTAAGGAAAAACACTATTGAGCCAGTGTTTCTTATGTCACGTGACTCAGCTTTTCTTCAAGTATCCCATGGTGTTTCCTTCTTTAACACAATCGACTCTGTTTTGAGAGATAGCAAATAATATTTTGGTTTCATATCAGCTGTGTTTTCTCTTTTAAAATGCTGCAAATGTATTGGGCATCATGCCTTCTCAAGAGTGCTGAAGGTTCTGCCTTGGTAACTCCTAGAATTTGCAGATTGGAAATCTATAGTATTAGAAACATTGACTTGAGTGGATAGTTGATTCTAAAGTAAACCCTCGCATTGGTACATGATTAGCTCCTTGGCTATATTTGTTCTTCTAAAGATGCATATTCTGTGAACACTTTCTTGTGCATGTGTGACTGTCAAACAGCTACTAGGCTTGCCATACATGAGTGTAGAAATAGCAGTGAATGGGCCAGTCAAGAAATTGGCAGATATCTACGGGGTGTTCACCGTGTCAGAAATTGTAGTCTGTGTGATGGAGAGCACGTAGATGGAGGAGAAAACTGCTACAGGCTGGTCCAATGTAGAAAAGCTCGGGTGAGGGAGGGAAAAACACAGGCTGGATCTTGAGAAAGGATAAATATAAGTAAAGGGCACCCAGGGATAAAGGAACCTGCCAGTCTAATCATTGTGTTAAATTGAGTTGCAGCAAATCTAGGTTGATGTTTACACAGTCATGATGCCCTGGGTAAGAAAAAGAATAATAGAAATTTTTGAAGGTTTTACAAAAACACATGACCTTGAGAACACATTGCCAGGGGCCCTCCTAGACCCTGGAGGGACCCTACATAAGCAAGAGCCTTTGGTGTCTGAGTTTGGTGCCAGGCAGAGGGATTCAGGATGAAGGTGGAGCCCCGGGACCTGAGAGGTCACCTCTTTACCCCTCAGGGAGGTCACAGCCTATGGTGGGATTGGGGTAGAAGACAAGCATTTGACACATATATTTTTGAGTGTGTCCTTTGTACTGGGCTGAGTGTTATGCACTCAGAACTAAAAGATTCCCTCTTCTTCCCAGGACCTGGAGTCTGGGCCTGGTGGTTTTTGGAAGAAGATGGAGATGGGTTTGACTGTGACATGTTCCTCGGTCAGGTGTGTCGCTTCCCCTCATGAGGAAGCCACTTAGCCTGTGTCACAGGGAGACAGAAATCTGGCATCCAGCTTTAACATGACATTCAGACATCATGCCTTTCTGTGGCCTGGCCTGTGGCAGGCTGCCGGTGAGAGTTATTTTCTCTTTCCTGCTGCTTTTGCTGCTGAGAACCCACATGGCAGGCCCAAGAGTGACTGCAGTGTCGAGGTGCACAGAGCATCAGTCTGAAGCCTTGAGTTCTTAGTAGCTGAAGCTGTCTTACTGCGTATCTGTCACTGATGTGACACTCCGTGTTGGGCAGAGACCTTTCTTGTTTGACTCATCTCTGTATCCTCAGTACCGAAAACGGGGCCTGATGTGCCGGTGACACGCAGGCAGTGTCTGTTGAATGAATGAATAGAAGACGCCTGGTGGGTGTTCTCCATGTGGAGCATTTTGACATGCTTGTTACAGGTAGCACTCACTTTTTCCAGGCTCCCGTTCCTTGCTGCCTGTGTTTGTTTCTCTCAACCTTGGCACTGTTGACATTTGAGAACAGATGATTCTTTGCCATGGGGAAGGTCCCTTGAGTTGTAGGATGTTTGGCAACATCCTTGGCTTCTATCCACCAGAGGTCCCCTCCCTTCACTGTGACACAGAAAAATGGCTCTGGACGTTGCCAGCCATCTCCTGGGGCAGCCTCACCCCAAATGGAGAACCACTGGCTCATGCAGTAGTTTGGGGCTCAGTGAAAGGAATCTCTCAAAATCTCTAGGTCAGAGTCATGAGTTATTATGTCTCATGCCATCCACTTGTAATTGTCCAAGCCATTCCTGCTGCCCCCACCTCCTCTGATATATTCTCAGTGGCAAGGAATGAGCCAGCTTCCACGGGCCCTTTGCCACACACAGTGACAGAACCATTCTAGCCCGTGTCTGCGTGGGACCTGTGGCCATGTGCCCGCATGTAGCACTGCCCTTAGAGCCTCGGAAGTAATGCTCTCACAAAAGGACAGAGGAACTGGGATGGTCCTGCCTGTTCCCCACCTGCCATCCTCACCCACCTGCTCTTCCCTTTGAATTTATTGATCTCAACCATCTCCCTGGCCCTTCCAGAACCATTTTGGAAATGGAAGGCAGGAAAGAAGAAAATGGAAGAGAAGAAAGGAAAAGGTCAGGAGAACATGAGCATGGTAGCATCCAAAGATGATGCCCAGAATAATTAGCCTTGACCATTGTTGAATACCCATAGAATTGGGTCCATCCAATCAATTCAACCTGGAAATAAGGTTAGAATGGTTCTGCCACTGTCTGCATCTGCCACTGTCTGCAGACAGCCTTTTATTCAGCCTTTTGTTTGATGCAGAAATTATTTAGAAGGCATCTGGAAGATGCATCTCAAGATTTTCTTTGTAAGGATAGATCACTGATGTGGGAAAGCCTCTTTTGGTGGAAGAGAATAGAAAATGCACTAGAATGATACCAAAGGAAACATTTGAGCTGGGAAGCAGGAAGGATGCATTTCTGTGCCATGTGTGAACTGTGGAAGGATCCCCTGAAGGCATGAGATTGCAATAGCTCTCCTCTCTAACATTACCCTCAATCGGGTAATTTGCCATCTCATTTCATTAATATCAACCACTTGCAGGCCTAGAGTTAAACTTTCTCCCTATCCCTTGCAAAGCAGGCAGATTCTTGAGAGGACACCATTCCTATGGGAAGAAAAGTGGTTTTTGCTCTTTGCCTCTAGAAAGCATACATGTTTTTTGAGTCCTTCACTTGCCCCTGGCACAGAGAACAGTCACACCAGTTGCTAGCTGACCCTCCTCAACCTAGCTTCACCCAAGGCACAAGCAGGTTCTTAGAAACAGCAACTGAACTGTGCTTGGGGTAAGAGCGACCTTTCACTGCTGTCTCTCCCTGCCTGGGGTTTGCTCTGTTGCATTTCTGCAAATTGGGCTGCCTCCTTCCCTGGTTTTGTTGGCTTGCAGGATCTCAGTTCCCTGACCAGGGACTGAACCCAGGCCACGGCAGTGAAAGCACCAAATCCTAACCACTAGACTGCCAGGGAACTCCCTCACATCTTTGCACAAATGTATGAATTTATACATTTCTCGTCATCAGTGAGTTTTTATTTGCTCATTGTATGCATGTGGTTGTGCCCATAAAGTTATGTTCTCTTCAAGGAGCTTCAGTAGCAGGACACTCTAAAAAAGAACTGAATGAGAAAAAGTAAAAGACAGTGTAGCTTGCTGGTTAAAAGCTTGGTCCTTCAGGTCCATTTGCCAGCCAAACTTCAAGTTCTGGATATGTGACCTCAGGCAAGTTCCTAACCTCTCTGCCTCCTTCTCTCATCTATAAGATGGGTGTGATTAAAGTATTAGCCATTTTCACAGAGTGGTTGTAAGGATACGAAAGGATAATACATGAATATAGATGCTGTTGTTTGAGGAACAGTTAATATTTAATAAACACTAACTTATTAATCAAAGAAATTCCTTAAGAATAGTTTTTTTTTTTTTAACATTTCCTGCTCTAACTCAGTTTTCTTTTTTATTTTAGGTTCCATATATGGGGGAAAGAAAGCATCACACATGTCCATGCCTGCCCGACTTAGCCTGTTCACGGAATTCGTCTAAACGATATACTTGTTCAGCCCGGAAGTAATCACTTTAGAGGAGAAGCTTTGAATGTGAACAGCCACACGATGTCTGTAAAGCCTGTTCACCTGTGATTGTGTCAAATAAATAATATGCCAGAAAGAAATGCTATTGCTTCCTCAGTTCTCTAAGTCACATTTCCCTCTTTGATTTTTAAATGATGTTGTACTTTTTTTTTTTTTAATTGAAAGGGGCTTTACATTTTGAATAGAAACATAAAGTGCAGGCCATTATGGAACAGTTTTCATTTCCCTGTTTGTGTCTTCATTTGGCTTTTTTTTTTTAATGCCAATAACTCACCCATTTTCACAGAAGTGCAGAGAATACAAATTTGTTATTTTGTTACAGAAATTTTTTTCGCCTAAACATACCCTGCCCCCAGCCCTGTCCCACCACACACAAGCACACACGCACACTTGGGTCGCTTTCCTTCATTCCCCGATGAATTTTAAGACTCCCATTTTATTGTTTGGCATTTCCCTCCCTAATCCTCTAGCATTTTAAAGTGAGGATCCATATCCTTGAGCTTGCTGGCAGAATCACTGATGAGAATCAAGCTTTTTTGCTTGATACTTAAACAGTGGAAACCCTAAACTTCTAAACCCTAAACTTCTCTTATAGGGAGTAGAGACAGGGCTGCTTCTGAACTTTGACTGAACCTGCTTATGTAAGTGGGTTTCAGGTCTGCGGTTGACCAGTGTAAGGACAGAGAGAATGGGAAGTCAAATTAATTTAGTCCAGATTTATAGATTTGGGATTTTTTTTAAAAAACATTTTCAGTACGATGCTACATTTATTTCTTTTTCCTTTTATAAAGATTTTTTTAAAACAAAAGTCTCAACAACAACAGAAAAAGTCTCCTAGTTAGAGGTGTTCCAGAAAATGTCATTTGAGGAAGAGGTATTGATTTTAATCTGGCATAACACTAGTTACCATTTTAAAATCAGTATTAATTTGTCATTTAAACTTTATCTGTAACCCAAAGGTCTGTTGTAATGGGTTGCCTGACACCCTGTCATTTGTACGTACCACTATTGCTGTGTACAAATTCTGTATCAGAATAATGACAGTACTGCATATCATTTGATTTATTTTTAATATTATATCCTTATTTTTGTCACAATTGTCAGTTTTTATTACAAGCGGATTTTTATATAGCCCATATTAAAAAAATGGATAAAGACTCCAGAGTTCATAATATAGCTCTAACAGTGTGTATATTTTCCTTTTACATACAGGAAAGTTCTGTTTGCTTGAGTTTTATGGTAGTACAAAAATAATGTGTAAATCGGTGAGGTTTGGGGGAATGAAGGAAAATTACGACATGCATAACTGTAATCAAAATGGACTCATGGCGTTTCACTGTCTTGATTCAGCGAATAGTAATGGGTATTGATCATAAGTGGTTAGACAGGGTGCTGGGTCCTAGCCTATGGCGATGCCAGTGTAGCCTGGCCTTGAAAAAAACCCAGCAAGTATTGTAAATTGATTCAAATTTGCAAATAAACAACTTCCGAAATGTGTTTAACTGACTAAAGTGGCCATGCCAACCCACTAACCCACAAGAAGTAATTGTTCATTTTATAGTTATTTATTCAGCCAGGACTTACATTTGCATATTATATATAACTTTTCCCCTGGGGTAACGTGTGCTATAAGTGTATTGAATTTTGCTGTTCTTAGCACCACACTTGGCCGTAGAAGGATTATTTTTGGTTCAGTTTAGTTTGCGTTCAAGAAACATTCCTCAGTGAGTTTGTTGGGGAAAAAAAAATAGTCTTCAAGTGGAATTATGGGTGATTTTGCTCAATTTTGCTCAGTGCTGTTTTCACATAATGTTCAACACATCCTTTTTCGCTAAGTGGTGAAAACTTGATTGGGTCAATCATCTGTTTTCCCCCAGGTTAAAAGACATGTAGCTTTTATATATACCAACTTAATATTTTAAAGCAATACCTAAAAACTTAGACTGCGTATACACAGCCAAGAGAATATTGTGTGAATCGGGTGTAGAAAACTTAGAACTGTACCTATTGATGCACTACCCTTCAAAGAAAAACAGAGTTTTGTCATTTGTTACCTCTCTCGTTGGTTATTATTTTTATTGAGGAGTGTGCTGTTCTATTTGGTTATTACTTTTTAACTTGTTACCAGCACTTATCAAACAGTTGTTGCAAAAAGCTTGTGGTCATGTTTCATGGAGAGTTTTTAAAATATTTCTGTGCAAAGCACACAAAGCCTTGTGCTATAAAGATGGTATGGTGGTGCTGTTGCTTCCAGTCCCTAGGACAAGCTCTCATGGAAGTTGAAGCTTCATAGGCCAGAATGTCTAAAAGTGAGGCAAACTGAGAATTTATGCAAGAAAACCTAAGTCAACAATCTAGTCTGATATAAATGTTGTGAGTGGATTCCATTCTTTCTAAGGTAGAAATAGATCTTATGGCAAAAACTACTGACCAAACTCAAATGGATCCTTGGATTTCTTGGCAAAGAAACCCATTGACTTTCATGAAAACTCTTCAGCCTTTTTCTTAAGAGCAGTACTTTTTAAAAAAATTTAATTGGAGGCTAATTACTTTACAATATTGTAGTGGGTTTTGCCATACATTGACATGAATCAGCCATGGGTGTACATGTGTTCCCCATCCTGAACCCCCCTCTCACCTCCCTCCCCATCCCATCCCTCAGGGTTGTCCCAGTGCACCAGCCCTGAGCACCTTGTCTCATGCATCCAACCTGGACTGGCGATCTGTTTCACACTTGATAATATACATGTTTCAATGCTATTCTCTCAAATCATCCCACCCTCGCCTTCTCCCACAGACTCCAAAAGTCTGCTCTATACATCTGTGTCTCTTTTGCTCTCTCGCATATAGGGTCATCATTACCATCTTTCTAAATTCCATATATTTGTGTTATTCTACTGTATTGGTGTTTTATGTTCTGACTTACTTCACTCTGTATAATCGGCTCCAGTTTCATCCACCTCATTAGAACTGATTCAAATATATTCTTCTTAATGGCTGAGTAATATTCCATGGTGTATATGTACCACAGCTCCCTTATCCATTCGTCTGCTGATGGGCATCTAGGTTGCCTGCATGTCCTGGCTATTATAAACAGTGCTGCGATGAACATTGGGGTGCACGTGTCTAACTGCAGAAACGTTTGTGCCAGAAGTGTTCCCCTACAAACCCTCTCATCTAACTGAAGATCTCTTCCTTTCCAGCATTCAGTGTAGCCTTTTGTTGGAACTTTAGCAAACCAGACCAGTGATAGATGAAACACATAAACAAATTTTATTCTTCTTTAGTTCTAACATCAGAAATCTCACCCTGGCTCTCTTCTTACTTCATTTTTTAGAAGATTATAAAGTCAGGGGCCATTTTCATGTTAAAAGCAGGATGTTTTTGCTATGCAATGAAGGCTACTGTCTAAAATTCACTAGCAACCTTTTATGAGCATTCTGTTCCAACCTATTGCATGTATTTCAGGTAATAGCCTCAGAATTAATCTTTCTTTCATTCTTTGATCCCTTCTGATTTGTTCATCCTCAGTACTCCCTTCTGCATTAAAAAGAATTGCTTTTGTTCTAGTATTTTTTTAACGTGTCCCCAAGATGGTAATCTTTAACAGTATAATCCTTAAAGTGTGTTTTCCCCTATGTCCCCCCCCCCGCCCCGCCAACTTTCAGAATATGCCTTGCCCCAGATTAGAGGCGCTAATTAGTGTGCTGTTCTTAAGGCATCATTCTCATTTTCCATCATCCACCATCTCTGGAGATTCCGATCTGACGTGTCTTGGATGAGGTCTGGATGTTAGGATTATGTTTTTAAAGGTACTCATTTCCTTCTAAAGTGCACCCATGGCTGAGGGCCACTGATAAAGCATAAAGGAATATGTTTCTGTAGAAAAGCTACTGCTTCACTAATGCTGCTTTATGAGATGCCTGTCTAATTAGAAGTCGCATGTGTAGTGAAGTGTCTTTGTCTTTTCTTGCAACCCTCAAAAGTAGTTATGATCTCCAGACCTAAACGAATGCATTTTCTTTTTCCTGTCCACCCCACCCATATACTACTTCTAGAGGGAAGTTTGCAGAAGGGTCCCCCTGGACCACTTTAGTGTCAGTTACATACGTCATTGGAGGAGTCAATTCAAAGTTCCTTAGAATAAGATTAGGGAAGCAGGCCTGGCTTCCAGCCTAGCTGGTCCCTTGGCTTTCCTGCGGACACTGTGGTGGGGCATGGGGCCCCGGCTTCTCTCTCTTACTCTTTAAATGCACCCTCCCAGCTGACTCAGCTTTCGAACCCCCAAGCAGACACTCCCCTCTACCTGTCCCACTTTCCCATACATCCCAGGATTCTATTTTACTGGGACCCTAAATCATCACAATGCTTTAGAGTCCAATATTGCTGCAAACTGTAACTAATAGCTCAGTCTAGGAAGCCTATCAATCAAACACAGGTATGTCACAAAAGATTGAAAGCAAGAAAGTGAACAATCATGCTACAAGCATGACTTCTGATGATAGAATGCACTGGTTTACCTGTATTGTATGCATAAAGAGCATGCATCTTTGTGTCCACAGGGGATTTTCATCCTTAACGAAGCGTGAATTGTGCCAGCCAGGCCAAACCACGGCCTGATCTTTGGAGTGGCGGCTGAGAAGAATATTTCCAGGCATTTTCTAACTGTAACCCAGGCTTTCTCAACCTTGACACTTCCGACTTTCTGGGTCAATTGAGTTTTTGTTCTGGAGCTGCCCAGTGCATTATAGAATGTTTAGAAGCACTCCTGGTTCCTATCCTACTAGAGGTCGGTAGTTCCCCTGGGTTGTGACACCCACAAGTGTCTCTGGATATCAGCAAATGTCCCCAGGGGTCAGGGACTAGGGTGAATTGTCTACTTGTGAGAACCATTGGTTTATCCTGAAGATATTTTGTATCTGCTTGTATAACGTTTTGTTTCAGTATTGTACAAAATTTGAAATGACAGTATGAAAAAAAAAAAAAAAGTTAAGACTCCCAGTGGGGTTTTAAGAAAAAGCCTATCATTTTGCATTCAAAGTCATGGAGAGGTAAACATTTCATACACTTAAATAGTGTGTATAATGTTTAAAGAAATACCAGTTTTAGGTCAGCTCTTTAGTTTACTGGGTTTCAAGGAAGACATTTTTATATTAAGTCACTCTTTAAAGCTTGAGGGGAAGGGCTCAGGTAAGATAATTTGAGATGTGACATTTCACATCTTCAGAATACACAAACTTCCACATTGTTGGAATCCAATTTTTTCTCCTCTTTTTGAGAGAAGCAATTTATGAAAAATATTTTTGTAGCAGAAACTCAGGGCTTCACAGGTAGCACTATTGGTAAAGAACCCACCTGGATCAGGAAGAACCCCTGGCGCGAGGCATGGCACCCCACTCCAGGATTCTTGCCTGGAGAATCCCATGGACAGAGGAGCCTGGTGGGCTACAGTCCATAGGGTCGCAAAGAGTCGGACACAACTGAAGTGACTTAGCAAGCAGAAACTCTCAAAAACGTTATAGGGAGTATTGGAGAAAATTGTGTTTTATTAAGGATAGGTCTGAATAACCTTTGAGAAGTTCCACAAGTGGAGTTTTCTCAGTGTGACTTGGAACAGGTCTGTCCCTATAGTTGAAGTTGACATGAGTGTACGTGGTTCATTCTTCAGAGCAAACAAGCAAAACAATCACTTTTTATTATGGAGTTTCTTAAACATCAACAAAATTAAACAAAATGGTTTAAGGAAGTCCCACATCTCCATCATCTAGAGTGTTATCAACAGCAGCAACTCAATGCCAGGGTCACTGCAGCTCTACCCACAGCCCAACACACCCTCAAGCTGTCACCTCTGCTGTCTTGTCTTAAAGCAAATCAGTTTGGTCCCTTCTCCACAGGGTTCATGGTGGGATGAGATGGCCACAGCCTTGTGTCTCAGCAGGAACATCAATCCTTTTTCTTTAAGGTGGCTCTCTGCTTAGATATTGCCACGGTCCTTTCACTGATCAACCTTTCCTCCTAAACATTTCCACTTAAGATATATTTTTGAAATCCCAAGTTGGAGTTTGAAATGGAAGAATAAAACATTTTCAGACCCAGGACATGGATATATGAATAAATATTTATTCTTGTATAAATTTTAAAAGAAAATATTTGCTGCTCAAAGTAAAAAAATTTCAGAAAAATATTTGCTAACTATGTGTCAAGATTGGGTTCTGGGAAGTTAAATGTTGTCTATAGTCATTAGTCTTTGAGACAACTGATGTTAATACTCTCATTAATTTTCTTGGATTCAGTTAGAGAGGGGAAAATCCCTGAATGGAAGTCATGGCTGGTAGACTTCAAGTGTCTCCCACAGTTCATTCATTCTCAAATTCTCTCTCTTTTTCTTTTCTCTCTTCCCTCTCTCTCCCCTCTTCCCTCCTTTTTCTCTCTACCCTTGCCTTTCCCCCAAGAGGTTTTAGCTGGGCACCTGGCCACTCAATATGACATCTAGAGACTGATTTTACCAGGAGCCCTTGCCAGATGTGACCATATGACTGAGTTCTTAGCAATGGAATGTGGGCAGAAATTATCTGCCTCACTGGCTTAAAAGTAAATCGCACTCCATCAGGGAGATGCAACATTGAATCTGGCTACTTTGGAACCAGAGAGTGAAGGCAGGGCTAACCCACCAGCGGGTCACAGAGTAACCTCCCGAGGAAGTCACCCAGCAGCCCAGAGAAGCAATTCAGCCATTCTGATTCAGGGACTCAGCTAAAACACTTGTACTTCTCCCCTAATCAACACAAATGGAGTCATCCTTTTCAAAAGAGCATCATTTGGTCACAGTTGAACCTTGGTTCTGTGATCTTAAACACTTGGTTTCTGCGTTCTTGTGCAGGTTGCCCTGCCCCGCAGATTGGTTTGGGTCTTGGAGCCGATGCTGCCACACACACCGGGAGGACGTGACAAGACTGATAACCCACATCGCAGGATTGCCCGGAGAGGACAGAGCTGGTGTGAGTCAGGTCAGAGTGGCAACAGCAAGGCAGTTCGGTTGGTGTTGGTTCTCACTGTGACCAAGACGCAGGGCTGGGTGAAAATCCCTCCCCACTGGGGCTGGCTAGACCGGGTGTGGGGAAAAACAGAATGTAGAGTGTGAGGCTGGAGACTGGTCAGAGTTCAAACATCCAAAGTGGAGTTTTCATCTTTATCTCAGTCCTGAAAAAAATATCATAATGAGAAACTGAAAACCAAATGGAATAAGAATCTTCAAATCAGAAATGGCTAACCTCACATTCTTTGATCACAAGAGCATTCACATTCCATACTCTCTAAGAGAATGTATAAAAGTATTTCTTGCTGCCTCTGTTTCAAACTCAATGTGTCATCTACCCATGAATTACGAAATTTGGGAGACAGGGAGAGTCAGTGAGGCTCATTACGACAGTACATTCTCTTATGACATTTAAATGAATTTAAATCTCTCCAAGAGGTGCTAGGAAAAAAAAAAAAAAAAACTTAAAATGACAAACTCTCAGTGAACAAAGCTGTTCCTCCTACTAGTAAAAAGTAAAATCATATGCCACTAGCAGAAGACTAATCAGGCCTTTGTATAATTGTGTTCCTTTCAATAGAGGCAGGTATTAAATGTATATCTAAAGGTGTTAAATATCTTTATAAAGCTTATAAAGTAACATACAAATTTTAAAAAAATCTTTTGTTAGACCACATGTCACCCTGCTCATAAAGGATTAGAACAATTATGCAAATCAGGTTCTAGAAATAGCTCTGGTATCCCATAATTCCTCAAGCTAGATATGCAAATGAAATGAAATTGTGACTGTGGGTTAAAAGAATTACAGATTGTACAGTTAAACTCTCGAGTATACCACTCTTTGGGATGAATACCTGTGACAAGGGTTCTTTCCTATGTGTTACTCCTTTTTTGCCTTCTACTAAGAACATGGCAAATTGATCAGGATTCAGGAAGTATAGGGGTAAAATATACGGGGGGATAAAAGGAAAAAATAAACTTGTTAAATGAAAAAGGTGAGGAAAATTTCATCTCCTCATGTGTTTTAAATTTTATGATCTCTAGAAAATATCTTAATAAGGCATGTATTAAGTCAGTGTTGCCACTTTAGCAATTTTTCAAAGCCTTTCAAAATTATACCACATCTGTGTATCTTCAGGAAAATGAAACCGTTTATTGCACCCTCCAGGCTCCAACACAGGGTCTAACTGGAAAACAGTGTGTGCTTCTCAGATAGCACATCCTGGCAGAAAGTTAAGATTTCCATCCTAGAGAGCGACACAGACTGGCATAGCTCAGGTAATGTACTGGGTGATGTTTTTAAATATATTCTCTCCTCTCAGTTTACATGTTTTCCACCCAGAGTAGGTTAGCCACTTAAAACTTAATTTATGAATGACTAAATTATTCCTCCTAGAAGCCAAGTGGTAATAGCTTTAATTTACCTGTCTCCTTAATGTTACTGAGAAATAAGAGAATTGCATTTATGCCTTGACATTGCAACTTCAAACATTTGTGTATATTTTCTTTGTATAATTTGAAGTGACTTGGAGTCTTCAGGCTTTCAGATTTAAATTGAAAGCTGTTTGTTTATCTTAAATGCCTACAACCAGTATAACAGGGTGAACTGAATATACTAAGACTTTTCTTCTCCTTTTCCCTTGAGCAAAAGCACAAAAATACCCTTTTGTGTAGTGGGAGCTGCTACGCCCCCTTCCTTTGGGAGGGGAGAGGAGTGGTCTTCTTGAGAGGTACCTGTTTGGTTTCTATTCAGTTCTGAAATTTTTAATCTAATCTGCTGACTCTCCCTGCAAAAAAATTTTATGTACCAAACTTTCTCCATTAAAACAACCACATCCCTTACTGACCCTTGAGCATTCACATAGAATTGGAACGGAAAACTGTGAAGAGAGAACTATGTGGTTTTATTTCCCTTAGAGAAATTTATTTTGAAAATGTTGACCCTGAGGAGTCGGGTGGAGAGGGAGGTGGGAGGGGGGATCGGGATGGGGAATACGTGTAACTATATGGCTGATTCATGTCAATGTATGACAAAACCCACTGAAATGTTGTGAAGTGATTGGCCTCCAACTAATAAAATAATATTAAAAAAAAAAAAAGAAAAAAAAAAAAAAAGAAAAGAAAATGGACCCCAGAGTGAGGAGAATGTGGGAATCAGAAAGTTGGAGAAGATGCAAACTGGACAAGTTTTTTTCCATCTTCTGATTTTTTCCCCCACTTCCCTCACTGAGCAACCAGAGGTAGAGTGCCTAGGGCCCTTTCTGGGCAATTGGCTATGAGGTCTCGTTATCCCAAGCTTTTTAACTAGATCTCTCTTCTGGTATAAATTATGTTCTGCCTTGATTTATGGTTTGAGGCACATTTGCCATGTTTCTCCAGTTAGCTTGCTACCTCATCAGCAAGAAAATTGGACCTTTCTTATCTCCATGTTTCCCTGCATTGCCCAAAACAAACCAGCTTCTTAGTGGCTTGTAGTACCTATGGATTAGATGGATTCATTCAGGTGGTTTTCCAGATTGCTATAACTAAATTTATCATATCAAAAGCTTAAAAATATACTGATCATGGTAACAGTTTTTGTAAAATGCAATTAAATAGAACCAGTCTTGTAATAGGTATTTAAAAAAATCTTCCAGATTTATTTCAACCTAAGAGATAGTCTAATCTAGTTTATTATTTTTTCCAGAGCCAGGTTAATGTAACAGTGAACAGCAGGCTGAATGATCTGATAATTGGAAATGTGAATAAATGAGTCTGATTTTTTAAAATTTGTGAAAACAATTCCAGGATATCAAGCATATCTGTCAAGGAAGTGGAGAGGATAGAGTTATTTTAAGTATTGTTGCAGTTAATTGTTGCTTCAGATGACAGACTTTCAGAATATTAGTGACTGAAGCAATAGCAGAATTTTTTTGAAGACCAGAAATCTAAAATCTAGAGATAGGAGGTTGCTTCTTTGGGTAAGTAGCTCAACAATGTTAAATTAAATATCTGCTCTTTTTATCTCTCTGATCTGCTGTTCTCACCATGTTGACAGTATCTCTTTCATGGTTGCAAGAATGCTGCTACGGCTCCAAGCATCACATCCCCAGCAAAAATATCCCAAAAGGAAGGAAAAGGAAGGGCCAGAGGGCTCTGTTCTTGGGATGAATTAGACCCCAAAAGTCTTGTCCAAGTTGAAGAAAAAGTGTGAAGAACCCCTTGGACTTAGATCAAATTTGCTTTTAATTCTATTTACTCCAGAAACAGCTATTGATAATAAACTATGCAAAAAATATCATTATCGGTCTAGAATGTCAGTGGGTAGAGACAGTTTCCCATTACCTCCTTTACCCCTCCCAGGGAAAGTCTTGAAGTTCTGTGGTCTCGGAAGGTCACACAGAGTGACACAGCTACCAGGGGCCTGAGAAACGGTGTATGAGGTCTGCCACATGCTATAGTTTCACTCACCTGAAGTCACAGGCATCTTGAAATGCCAGGAAGCCTGCTACACTCGGTCCACCGTGGCACTCAGATCTAATGACTGTGTTTGGAGACTTAAAAACTTTAGGACCTGCATGGGGACAACGCCTCTCGCTCTGTAGAGGTTGTTGTTGTTCAGTCATGAAGTCATGTCCAGTTCTGTGACCCCATGAGCTGCAGCATGTCAGGTCCTCTGTCCTTTACTATCTCGTGGATCTTGCTCACACTCACGTCCATCGAGTTGGTGATGCCATCCAGCCATCTTTTTCTCTGTTGTCCCTTTCTCCTCCTGCCTTCCATTTTTCCCACTATCAGGGTCTTTCCTAATGAGTTGGTTCTTTGCATCAGGTGGCCAAAGTATTGGAGTTTCAGCTTCAGCATCAGTCCTTCCAATGAATATTCAGGACTGATTTCCTTTAGGATGGACTGGTTGGATCTCCTTGCAGTCCAAGGGACTCTCAAGAGTCTTCTCTAACACCACAGTTCGAAGGCATCAATTCTTCATCCCTCAGCCTTTTTTATTGTTCAGCTCTCACATTCATACATAACTGCTGGAAAAACCATAGCTTTGGCTATATGGAGGTTAGTTCACCCTTTTTGTCTAAAAGCTCACCCTATATGTTTGAAAGCTTAACAGCAGTTGAGTTGGGAAAAGAGGGAGTAAGGACTTTGGACACAAGAAACAATGCGCGCAAAACAAGTTGGTGTGACCCAGTGTGATCTGTTCAGGGCCCTGCCCGTGACTTGGAGTGGCCGGATCTCAGGCCTGAGCAGGGAGTGGGAGGAGGTGAGACCAGCAGGGGAGTCAGGAGCCTAGGGATGCACCAGGATGCATGGAGGTATACACCATGCACCACGAGAGTCCAGCAGAGTGGTGAATGGGCTAAGAAGGCCTTCCAGAAATCTTGGATCTGAGTCCAGCATAACCCTGATGTTTACCCAAGACCAAGGGTACAGCTGTACAGGTTAGTTATGCTCACACCATCCGAGTTACCAAATATTGTGAATATTGCCTCTGCCCTAGAGGAGTTGGTGAGGGATTCCCCACACAGAGAAGGGAGATGGGCTTCCTAGGGAGGGTTTATACAAAGGCAGCCAGAGAAGGGAGAAGTGGAAATACAAGGGGAGGATGAGGCCAGGGTGGTGGAGGGGCCAGACCATGGTAGGCCGCCTGTGGCAGACCAGAAATTTGCACTTGCGCCTATGGGTCATGGAAAGACAGTGAAGAGTAGAAGCAATCCTACCAGCCCAATGATCCCTTCCTGAACCCGGGACCTCGAACCTCTTACAGGCAGGGTACTTGAGGATGGAGATGACTGCTGATGAAACCAAAGACTTGGCAGAAGTGCTTGTGTCATTTTTTATTTCTTTCAAAAGGAGGAAGAAAGGAAAAAAGAGGGAAGGAAAGGAAGAAAATAAAGAGGTGGGAGGAAGAGGAGGAATGAGAGAGGGAGGAAGGAAAGCAAGAAGAGGAAAAAGGGAAGAGAGGAAAGGGAAAGATGAAAAGGTAGAAACCAGCGCAGCAAGACTGACAAGATTTGGCAAAACTTGGCTGAATAGTGGAAATGGAGATTACTATTTATTATTATGATTATTAATTTGTTATTTGCTTTTGCATTTTACTTGAGATAACTTCATTTTTTAAAAAATGGTCAGGTGGAAATCTAAGTAGATAGAAGCCTTTCTGCAAAGTGATCTGACCATATGTTATAAAAAAACCTAAAAATGCTCACTTTTGACCCAAGAATTCCATGCCAGGATACACAGAGAAAGATTTATAGACAAGTCATCTATTTTCTTTTGCTTCAAGTATAGATATAACTCATTTATTTCATCCAGGGAGGAGTGGGAGTGTTTATGCTAAATAAAATTTTCAATTAAAGAAATGAACTATTTTAATGGAAAGTGAAAGTGAAATCACTCAGTTGTGTCCAACTCTTTGTGGACCCCATGGATGGAGGAGCCTGCTAGGCTCCTCCAACCGTGGGATTCTCCAGGCAAGAATACTGGAGTGGGTTGCCATTTCCTTCTCCAGGGGATCTTCCCGACACAGGGATCGAACCCAAGTCTCCTGCACTGCAGACAGACTCTTTACCATCTGTGCCACCAGGGGCTCCTATTTTAATGGAACTCTTCCCCAAATACATTGTACCTATCCTGGTACAATGAGTATTCTGAAACACAACTAACCTTTTCCTGATGATTTTTTATTAATGTGAATTAATAATCAAAGTACAGGCTTAATAAATTCAGTGTTGAAAATAGCTTTTGAGGTGCGAGGGGATTTTTGCTCCTGCACAGTACTCCCCTGGACAGCTGGTTTCTCTGCCTTTCTTGGTTCTTTCTTCTTCCTTGACAGTTGGCTGTCATTTCTCTCTACCTGTCACCTGAGTCCTCATTAGAAATCTGTCATCCAATCAGAACAAAGCAAATCAAAACCAGATCAAGTTGGTACACATGGTAAATCCATGTTCCAGCAGAGGCCTGCAAGTCTGCCTCCAACTTCTGGGAACCTTGTTAAAAATGCTTTTTTCTGGCCCCATCTCAACTCCTAATAAGCATCTCTGGACCCTGCAAGTACTTAAGGTAGTTATTATTATGAATGTTGACATTTGAGAATTCCTGACTTACAGATTCTCCTATGAAAAAATATCCATGAACTCAAGGCCATATAAAGCCCACAGGATGTCTCTGTGCCCTTGAGCCACTTGCCTGTGGGGTCGCACAGCAGTTAGCACTGATGGACTGGTTCCCGTACCATGGCAGGTGTTAAAAGTTCTGAATATCACACGGGCTTAGTGACTTCTAGTTTTTGAACTTGGATCCCTTAGGTGGGTGGAGGGTTGGATGAGGAGATACTTACTTCCTGGACCTGACTTTAGGTAAGCCGAGATATCCGATGAGTAGACCCTGGGTAATTAATGTCTACCTGGTCTATGATCTGGGGAGAAATAGGCTAATAATTACTCATGTCTTCCAAATATGAGACTGTTTGCATAGACTGACTGGTATTTACAGAAAAAATAAAATAATGCTGACCACCTGAGATAAGCTGGCCACACCCACTTCTTATGACTTCATCCATCTTGGACTGAATATTTAATAGTTTATATATTTTGCCCAACTGAAATTTCAATATATTTATTACACCTGTTAATTATTATTTTTATCAAACTGATTGCTCATACTCATGTTTTATAGATTCATTAAAAAGTTCTAAAACTATACATATACTGTTTCTTCCCTTTAAGAAAAGAACTGAAGATTTTTTATGTTGCATTTTAAGTAAACAAGCCTCTAAATGTCTTTGAAATCACAGTGAACTAAACAGCATGCACTAAAAGGATAATAGAACATGAGTACCTTACTTAGAGGTATATTACCACCTGTCAAAGCCTCAAACAACAACAGCAACAAAAACCCACTCCAGAATGAAAATACTGGTATATTTATATAATGCAAAGAGAAATACAGATATAAACCCTCAAAACGGAAGATACATTGATAAAAATGTAGCATTGTAAGCGAAAAAATATTATACAGTACTTGCAGAATTTAGTCTTTCAATTTAAGGTTACAATGTGCCTAACAAATAAATAGTATTTAAAATTATAGTTCTCATTATTAATTTAAAATAACCATCAGGAGAACAGCACAGCTTAACCTAGCAAACATTTTAAGGAAATGCTTTGTCTCACAGAAGTAGAGTATCATTATAGTCCATCCATTTATACCATGAACAAAAGAAGAACAATTTTCAAAGCGGAAATCAGTTTCATAAGACAGAATAAAACTGGGCTCCTCAAAGCAAAAACTGTTTCCATAAAGTTTTTTAATTTTTATTGGCCAAAAATACCTGAACAGTTTTGATGTAGTACTCTGCTTGTCTCAGAAAGCCCTCCCAATCCATCAACCACAATCAGTACATACAAAAACATGCAATACTGTATTTTCTCCACACCATTACTAACCAAAACACTTTTTACTCTTTTGAAAGGTACAGTTTTACAGAAATGTTTCCACTCGAGATTGGTATAATACAGAGAGCAGTTTGTCGCTGACGGGCATTTCCTAGTGTATAAAGCAAGGTAGGAAACAAATCTTACTTGTGTTGTTACCTATTAAAAATGACTTCCTTGCTACTCTCTCCCATCTCTGCTCTTTAAATTCACTATCAATACTTAACAAAGTTCTCAACGCCTTCCAAGAACCAGAGCAGTCCAGCTGACCCCAGGCCGGCAATTCAGAGGGAACTCGAGACAACTTTCCCTCTGTCTCCTGCTTCCAACAGAAGACCCTCAAGAAATCGAACTGGTGAAGCCCCTCTGGGTTCCTCTACTTCACTGCAAAATGTAATACCACTTGAGGTTGTCAAAAATAGCTTCTGTAGAAAACTGGCCATGGTCTTTAGGAAAGGTTGCATGAAGAAAATTAGCCTTTATTAAAAAAAAAAAAAAAGAGAGAGTAACACATGGAATAAAAGACATCAGTACAGGTACAAAGACTCCAGGACCTACATCCATGTCAGGATGAAAATATATTTAGAAGGACAATCGCAGGAGCTGGGGTGGGGCTGGGACTTTGAAACCCTACCCCTGAACAATTGGAGTCTGTACAATCCAAGTGATGATGCACTTCGAGAGTCGTTTTGAAGGCAGCATAGAAAATTAAAAAGGGGGCCGAAGGGCAGAAGAGACGTCGCCATCCAAGCCAAAGAGAGAGGCCGGGCTGGGGTGCAGGTGGCGGGAGGGCCACTTATAAACCGATGCCTTTCAAGTCGCAGGGGAGGGTGGCCTGGGTGGCCTGCGGGCTCTGGCAGCAGGGGAACTGGGCGCGGAAGCAGTCCCTGAGCTCCCTGTTGAAGAGGAAGCACACGACGGGGTTGATGCCGGCCTGCGCGAAGGTCAGCCACACGGAGGCCGTCAGGTAGGCCTGGGGGACGGCGCCGGGCCGCACCAGGACCCGCAGGTAGCTGGCCACGACGTAGGGCCCCCAGAGCAGCAGGAAGAGCAGCGTGACGGCGTAGAACATCTTGCACAGCCTCTTCTCCGTCTTGAACTCCTCGAGCACGAGGAGGCGGCGCGCGCCACGACCCGGCCCGGCCGGCCGGATGCCCACGAGGGCCGGCGGCGTGGGCCCGCGGCCGAAGCCGGCCGTCCAGTTGGCGGCCGCCTGGCCGGTGGCGCCGGGGCCGTGGAAGGTCCAGTCGTGGCTGACGGCGGGCACGAGGCGCGCGGGCCGCATCTTGCGGCGGTCGTGGATGAAGAAGAGCAGGCGGAGGTAGACGAGGTGCGTGGCGCCCACCACCACGGCCAGCAGCAGCAGGAAGCCCAGCGCGCCCGGGGCGCCGTCGGGCCGCTGCTCCAGGGCGCACGGCGCGTCCTCGTCGTCGCCGCCGCCGCCGCCGTCCAGCACGGGCGGGAAGGCCGCGGCCAGCGCCAGCGCCCAGGCGGCGCACACCAGCATGGCGGCGCACGGCCAGCCGGCCAGGCGTTCGGCGTAGAAGCGGTGGTGCGCGATGGCCAGGTAGCGGGTGACGCCCACGCCGAGCAGCAGGAAGGCGGCGTGGAAGCAGAAGAGCGCGGCCAGGAAGGCGAGCAGCTTGCAGCCCAGCGCGCCCGGCGGCGCCCCCGCGGCGGCCGCGGCCCGCCGCGCCGCCAGCATGACGGCCGGGAGGCAGGCGAGCGCGCGCAGCCCGTCGGCCAGGCACAGGTCGAGCAGCAGGTAGTACGGGGCGCGGTGCAGGCTGCGCTCCCGAACGATGAGCAGCGCGAACAGCACGTTACCCGCCAGGCTCACGCACAGCAGCAGGCTGAGCGTGGCCAGCTTGAGGCCCAGGGCGGCCGCCTCCCCGCCGCCGCCGCCGCCGCCGCCGCCGCCGCTGCCCGGTTCGCTTGCGTTCGCCATCGCGGCCTCCCCGGGCCGGGCGCCGCGCTCCGCTCCGGGGCCGCCCCCGGCCTCTCCGCTCTGCAGGCCTGCCTGCCGACCGGGGCTCGGCCACCTGCGAGGGTCCCCGGCGAGCTCCCGGGCCGGCGGGGCTCAGCCCCCGCCCGGCTGACCCCTCCTCGGCTCCCCGAGCTGCCGCCGCGCCGCCGCCATCTCAGGAATGGTGCGCGCAGGAGGCGACGGCCACTCCCTGCGCCTCGGGCGCCGCGGGCTTCACTGCGGACCGGGCCGCGCCGCCGCCCGCAGCCCCCTGCATCCTTCTCCTCCTCCTCCTCTTCCTCCGCTGCCGCCGCCGCCGCCGCGCCTCTGGGCTCTGCGCCCCGCCGCCGCCGCCGCCGCTGCCGCTGCCGCCGCCGCCGCGGAGCCCCCTCCCCTCCGCCGGAGCGCGCCGCGTGGCCGCCGCCGCCGCCAGCCCCGCCGAGGCATCCTGCGCCGCCCGGGCCGGGCTGGGCTGGGGGCGCCGCCGCCGCAGCTGCGGGGCCGGGAGGCGGCCGGGAGGGAGGCAGGGCCCAGGACGCGAGGTGGCGACAGGTCGCGTTTGGCCCCAGGTAATGGGGTCCGGCGGCGGCGCCCGGCGCCCGCCCTGGGGTCACGGTGGCCGTGCGCGGGGTGGTGGGGGGAGCTTGCCTGAGATGCTAAGGTCGGGAGGCTTCGTGGATTGGGGCGGGGGCGGTGGACAGGAGGATCTGGGATGAACTCTCTACCCGCAAGCTACTGGTGATTAATAGTCACCACCATCATCATCACCGCAGCACTGTAACCTCTAGTATTCAGGTCAGCACTGGTGTGGGTGCCCGTGTTCTGGGGAGCTTAACCAGCATTAGCTCCCTCCGTGTTCACAGTAACGACAAAGTTGGTTCTATTCTTAAACCCACTTTCTATCTGAGGAAGCAGGGGCTTGGAGGTCAAGGGAGTTGAAAGCTGGTAAGTGGTAGAGCTGAGATTCAGATTTTACTCAACCTGATGTCCAGGGCTGGACTGAGCGACTCTGAAGGCTACCCTGCTCTCTGTCTCATTCATGGTCCCAGTGAAGACTTCTGCTAGAGATAAGAAATTCAGCATTTTCCCTTAAGTGATTTGGAAGGTTAATCTCACGCCGCCTTCCTCCCAGGATATGAGTTTTCTGGGTTAGCCTGAAAGGCAGCCTGTTCCTGTCCTCAGCTGCACCAGATTCACTCCCATCCTTGTAGAGGCTCTTCCCTCTGCCTGGGCCAGCCCCTCAACAGGTTCCCCAACCTCTGGGCCATTCTTCTGTCCAGGCTAGCTTACCCTGTACCACTGCCCATTCATTTCCTTCTTAGTACTTAATATTTGTCATTAATGTTTCACCTAATTCCTAAGCTTCCAGAAGACAAGGGACTGTGTCTGATTTTTTTGTAACTCAGTATCCCCAATGCCTGGGATGGAGGAGCCAGAATTAAGACATAGGTTCTTTCTTAGGTATACTCATGGGCTTTTTGTTTGTTTGTTTTGTTTTGTTTTGTTTTTTGCTTTTATGCGGAATATGATTTATTGGCATGGCTGGCACCTTGGCATTTCCAGGATGATACAAGATCAAAGAAAGCCTTGTCAGGCTAAAGAGTCTAAACTTGAGTCTGTAGGCAGTCAGGAACCCTTGGAGGTTTTTGAGGAAAGCGGCATGATAAGAAAACTACCGATGTGCACCAGGAGGATGATTTTGGCAGTCGTTTTTAGGAAGAATGACTGAGCAGAGTCAGTAGGTCTAGTCCAGATCCTTAGACTTCAGTGAGCACAGAAATCACCGGGGATACTGTGTGATTCAGGAGGTCTGGATGGGGCGAAGATGCTGCCTTTCTGATAATTTCCTAGGCAACACTAATGCTTCTGATCTACAGACCACACTTGGAATAGCAAGCACCTTGAGGGCCTTTGACCTTTTGTAAAAATCTAAGTGATGGCCAATGAGGGCATGACTTAGGGTCCCTATGTGCCCAGGGGCACGTGGCTGACCAGGCAGGTCTACAAATATTTGATTTGTTTATAGACAATAGAAGTAGATTTTTATGGTATTTTGGCTAGGAATTGCATTTTGATAATAGTAGCTAAAAAATGTACAGGAGTTAATTTTCCTTATGAAACAAGAAGTGTGGAGGTCAGTGGCTGCTGCTGACATTGAATTACTGGCTGAAGGACTAAGCCTCTGAAAACCTTTTAACCCTTTCCTCGTGATCAATAGGCTGTTGACACCCCAGCCATTCCCTCAGCATTCCGGGCAGAAGGATGCAAAAGCAAAGAAGACCAAATGTGTTCCTTTCGTCTAAGTGGGCCCCCTCTGAAGAGTTTTCTAGAAGGCTTATATGATGACAAGCAAGTCAGTGGTTATCACTATCAGCATAGGATACTGCGGAATGATCTTGTTCTTTAATTTTTTGAGCCAGACACATAGCCGCAGAGAATGAGATCCAGCCTTGACGTGGACCTTTGCACTCGGGCTGCATCTGCCCAGAGGAAGGGATGCCTTCTTTTAACGCACACAAAGTCACCAACTCCGGTTCCTTTATGACAGTGTTAAGGGCAGCCTGTGTTTACTGAACACATGCTGTGTGCTATGCAGTATGCTGAATATTTGATGTGTGTTATCTCGTATAGTTATGATAAGGGCCATTTGTGGTAGATACTACTATGGTTACCGTATTGTAGATGAGACGGAGTGGGTAAATAGCTTGTTCAGGCTTTCACCAAAAGTAAGAGTAAGACCTGGGATTGGAAGAGAGAATGTTTGACACTAGAGCCCATGCTCATAACCACCATATGTACTGCCCCTTTATCATAATGGCAGAGAAAGTTATTAACTTGCTAAAAACAAGCAACCTACTGATACTCATGTGCAGGTGTGCGTGCTTGCTTAGTCGCTTTAGTATTGTCTGACTGTTTGCAACTCTATGGACTTTAGCCCGCTAGGCTCTTCTGTTCATGGAATTCTCCAGGCAAGAATACTGGAGTGGGGTGCCATTTCCTTCTCCAGGGGATCTTCCCAACCCAGGGTTCAAACCTGGGTCCCCTGCATTGCAGGCAGATGCTTTACTGCTGAGCGACCAGGGAAGCCCAGTGTTCATAGACACAGAACTAAAGCCCCTTCAAAGAGGGGAGAGATTTCAAAACCATCTAATACAGCATTTGGATTGTGTAAACTCATACATGACTTAGTGGGCAGTACAATCCAGGTATTCTTGCTCCTCAGTTAGTACCCTTCCCACTTCGATGAAATCTTCACATGCAATGAGCACATGACATTTCACTAAACCTCTTGGAATCGCAAATGTTCCCATTTATAAAAACAGAAATTGGACCAAATGATTTCTGAGGGTCCTCACCTATGAGGTGTAATGTGTATATGAGAAAATGAAAATCAAGTGTTTGTATAATCCTGAGTGCTGAGAGATTTGTTCTTCAGAAATGGACCCGAAAGAAAAGACATTAGATCCCTATAATTTAGATTTCTCTGGTGTTTCATACTTCTCTCTGTGACTTAATGTACTTCTCTTTGGGATTTGGTTTAGTCATCTACCCAGCTTCAAATAGCAGAAGCAGCAGTAGAAAATATAAAAATCGTGACTCTCAAAGCATTTATATGCCTGCTTTTTTCATTGTCACCATTTGTTCGGGAGATTAATACTTAAGGAAGAACTATTAACATTTTATTGCTGGAATCAACTACTTTCCTTTTATTGTTTCTAGGAACAAGAATTTAAAATAGTTTCTCAGGTACCAAGTTGAATTGAATGCCAGCATCTCAAAGCATAGTAGCTATGTGGGATTTTTCACTATAAGAAAAATTTTGCTTATAACATTCTTTTTCCTTTGTCCATACATGGAAAAGTTGAGATTTCCACCCCAAATTAGCTCTGTTACTTCTTTGCTGCACAGGTAGATGTTGTGTGTGGTGATGGAAATCTGCTGTTTGGAAAACTGGTTGACAGGCCTTGACAGATTCAGTCAAGGGCACAGTTCCCATAATCATGGGAGACTGTTTGGCTGACATCTCCTGTCCAGCCTCAGGCTTCTGGCTTCTAGTCATCTGACGGGCGCACTGAACATCAAGTTAGAGAAGGTTGGTTTGACTTAATTGCATCCCAACTCTTAGAAAACATGAACCGAAGTCTGTGCCCAATTGGTATTGAGTTATCAGAGGATAGCCATCAGTTTGGGCTCTTCACGGGAGTCAGTTCTGACTTCAAGACTGAAAACGAACTTGGAGTTAAGTATACCTTAGTTCATATCCAAATCCCACTGATTAGTAGCATGTATCCTTAGGGGCTTCCCTGGTGGCTTAGATGGTAAAGAATCTGCCTGCAGTGGCCTCTGTGGTCGTTCAGTGGTAAAGAATCCACTTGCCATGCAGGAGATGCAGGTTCTTTCCCTGGGTTGGAAAGATCCCCTGGAGGAGGAAATGGCAATCCATTCCGGTATTCTCACCTGGGAAACCCCATGGACAGAGGAGCTTGGTGGGCTCCATGGGGTCACAAAAGAGCTGGACACAACTTACAGACTAAACAACAACAACGTCCTTAGCCAAGTCCATTACCTCCTTTGAACCTCAAAGGCCTTTTTAAGGGACGATTCCATTACATTCAATCCATTTACCAAAAGAGTGTAACATGAGGTGTTCACCCAGGGTGGTGTGTAATAAGTGGTAAATACATTTTTTGCTCGTGTGTGCATGTGTACTCTGTCATATCTGACTCTCTGCAACCCGATGGACTGTAGCCCGCCAGGCTCCTCTGTCCATGGAATGTTCCAGGCAAGAATACTGGAGTGGGTTGCCATTTCCTCCTCTAGAGGATATTCCCGACTAGGATAGAACCCATGTCTCCTATGTCTCCTGAAGGAGCAGGTGAATTCTTTACCACTGCATCACCTGGGAGACCTTATTTACTCTTAATGCCTTGGCTAACCATGGCTTGACTGACATTTCTATTCTCCACCTCAACCTAGCTTAGGAGGGTGCTGTATATATATCTTGATATTTGGGTGGCAGGTGTGAATGTCAGTCCATAAAATCAAGGGTGCCAGAAATGCATCTGCTTCATAGAAACTTAATTTTTGACTGAGTTACCATTTTGCCTTGATGGTGAAGGAAAAGAATGGAACCTTGCTGCTTCTGGGGTTTCATCAAGGACCTATACTTCCTCAGGATGTGCTGTAATTCCAGGCTGGCACCCAGATTGCCCAGCACACAGTCATTCAGAGTAGTGTGTGGATATGTGTGGGAAGAAAGTGATGTTTCATCACTTTGTTTCTGTCCGTATAAGCCATTTTGGTTTGGTGGCTCTTAACTGCCTCATGTCAGGTTTGGGGTATGAGAATCTGGAGTAGTATTGTGTTAGTTGCCTCTCAGCACTGCATGTGGGAAACCTCATACAAATGTGCCCTCTGCCAGTGCCTCCCTTCTGCCTTCATCTCTGGGGTCTGCCTGTCTACTCCAGCCCTGGAGAGTACTGTTCCTTCTTGTTTTTCTGGGCAGTATCATTGATCGGTTCTCCTGGGAATTGGTGGCCCCAGAATTTAGGTGTTTGGGAAAGCAAAAGTCAGGAAATTGCCTTCTGTAAACCTCTCCTTGGCAGGGAAGCCCTGGATCCCGGTATGTGCTTCAGTGAGAGGAAGGATAGGAAAAAAGAGAGGAAGAAAAATTATCAGATCATCTCTCAAAATACTGTCCTTGCCTGCATATGTTTGCTAAATGAATGACTGAAGATGTCATTTATGTGTATATGCATGGCATATTGTCACACTTCTAATAAGCAAAATATATTTTAATGAAAGCTCTTTTGACATTTTTTGTCACATGCAAAGAATGATGTTAGACCCTTGTGTGTGTGTGTGTGTGTGTGTGTGTGTGTGTGTTAGTTGCTCAGTCATGTCCAACTCTTTGTGACCCCTTGAACTTGTAGCCCGCCAGGCCCCTCTGTCCATGAAATTCTCCAGGCAAGTATACTGGAGTGGGTTGCCGTCCCCTTCTCCAGGAGATCTTCCCCACCCAGGGATAGAACCCTGGGTTCCTGCATTGTGGGTGGATTCTTTACTGTCTGAGCCATCGGGAAGCCCTCAGATAAGGTTGGACCCTTACCTCTCACTGTATACAAAAGTTAACTCAAAACGAACCATAGACATAAATGTAAGAGCTATAAAACTTAGAAGAAAACCTAAGAGTAAATTTTCACAACTTTAGGTAATAGGATAAGCAAAAAGAAAGAATAGATAATCTGGATTTTGTTACATTTTGAAAGTTTGTATTTCAAATGACTCCTTCAAGGAAGTGAAAAGACAGAATGGGGGAAGATATTGTCAAGTTATATGTCTGATAAGGGAATTGTATCTAGAATATGTAAAGAATGCCCATAAATCAATGATAAAAAGCCAAACAGTTCAGTTTAAAATTGGGCAGAGGATTTGAATAGGCAGTTCTTTAAAAAGACATGCAAATGACCAATAAATACATGGAAAGGTGCTTACCGTCTTTAATCATTAGAAAAATGCTAATCAGAACCATAGTAAAATACCATTTCACACCTAATGGCTGTTATCAAAAAGACAGGGAATAACAAGTGTTGATGATGATGTGGAGAAATTGGAACCCTCATGCAGTACTGGTGCAGAAATATAAAATGATGCAGCTGTTTTGGAAAATAGTTTGGACGTTTCTCATAAGTTAAACATAGAGTTACATATGACCGAGTAATTCCACTCCTGGGTATATACCCAAGAGAAATAGCAATGTGTCTGCTGAAAAATTGTACACAGATGTTTATAGCAGCATTTTTCATGCTAGCCAAGGTGGGGAAGCAATCCAGTTGTCCGTCAGTGAATGGACGGATAACAAAAGGTGAATTCTCCATATATTGGAGTGTTCGTCACTCTAAAAAAGGCATCAAGTACTGACATATACTGCAACATGAATGAACCTTGAAATCATTAGGCTAAGTGGAAGAAGTCACACACAAAAGATCACATATTGTACAATTCCACTTACATAAAGTGACCAGAGTAGGCAAATCTACGGAGACAGAAAGCAGATCTGTAGTTGTCATGGACTTGAGGTAGAGGCCTTTCAAGAGTAACTGCTAATGAGTATTGGAGCATTTGTTTTGGGGGTGATGAAATTGTTCTAAACTTAGGTAGTAGTGATGTTTGTATAACTGAATATCCTAAGAAAATACATAAATCTGAAAAACATTTCATATTAAAGTCAGGTCACTTTCGTATCCTTGTTAAAAGGGTGCCGCAGGTCTGGACTTGCATTCTAAGTGAATGCAAGGCTTTATGGTATGAATTCTTGGGCCCTTTCCTGGGTTTGGCCTCAGAAATCAGAGTGTCTCGCCATGTGGTTATGTGTACAAGGGTTGTGTCTTTGGCTTGCTTCAGTGTTACACATTTTGCTGCTGAAATGAGAAGAGGGATTAAGAAATTCTTATTTAGTCAGTAGCTTTACGGTGTCGTATCTCCCCATTGGGAAAGCTGCTGTTGTCTTTTAGATTCAGTAGTGCGCCAAAGTGAAAGTGAAAGTCGCTCAGTCATGTCTGACTGTTTGCGACCCCATGAACTGTACTGTCCATGGATTTCTGCTGGCCAGAATACTGGAGTGGGTAGAGGCATTTTGCATATACTGTCCCATTTACTTCTATAAAACTCTGTACCCCCATTTTACAGATGAGGAACCTTGAGTCTGATGTTAATTAGCGAAGTTAATTATATAGTCTGTAGTGGTAAAGTATGGTTAAAATCGGATCTATCTGACCTGAATTGTTAGTAAGGGCTTCCCTGGTGGCTCAGAGGTTAAAGTGTCTGCCTCCAATGCAGGAGACCCGGGTTCGATCCCTGGGTCAGGAAGATCCCCTGGAGAAGGAAATGGCAACCCACTCCAGTATTCTTGCCTGGAGAATCCCATGGACGGAGGAGCCTGGTAGGCTACAATCCACGGGGTCACAAAGAGTCGGACACGACTGAGCGACTTCACTTCACTTCACCCATACAGAGCTGCATTGACTAATGTATGAGGGAAAAACCTATCAATACCTTGTAAATAAATACTAAACTGGAGGTTGTATTATTTGGTACAGAATTGAGAAACCATTCTGCTATGAATTTGAACAAACTCTGGGAGACAGTGAAGGACAGGGAAGCCTGGCATGCTGCTGTCCGTGGGGCCTCAAAGAGTCAGACACGACTGAGCCACTGAACACCACCATATGCTATAGGCGATATTTTAATTGCTTGAAAATGAAAGAAGCAAAAATCTATATTTGTCACCACTTAAAATTTCATTTTTGATATTCCTTTAATATCAGAAAATTTTTTTCAAGGAGTTACAATCATGGCTCCAAGTGAGAGAAAAGCTTATTTATGTGGCTCTTCTCTTATCCATTATTTAATAGCCACTTCAACTCCCTCTAGTGGTTAAATCGTGTTGTGATCCTAAAGTTTGCTTTTCAGAAGGTGGACTGCATCATCAGGACAAAGATGATAGAATCAAACCCATTCCTTAAATGTCCTCTTCCTGTGTATGGACTCATGAATAGTACATATCAGAGCTACTACTTCTACAATCCTCTCCCCCCTCATTTACTCAAAAATCAAATTATTGTTGTTCAGTAGCTAAGTCATGTCCCAATTCTTTGTGACCCCATGGACTGCAGCATGTCAGGCTTCCCTTTCCTTCACCATTTCCTGGAGTTTGCTCAAACTCATGTCCATTGAATCGGTGATGCCATCCAACCATCTCATTCTCTGTTGCCTTTTTCTCCTGCTCTCAATTTTTCCTAGCATCAGGGTCTTTTTCAATGAGGCAGCTCTTCCATCAGGTGGTCAAAGAATTGGAGTTTCAGCTTCAGCATCAGTCCTTCCAGTGAATATTCAGGATTGACTGATTTGATCTTGCAGTCCAAGGGACTCTCAAGAGTCCTCTTCTCAAGCACTGGAGATCAAAGGCATCAATTCTTTCGGTGCTCAGCCTTTTTTATGGTCCAGCTCTCACATCTGTACATGACTACTGGAAAAACTGTAGCTTTGACTATACAGACCTTTGTCGGCAAAGTGGTGTCTCTGCCTTTTAATATGCTGTCTAGGTTTTTCATAGCTTTTCTTCCAAAGAGCAAATGTCTTTTTAAATTTCATGGCTGCACTCACCATCTGCAGTGATTTTAGAGCCCAAAATCTGCCAGTTTCCATTGTTTCCCCATCTATTTGCCATGAAGTGATGGGACTGGATACCATAATCTTAGTTTTTTGAATGTTGTGTTTTAAGCCAGCTTTTTCAATCTCCTCTTTCATGTTCATCAAGAGGCTCTTTAGTTCCTCTTCTGCCATTAGGATGGTGTCATCTGCATATCTGAGGTTGTTGATATTTCTTTCAGCAATCTTGGTTCCATCTTGTGAATCATCCACCCTGGCATTTCACATGGTGTACTCTGCATATAAGTTAAATAAGCAGAGTGACAATATACAGCCTTGACATACTCCTTTCCCAATTTGGAACAGTCTGTTGTTCCATGTCCAGTTCTAAGTGTTGTTCTTGACCTGCATGCAGATTTCTAAGGAGGCAGGTAAAGTGATCTGGTATTCCCATCTCTTTAAGAATTTTCCAGTTTGTTGTGATCCACACAGTCAGAGACTTTAGCATAGTCAGTGAAGCAGAAGTAGGTGTTTTTCTGGAATTCCCTTGCTTTCTCTGTGATCCATCGGATGTTGGCAATTTGATCGCTGGTTCATCTGCCCTTTCTAAACCCAGCTTGTACATCTGAAAGTTCTTGATTCATGTACTGTTGAAGTCTAGCTTGAAGGATTTTGAGCGTTACCTTGCTAGCATGGGAAATGAGTGCAATTGTATGGTAGTTTGAACATTCTTTGGCATTGCCCTTCTTTGGGATTATCTTCCCTGGTGGCTCAGATGGTAAAGAATCTGCCTGCCATGCAGGAGACCTGCATTCAGTCCCTGGATCTGGAAGATCCCCTAGAGCAGGAAATGGCAGCCCACTCCAGTATTCTTGCCTGGAGAATTCCATGTACGGGCTACAGTTCATGGGGTCACAGAGAGTCAGACACGACGGAGCGACTGACAGTTTCTTTGGAATTGGAATGAAAACTGATAGTGTATTCATTATTGTTATTTTTATTTTAGATAATTATAGAGACTATAATTTTTAAGGTATAGATTTTTGGAGTACATTCTTATAAAATTCTCTAAGCAGTGGGACAGAAGCCCATAAAACACACCTTTAGGGATGTACCTACTCTTTCTTGATTTTCTACTTTACTAGTTGTCAATAACTTTCTTATAATGAAAAATGAAAGTTTAACTCACCCTCTCTACATGTATACATTTACACATGTATAAATTCTTCCTCCCCCAGCCCCAAGCTTTGCACTGTGTTTTGATCTGGATGAAGTATAGAATCTTTTACTAGCCAGAATTATTACCATTGTTAAGGAGAATATCTACCAAAATAAAAGGTGGGCTTACCTTAGAGACAAGGCAGTCAGATTTTGATGGTGAAACAAGCCACATAAAAAGTATACTTTGGCACATTTCTCCTTAGACTTCGATATGATATTAAGAAGATCTGATTTCAGTGTCACAGACATTGTGATTTAACAGCTACATTTCTGACCCCCTTGCCTCCACCTTTCTGCCACTCTCCCAACAGGCATAGAACTCTAATGAATACAAGTGAGTCAGAGTCAGCTTGGCATCAGTGAGGTGTGGAGTTGTTCCCACCCCATGTAGTGTATTTCACAGCTGAATCATACATCGGTAACTACATTATGTTAATTGTACAACTTTTTTTTTCCCCCTTAGAGCTAACGATTGTAGTTTTTTTTCCCCCTTAAAGTAATATGTGCATGGACCCATTTGACCTCAAACTTTTTGACAGAACCATCCAGTTTCATTCACTACAGCCAAACCCATCCAGGTGGCTGTGATTTTGTCTCTGGAGACATTCTCTTCGATCTGATCTGAGCAGCTGTGGCCCTGGCATTTCCTTAGAGCATCATGTTTGTCTCCTCCCTACCTTCCTGCCTTCCCTACTTACCTATGTCAGAGCACCTGTTACCCACAGCCCAGATCTTTTTCTTGTTCTCTCTTTCTTTTTTCATTTCTTTTTAAGTGATTTATATATCTCAGTAAGATTTTACCTATCTGAAAATGCAATTCTTTAACCTTCATACTTGATTGCTAATTTGGCTGGCAATAGAATCCTCTTCAGTTGAAAATAATGACTCATGATGTTGAGCATCTTCTCATCATTTTGAATTATTTTATGAGTTTGATTTTGATGTCATGTCTGAGAAATCCTTGCCTAAACCATAATCACAAGTATTTTCTTCTGTTTTAAAGTTTTATGTTTAGTTTTATGTTTCATATTAAGCTAATTCTTAGAAATGGTATGAGGTATAGGAATTATTGATTGAAGTTCTTTTTGTGTGTGTATGTGTATGTGTGATAGCCAATTGTTCCATTACTCTCTGTTGAAAACCTACTATTATTCACTCAATTGCCTTTGCATTTTTGTCAAAAATCAATTGTTCATGTATATATGTGTGTATGTCTCTTTCTAATCTTGCTGTTCTGTTCAGTTTATCTATACCTATCTTGATACCGGTACCTCATTGTATTGATTATTGTAGCTTTTTAATAAACTTTTAAAGTCAGGGAGTGTTTCTCCAAATTTGTTCTTCTTTTTCAGAATGTTTTGGCTGTTCTCAGTCATTAGCATGTATATGTAGGTTTTAGAATCAGTTTGTCAAATTTTATAAAAAAGGCTGCAGTTGAGATTGTGTAGAGGTCAATTTGGGGAGAATTAAAATCTTAACAATATACCATCTTTTTGACATACATGATCAAGGTATGTTTACCCGTTTATTTAGGTCTTAAGTTTTTTTCAGCAGTCTTCTGTTGTTATCAGCGTACAGTTCTTGTACATGTTCATCAGATTTATCCATAAGTATTTTATATTTTTGATACTATTATGAATAGCATTTTAAAAAGCTTCCATTTCTCATTGTTAAGTCCTAGTATGTAAATATATCATTGATATTTGTGTTGATCTTGTATCCTGAAAATTTGCTAAGCTCACTTATTAATTCTAGCAGCTTTCTAGGGTAAATTCCATCAGGTTTTTCATGTAGGTGATTGTGTTATCTGTGAATAAGGACAGTTTTACTTTTTACAATAAGTCCAGTCTAGACTCTTCTTATTTTTCTTACCTTATTGTACTGGGTAGAATCTCAGTACAATGTTAAAAGAGAAATGATAGGAATAGACCTCATTAGTCTCTTCTTTTATATTAAAGAAAAAGCTTCGTGTTTTTTTACTGTTAACTGTGATATTAATAACCTGTAGGTTTTTGTAGATTCCTCTAAATGAGGAAGTTCCCTTCTGTTCTTACTTCACTGAGAAGTTTAGAAAAAATCAGGAATGAATGTTGGATTAGCAAAATGCTTTTCTGCATCTATTGAGATGGCTTACTATTTTAATTTATTAAATGATGAATTAAATTAATTGACTTGCAAATGTTAAGCCAACCTACATTCCTGAAAGAAATACTAGTTGGTCATCATGTGTTATCCTTATAGTCTACTTACTAAAATTTTGTTTGAAATTTATATATCAATATTCACGATGGTTATCAATCTCTAGTCTTCTTCTAGTACCAGTTGTGTCTTGTTTTTTGCTTCAGAGTGAGGCTGGCCTAATAGAACAAATTGGAAAGTATTCTCTCCTTTTCAAGTATTTTGTGTAGTTTGTGTAGAAAAGGAATTTGTGTGGTTGGTATTGTTTTTTCCTTAAATGTTTGGTAGAATTCACCAGCAAAACCATTTGATCCTTGAATTTTCTTTGTGGAAAGGTATTTAACCACATATTCCATTTCTTTTACAGATATATGGCTTTTTAGGTTATTATCTGTTTCTTGATTAAGCTTTGGTAGTTTGTGCCTTTCAAGGAATTTTTCCATCTCATAAATGTTATTAACTCATTTTCAGAGAGTGATAAATCAGTCCTTTGCTTTCTTTAGAAATCCATTGCTGTCTATAGAGTCTCTCTTGATATTGTCTATCTCATTTCTGATTTTGATAACTTGTTTCTTCTCAGTTTTTTCCTGAATAGTCTGGCTACAGGTTAAGAAGTATATTTTTGTTTCATTAATTTTTTCTGTAGTTTTTCTGTTTTCTACTTCATTGGTTTTTGCTCTGATCTTTATTATTTCCTTTCTTTTACTTAATTTGAGTCCAATTTTCTCTCCCCAGTTTCTTAAAATGAAGCTGAATTCACTGATTTGAGACCACTACTCAAGCATCCTTATTATAAAATTCCCCCAGTACTACTTCAGCAACCTCCCACAAATTTGATGTGTGTGTTTTCATGTTTATTCACTTCAAAATACTTTCTAACTTCCCTTTTGATTGCTCTTTTGAAGCATGGTTTATATAGAAGTGTGTTATTTATCTTATATGTTTATTTGGAGATTCCCAGGTATGTTACTGTTATTAATTTTTAATGCAATTCCATTGTATCAGTGAACATACTCATATGACTTGAGTTCTATTAAATTTATTGCAAATTGTTTTATGACCCAGAATGTGGTCTGTCTTGCTTAAATGCTCCATGTGTGCTTGAAAATAATGTGTATTATGTGGTTGTTAAATAGAATGTTCTATAAATGTCAATCAGGTCAAGTCAGTCGATAATGTTGTTGAAATATTTTATGCTCTTACTGATTTTCTGTCTGCTTGTTCTATCAATTATTGAGAGCGAGGTGTTGAAATCTCAGACTATAATTATGGGTTTGTATATTTCTTTTTGCACGTCTAACAGTTTTCTTCAGGTATCGTGGAGTTCTGTTATTATCAGGAGCAACATGTTTAGAATTACTGTGTCCTCTTGATGAAGTAACTCCTTTATATTATTATTTGACCTTTGTCATCCCTTGTAATACTCTGCTTTGAAATTTAGTGTGGTAATGATATAGCCACTACAGTTTTCTTTTCGTTAGAAGTAGTACAACATATCTTTTATCTACTGTTATTTTTTAACTTTAAAAATGATTTTTTGATAGGATATGCTCATAAAATCAAGCTAAGGAGCAATGTAGTGTCTAATTTTGCTTACAGTTTACACCTGGAATTTCAAGGTTTCTGCTTGTGCGTGTATTTGCCTATGTACAGAGGTGTGTGGTTTTGAATGAATTCTTAAAATTGTTTTGTTCTCTTAACAGATTTTTTAGATATTCCTGGTTTGTAGGAGATGTTCAGTAAATATTTGTTAAACTGAAAGATTTTGTGTATTACCTGCAGAGAGAAAAATAGAGTTTCCATCCTTTTACTTTTAACCTGCTTCTGTCTCTATATTTAAAGCACATTTCTTTTTAGCTGCATTTTTGTTGGGTCTTTTTTTTTCCCCCAATCTGACAGCCCCTAATTTCAATGAGGGTATTTATACTGTCCACATTTAATGTGACTATTAATTATAAGATTTAAGTCTATCATCTTGCTATTTGTTTTGTTTTTTACTTGTCCTACCTGCTCTTTTTTCTCCGTTCCCTATCTTTATGCTTATTTTGGATTAATTGAATGTTCCTTATGATTTCCTATCTCTTTGGTTACATTATTTGCTATAAATTTTTGCTTTATTTCAGTGGTTTATTTAAGGGGTGGGGGGGTGTGTGTGCAAATGCGCACTCAGGTGCATCCAACTCTTTGCAACCCCATGGACTGTAGCCCGGCAGACTCCTCTGTCCATGAGGTTTCCCAGGCAAGAATACTGGGGTGGGTTGCCATTTCCTCCTCCATGGGATCTTCCCCACCCAGGGATCGAACCCGCGTCTCCTGCGTCTCCTGCATTGGCAGTAGGATTCTTTGTCACTAGTGCCACTTGGGAAGCCCCTCTGAGGTATATAGCAAGCGTAATCTCTAATTTACAAGTGATGTTATGCCTCTCCATATACAGTATAAAAATTTGAAGTGGTATGCCTTCATTTCTTTCCCTCTATTGTGCTATTCTTGTCACATTTTTATTTTATTTATGTTATTAATCCCACGCTACATTGTTTTTATTTAAACATGTCATTTAAATATAATATAATATAATCATATATTTATTCATGTGATTGCCATTTCTTCTCTTCACCCCTTTCTGTATATCTAAATTTCCTTCTGATATAATTTTCCTTCTTCTTGAAGGACTTCATGTGACATTTCTTGTAGCATGAGTCTGATGGAGATGAATACTTTCAGCTTTTTCATGTGGAAAGTATCTCTTTCTCCTATTTTTTACTTTTATTAATTTTATTTTTTTTTCTATTTTCAATTTTATTGATTTCTGCTTTTATCTTCTCTTGTTCCACTTTTTATTGCTTTGGGTACTTTGCTCTTTCTAGTTTATTAATGTCGAAGTTTATATTATTTATTTGAGATCTTTCTCCTTTTCTAATGTAAGCATTTAGTACTGTAAATTTCCTTCTCAGCAGTGCATTACCTGCATCTGATATATTTTAATGTGTTTTTTGTTTTCATTCAGTTTTATGTATATTTAAATTTTTCTTTGAGACCCCTCTTCAGTTCAGTTCAGTTCAGTCGCTCAGTTGTGTCCTGTTTGTTGCGACCCCATGGACTGCAGCATGCCAGGCTTCCCTGTCCATCACCAACACCCGGAATTTACTCAAACTCATGTCCATTGAGTTGGTGATGCCATCCAATCATCTCATCCTCTGTCATCCCCTTCTCCTCCCACCTTCAATCTTTCCCAACATCAGGGTCTTTTCAGATGAGTCAGTTCTTCACATCTCGTGGCCAAAGTACTGGAGTTTCAGCTTCAGCATCAGTCCTTCCAATGACTATTCAGGACTGATTTCCTTTAGGATGGACTGGTTGGATCTCCTTGCAGTCCAAGGGACTCTCGAGAGTCTTCTCCAACACCACAGTTCAAAAGCATCAATTCTTTGGTGCTCAGCTTTCTTTAAAGTCTAACTCTCACATCCGTACATGACTACTGGAAAAACCATACCTTTGACTAAAAACCATTTGTCGGCAAAGTAATGTCTCTTCTTTTTAATATGCTGTCTAGGTTGGTCATAACTGTTCTTCCAAGCAGCAAGCGTCTTTTAATTTCATGGCTGCAGTCATCAGCAGTCACCATCTGCAGTGATTTTGGAGCCCAAAAAAATGAAGTTTGCCACTGTTTCCATTGTTTCCCCATCTATTTGCCAGGAACTGATGGAACCAGATGCCATGATCTTAATTTTCTGACTGTTAAGTTTTAAGCCAACTTTTTCACTTTCTTCTTTCACTTTCATCAAGAGCCTCTTTAATTCTTTTTTGCTTTCTGCCATAAATGTGGTGTCATCTGCATATCTGAGGTTATTGATATTTCCCCCGGCAATTTTCATTTCAGCTTGTGCTTCATCCAGTTCAGCATTTCTCATGATGTACTCTGCATATAAGTTAAATAAGCAGGGTGACAATATACAGCCTTGACATACTCCTTTTCCTATTTGGAACCACTCTGTTGTTCCATGTCCAGTTCTAACTGTTGCTTCTTGACCTGCATATAGATTTCTCAGGAGGCAAGTCAGGTGGTCTGGTATTCCCATCTCTTTAAGAATTTTCCACAGTTTGTTGTGATTCACATAGTCAAAGGCTTTTGCATAGTCAAGGAAGGAGAACTAGATGTTTTTCTGGAATTCTCTCAGTTTTTTGACCCAGAGATGTTGGAAATTTGATCTGTGGTTCCTCTGCCTTTTCTAAATCCAGCTTCAACCTCTGGAAATTCACAGTTCATGTACTATTGAAGCCTGGCTTGGAGAATTTTGAGCATTACTTTGCTAGCATGTGAGATGAGTGCATTGTGCAGTAGTTTGAGCATTCTTTGGCATAGCCTTTCTTTGGGACTGGAATGAAAACTGACCTTTTCCAGTCGTGTGGCCACTGCTGAATTTTCCAAATTTGCTGGCATATGGAGTGCAGCACTTTCACAGCATCATCTTTTAGGATTTGAAATAGCTCAACTGGAATTCCATCATCTCTACTAGCTTTGTTCGTAGTGATGCTTCCTAAGGCCCACTTGACTTCACATTCCAGGATGTCTGGCTCTCGGTGAGTGAGCACACCATTGTGATTATCTGGATTGTGAAGATCTTTTTTGTATAGTTCTTCTGTGTATTCTTGCCACCTCTTCTTAATATCTTCTACTTCTTTTCGATCCATATCATTTCTGTCCTTTATTGAGCCCATCTTTGCATGAAATGTTCCCTTGGTATCTCTAATTTTCTTGAAGATATCTCTAGTCTTTCCCATTCTGTTGTTTTCCTCTATTTCTTTGCATTGATCACTGAGGAAGGCTTTCTTGTCTCTCCTTGCTATTCTTTGGAACTCTGCATTCACATGGGTATAGCTTTCCTTTCCACCTTTGCTTTTTGCTTCTCTTCTTTTCACAGCTATTTTTAAGGCCTCCTCTGACAACCATTTTGCCTTTTTGCATTTTTTTCTTGGGGATGGTCTTGATCCCTGTCTCCTGTACAGTGTCATGAACTTCCGTCCACAGTTCTTCAGGCACTCTGTCTATCAGATCTAGTCCCTTGGATCTGTTTGTTACTTCCACTATATAATCGTAAGGGATTTGATTTAGGTTATACCTGAATGATCTAGTGGTTTTCCCAACTTTCTTCAATTTAAGTCTGAATTTTGCAATAAGGAGTTCATGATCTGAGACCCAGTCAGCTCACGGTTTTGTTTTTGCTGACTGTATAGAGCTTCTCCATCTTTGGCTGCCAAGAATACAATCAGTCTGATTTCTGTATTGACCATCTGGTAATGTCCATGTGTAGAGTCTTCTTGTGTTGTTGGAAGAGGGTGTTTGCTATGACCAGTGCTTTCTCTTGGCAAAACTTTTATTAGCCTTTGCCCTGCTTCATTCTGTACTCCAAGGCCAAATTTGCCCATTACTCCAGATATTTCTTGACTTCTATGTTAGCATTCCAGTTCCCTATTTTAAAAAAAGGACATCTTTTTTGGGTGTTAGTTCTAGAAGGTCTTGTAGGTCTTCAGAGAACTGTTCAACTTCAGCTTCTTCAGCATTACTGTTTGGGCCATAGACTTGGATTACTGCGATATTGAATGGTTTGCTTTGGAAACAAACAGATCATTCTGTCATTTTTGAGATTGCATCCAAGTACTGCATTTCAGACTGTTTTGTTGACTGTGATGGCTACTCCATTTCTTTTAAGGGATTCTTGCCCACAATAGTTGATATAATGGTCATCTGAGTTAAATTCACCGAATCCTTTTTAGTTTGCTGATTCCTAAAATGTCGACATTCACTCTTGCCATCTCCTGTTTGACCACTTCCAATTTGCTTTGATTCATGGACCTAACATTCCAGGTTCCTATGCAATATTGCTGTTTACAGCATCAGACTTTACTTTCATCACCAATCACATCCACAACTAGGTGGTGTTGAGACCCCTCTTAGCCTGTGGATCATTGTATGTGTACTGTTAACTTTTCAAGTGTTTGGAAATTTTCCTGTTGCTTTTTTCTTTTTTTTTAAATTTGTTAAGGTTTGGTTTTTGTTCAGAATATAATCTGTACTGGTGAACATTCTAGAGCATTTGAAAAATATGTATATTCTGCTAAAGTGCAGTATATTTTAGTTAGATGTTGTTGATTGATTTTGTTGTTCATTTCTTCTTTACCTTTGCTAATTTACTGTCTCATAGTTGTTGTCAGTTGCTAAGCGTGGAGTGTTGATTCACTTCAGTTGAAATTGTGGATCAACTTTCTCCTTTCTGCTATTTTAGGATTTGCTTTGTATATTTTGAGTCTGTTCTGTTTGGTGCACACATATTACATATTTGGAGTCATGTCTTCCTGGTGGGTTGATCCTTTCTTCATTATGTACTGTCTTTTGTCTTTAGTAAATTTGCTCTGAAGTCTGTTTCTCTGATATTAATAGAGCTGCTCTTAGGTTTTTAGGGTAATATTTACATGGCATATCTTTTTCCATCCTTTTCCTTTTAATTTAACCACGCTGTATTTGAAGTGAGTTTTTTAGGATATTTCGTAGGATCATGGGTTGTTTGACTTGTGTAATTGTTTACTTGTTTACTCTGCATGGTGAAGGTACAAGCTTAAGCTCCCCCCTTGGCCTTTCTAGCTTGAGTAGAGGTGGGGTCTTTCCCATGATTGTTGGTTGCTGTAGAGTGTGCGTGCTCAGTCGTGTCTGACTCTTTGTGACCCCGTAGACTGTAGCCCACCAAGCTCCTCTGTCCATGGGATTATCCCAGCAGGAATAATTGAATGGGTTGCCATTTCCTCCTCCAGGACATCTTCCCAACCCAGGGATCGAACCTGTGTCTCTTGCATTGGCAGGCAGATTCTTTACCACTGAGCCATCTGGGAACCAATGTAGAGTAGTAATTGTATATAAGTTTTTATCTTGCTATGCTGCTCCTTTTCATATCCTTTAGCTAGGGAGAAGGGCTTTTGTTGGGGCTTTTCTTTTCTGTACCCATTGTCATTTCCAGATTGCCAGCTTTTCCAACTCTAAATCTGGCAAAAAAAAAAAAAAAAAAAATCCCAGGGACCTCACCATTGTGTTATTCCTTGGGTCCCTATCTTTACACCTTCTGTTTATTTCATATATAATGTTCAGGATTTTTCACTGCACTTAGGGAGAAAAATTGAGAAAAGCATTTCTACTCCATCTTTCTAGAAGCGCATTTCTTCTCCATTGTCTCTGAAAAGATGTGTCACTAGATATAGAATTCTAGGTTGACATTTTTTTTTTTAATTTCCACACTTTATAGAGATTACTTCAGTATCTTCTTTTTTGTATTATTTCCCATGAAATATCTTCTCTAATCTTTACTTTTGTTTCTCTGTTTATAATGTTTCTTTTTTCTTGTGTCGAGCAGTTTGCTTATTTTCTGCTTTGGTGTGATTTTCTCCATGTTTTGGATGTGTGGAGTTCTCGTATCTATTAGTTTATGTCTCTTAAACAGTCCCTCTCTACAGGGAGATGGTTCAACCTGTCTTATGGCAAATGCTAAATGGTTGTTAATTTGTAGTTGAAACTCTTGCTGTTTTACTAGTTCCATGTTGTTTATTTAATAAGTGTATATATTCTTTGTACAGTTTTTCCACAGTGTTCTGTTTTTAGCATTTTGGAGCATAATTCTAATCTTTTCCTAAGTCAAATGCCAAACTCATTTTTCATATGACATAGAGGTGTCTTCAGGGAGGTGAAACATGTCCTTAAGAGGAGAGTTTGCAGATGTTAGCAGCACAAGCTTGGAACCAAGCTGACCTGGGTGTCAACTTTGTACTTCTTGCTGTATAATTGTGGAAATGTTATTTAACCATTTTGAGTCTCCAGTATATAAAATGGGGATGATAGTCATATCTACCTCATAGAATTGATATGTGGAAGAACTGAGATAAGTAAATGTGGAACATGTTAACTGTGTATTAAGCAGTCATGAAATGGTAGCTATTAATGCTGTTGGTATTTTTTTTAAACTAGTCTGTATTTTTTTTTTATTGCAGTTTTTGGTTCACAATAAAACTGAGCAGGATGCACAGTCTTCCCTTTCTATTACCTCTATGTATGCACTGTCCCCCTCACTATCAAAATCCCCCACCACAGTGGTACATTTGTTACAATCAGTGAACCTACACTGACACATCATTAAAGCCCAAGGTTTACATTAGGGCTCAGTCTTGTTGTTGTACATTCCATGAGCTTTGACAAATATATGATGACATATGTATCATTATAGTATTATACAGAATAGCTTCACTGCCCTAAAAATCCTCATTTCTTTGTCTGTTCATCAGTCACTTCCTGCTCAGTCAGTTCAGTTCAGTTCAGTCGCTTAGTCGTGTCCGACTCTTTGCAACCCCATGAATCGCAGCTCGCCAGGCCTCCCTGTCCACTACCGACTCCCGGAGTTTACTCAAACTCATGTCCATTGAGTCGGTGATGCCATCCAGCCATCTTATCCTCTGTCGTCCCCTTCTCCTCCTGCCCCCAATCCTTCCCAGTATCAGGGTCTTTTCCAATGAGTCAGCTCTTCACATGAGGTGGCCAAAGTACTGGAGTTTCAGCTTCAGCATCAGTTGTTCAAATGAACACCCAGGACTGATCTCCTTTAGGATGGACCAGTTGGATCTCCTTGCAGTCCAAGGGACTCCCAAGAGTCTTCTCCAACACCACAGTTCAAAAGCATCAATTCTTCGGCGCTCAGCTTTCTTCACAGTCCAACTCTCACAGCCATACATGACCACTGGAAAAACACTTCCTGCTAGCTACTGACAAATACTAATCCTTTTACTGTCTCCATGAAGTGAAGTGAAGTCGCTCAGTTGTGTCCGACTTGTAGCGACCCCATGGACTGCAGCCTACCAGGCTCCTCCGTCCATGGGGTTTTCCAGGCAAGAGTACTGGAGTGGGTTGCCATTTCCTTCTCTATACTGTCTCCATAGTTTTGCCTTTTCCAGAGTGTTACATAGTTGAAATTATATGGTATGTAGCCTTTTCAGATTGACTTCTTTCACTTAGTCATACACACTTAAACTTCTTCATATCCTTTCATGGCTTGATACTTCATTTCTTTTTGTCCCTGAATAATATTCCAGTTAATATTATATACTACAGTTTATTTTGGAGAAGGAAGTGGCAACTCACTTCTTGTGTGGAGAATCCCTGGACAGAGGAGCATGGCAGGCTGCAGTCCATGGGGTTGCAAGAGTTGGACACAACTTAGCGACTAAACCAACCAACCATTTATTTATCCATTCACCAGGTGAAGGACATCTGGGGTGCTTCCAAGTTTTGGCAATTGTGAGTAAATTGCTCTTAACATTTATGTGCAGATTTTTGTGTGAACATGTTTTCAACTACTTTGGCTAGATATCAAGTAGTAGATTTGCTGAATTGAATGGTAAGACTATGTTTAGTTTTGTGAGAGATCGCCACTGTCTTCCCAAATGGCTGTACCACTTGCATTCCATCAGCAATGAATGAGAGTTCCTGTTGCTCCACATCTTCATCAGCGTTTGGTATTGTCCATGGTTTCGGATTTTGGCTCTTCTAATCATTGTGCACTGGTATCTTGTTTTAATTTGCAGTTCCTTAATGGCAAGTGATGTTGAGAATCTTTTCATATGCTTATTTGCCAACTCTATATTTTCCTTGGTGAGATATCTGTTCAGGTCTTTGCCCACTTTTAAATTGAGTCATCCTTTTCTTATTGTTGAGTTTTAAGAGTTCTTTATATATTTTGGAACCATTGGCATTTTAATTTGAATGATCATTGTCTTAAGTGCCTGAACAAAGGCTTTATTGAGAACTCATCCTTCTAGGCTGCTGCTGCTGCTGCTAAGTTGCTTCAGTCGTGTCTGACTCTGTGCGACCCCATAGATGGCAGCCCACCAGGCTCCCCCATCCCTGGGATTCTCCAGGCAAGAACACTGGAGTGGGTTGCCATTTCCTTCTCCAATGCATGAAAGTGAAAAGTGAAAGTGAAGTCACTCACTCATGTCCGACTCTTCGAGACCCCATGGACTGCAGCCTACCAGGCTCCTCCGTCCATGGGATATTCCAGGCAAGAGTACTGGGGTGGAGTGCCTTCTAGGCTGCAAGACAGGAAAAACCTTTTTTCTCACTTCTTGGAAGGAAATAGAGGAAAATTATTATATTCACCTGAAAAAAATGTAAAAGATGTTCTGTAGAATTACCTTGATTCAAAAAGAATTTCTGGCTGCCTCTTAGATATACTGTGACTTCAGGGGCCTTCCATGCTGTAAATCTTTCCCTAGAAAATTAGCTTATACCTTGTGTTTCTTGATGATTGCCTTATAAGTATTGGGAAATGCCTGCTCATCACAGCCTTGCATTTCTTCTGTCTTTCTTAGATGTGTGTGAATTAACAAGGGCCTGTGCTGTCATCAGCTGTCATGACAGTACACCTGTTAACAAATCACCCCAACTTCCAGACCTGGCCTACATCATTTGGTAAAAAATAGTCACTAATGCCATTTGAGAAAAATATATCCCATTGTAAGTGAAGGTGGTTTTATATTGTCTGATTTCCATTCTTTACCCCTTCACTGTGCGTCAATAGATTTATATCATAGCATTCATTTTCATTTTATGCCTTTTATTTACGCACCAGTTCTTTTGCAAGTAATTTTAATTCTCCCTTTTATGAGAGTGAGGCTCTGTGCCTGTGTACTTCTATATAAAATAAAGGAAATGATTGTTTTTAATGCAGAATTGAAAGAGATATAATGGATTTCAGCTACAACAATTTCTCCCCATTTAGAGGAGATGAACACCTAGTTAGATGAAGAACGTCATTCCTAGTATAATTTGAATACATCCTGTTTCCATGACAACTTGTACTTACCAGCTTGCCTGGCAAAAGAAGTGTTTGGATCCTTTCTTTGATAAAAGATTTGACCAAACACTGGAGTTCCATTTTCTTTTTTAATTCCAGTAATTTCATTCCAGTTTGGGGCTGTTTTTCTTTTGAACATGGGCTGCTTTTGAGTGAAAGAAACCTAAAAGGCATTTTGGAGTAGCATCACCTTCAAAATAAAAGGAGGGGATTCACAGGCCAAATGCTAATAAGCATGGGAAATGAAGATATTTTTGCAAATCATAATTGTTTTTCATATCTTTCAGTTAAATTAAATAAACAGAGATGATGCAACAAGTTATTAAGATGCTATTTGATTTGATAGAGAATGATTCAGTTATTCATTTCCATCTGGACATTATAATCATTAGGCTTGTTTCCTCACTGCTAATGTATGTCTTGCCCTTATGGGTGATTTGTGCCCTCTTACTACTAAATTTTGATTCTTGCAAGGAGTATGGTCTTATTAATGGTTTTCCTTCAGAAGAAAGATAGGAAATTATTTGCATCATTAACTCTGCTTTTGCAAAATATGAAAAAAAAATGCTACTGTATTTTGTTGACAAGATTATGTTTCATGCAGTATAAAAGATGACTCTTGGGCATTTTATGATGATAGAGAATGATAGAGAATCAACTCAAAGTTAGAATAATCTGGAGTTTAGTTCTGAGGGTTCTGGAAGTTTTTGAAAGGAGAAAACTTAATGATCTCCAAGATCATTGTCAGTGATAGTAAACATTTATGACCCAAGACATACATGCAAGGTGATCTATAGGGTACCTTGTTGATTGTAACTCCACTAGGGATAAAATTTTGTAACAGACTTTGTGTAAATAATATGTGCATATCCTTCACTTCCCAGGAAAAGATACTATCTTATCATAAAAACTAAAGAAAAATTTAAAGAAATACCACAATATACAAATTAGTATTAGGTACATAATATGTACCAAAAGAAAATCAATAAGAAAGAAGTATAAAAAATTGACAATATTTTTCTATTTTGGGAGCGTGGAATTCCTGCTCATGATAAGAGATTAAGTAACTGCAAGATGTCATTAGCCTAAAATGTTGTTCAAAAGCATCTTCATGATTCCTAATGTAGCACTTTGCATGGTAGTTATTGTTCTGAAAAATTGATGCAATTACAGGTTTTTTTTAAAGGAAAACAAATAATGTGGTTTCATTTCAGAAATTGCTTTATTTTCCTTTCCTAATCACCCATTAGTTGATAATAGCTTTTAAAATTTTAGACTCCTCAGCTCTTAAGTAGTAAATGACATAAAATATTTCATGAATGTTTTAATCACACAGGGATCCATCATCCCACTATATATTAAGGGCCTGATACGTTAGCCACCTGTTTTGTGAAGACCACAGAGGGGGACTTTCCACCCCCTAGGAACTTAGGTTAATAAGGAAAGTGAGGTTATCAGTGATTGTTTGTTGGGGGAGGGTTGTTTTTAAAATATATATATGTATTTATTTATTTTATGTATTTGGCTGCACTAGGTCTTAGTTGTGCTACACGGGATATTTTTAGTTCCAGCATGCCAGATCTTTGCTTGTGGCATGCAAACTCTTAGTTGAGGCATGTGGTATCTACTTTCCTGACCAGGGCTTGAGCCTGGGCTTCCTGCAATGAGGGTGTGGTGGTATCTTAGCCACTGGACTACCAAGGAAGTTACCAGGTGGTCATTTGATAACATGACTTATCATCTTCTAATAGTTTGCTGAGGAAGTTGATGTTTTCTATATCAGAATTTCTTAAGCCATGAAACAATGCAGTTATTTAAGTTTAAACATAAAGCTTTGGAAAGCACGGTGCCCTTCCTCAGAATACTGACTTTCGAAATGTTCCACTAGTGATACTTGAGCCATAACTGAAAGCTCAAAACCAAATCTTACCCGTAAAGCAGTTAGCTTCTTAGCTGTGAAGATGCGACCAGCAATAAACTCCCACTCTACCCACAGTTGTCAGCTGGCCCTGGGGAGTGAAAGCCTCCAGGATGGACATGGAAAGCCATGTGCCACTATGCCTGCTCCGTGGATGTGCTCTTGGCACGAGCAGCCTCACAGGTTTGCCCGGGACTGACGAGGGATTTTTTCAGGACTTTCAGCGTCACAGTCCTGAGAGCCTCAGGCAGACCAAGACAGTCACTTGCTCTCCACACTCTTCTCTACGTCTCTGAAGTGCAAAGGAGAATACCCATGTTCACACAGCACAGAGGACGGGGGGCTCTCCCTGCCAGGAATAAGGAGATAACACCCAGCACTCATGGAGCATTTTACGGCTCATGCAGGGCCTCACCTCCAGACAGCAGTGTGAAGCAGGCCCTGGCGGGGAGTCACTTTTTACATGAACAAAAAGAAGCAAAGATCTTGCTAGTCCCAAATCACACAGCAGTGAAGGGTGGCTCAGACACACACTTCTGTATCTTCCTCGGCTCACATCACCTCTCTACTGTCCACCTTTTTCTCTCCTTTAAAAACTTCCAAAAATACAGCAGAAACCAGCACTGCACTGGAAAGCAATTCTCCTCCAATTAAAAATAAATTTAAAATACTTTTCAAAGACCAAGTGGAGGCCTACTGAACTTCCTCTTCAGGTCCAGTTTCTGATCTGAGCCATCCTCACCTCTCTGGTTGATTGATTGGCCTGGTAGAGCATTAGTAACTACTCTTTGATAAGGAGCCGGTGATTTGCAGAGTATATTTATTGTAGGGAGGGGAGGGCACATAAAGAAGGCAAACCTTGGTAACAGTTGAAATGCCCAACAGTAGGAGTTGCTGGTTTGAATCATGGTTCTAGCGATCAGTGAACTATTGTGGGGCCCCCACAAAAGTCCTTAGTCTGAATTCTCAGAGTGGTCCCAGAACTGGTATTTCTGAAGTGAGTGAGACTTTCTTCCTAACCAAGGAAAAACATGGTTACTTCCCAGTTTTCCCGCTGTCAGGGCAAGAGGGTTCCTGAGGAAAGGAGTTTGGGCACCTGCTCAGATGTGCCTCTGCAACTCCGGATCTCCTGCCCCTTTCTGGAGTGTGTGGTGGCTGATCCCCTGCAGTGAAACGTGCTCTGGCCCTTGAAAGACGGTTAGACAGTTTGGAAGGACAGGGAAGAGGAAAGATCTCAGGCGAAAGTGCAGAGGTATGAGTGAACACAGTGTGTTCACTGGGTGGGGAGTAGACAGATCACTGATGTCGCAGCTTGATCTTCCACGTGCCGTACTACGAGGGGTCACAGGCCTGCCCATGGGAGCGCGTGTCATGGCAGAAGGGAGGACACTCCAAGGGGAAGAGCGTGTGTCCAACTATGTATATTTCCAAACACACTTCATATATAGTCCTCTGTTTCCACATATATGTAAATATAGGCATATATACCACATAACCATATATATTTGGAAATATAATTGCAGATGCATTTGGAAAGGTGGGTTGGGTGGAAAGGATTTCAAATGCTACCCTGGAGATCTCTGACCTCAGCTTGTTAGAGACAGCCATTTAGCCATTTGCCTGGGCTTTTGAGGAAAGTAAAAGGAAAAAGGTGCTATTTTGGAAGACTAACCTGCCATCCACACAAAGGACGCACTGAGGACAGAGAACATGTAGAAACTGGGAGATGAACTCATAGACTGTTGTTTCCAGGCAGTAGCTGCTGTGTACCCGGTTCATGCACTTACCGGATGTTGATGACGTGTTGTCCACGTGGCCGACGCCGGCCGGGCAGTAGGGCCCAGCGGTGAAGACGAGGGGCCTGGCCATCCGGGGCCGGATATTACAGTGTGGGAAGCAGTAGATCAGTGCGGCTGGGACACGTGCTGGCAGGAAATGATCAGGGAGGAGGACTTGCTCTAGCGTGGGAGGCTGGGGAAGAAGGGGCAGAGGGGCTGAAGTGGAGGTGCAGGAGAGAAAGCAGCGGGGGCCGATGCCTCCCGGCTGCAGAGAAGCTCTGGGGGGAGAGCACAGGCGTGGACAGGCAGGCAGGATCCTGAAGCTCCCGAGCCCCGGTGGCCACCAGGGTCTGAGCTTTCCCTGGGGGGCCAGCAGTGGAGCATTTAGCGTGGTCAGATGGGTGTTTCAGGACAGTTGCTCAGGGTGCTTCCCGCTGCGGGTTGGAGGACCCTGGAAGCAGGGAGGACAGTGTGCTCGGCTTGCCAAGGGCAGGTGCTACCCCTGGGAAAAAGAGAGAAGACCCACACAAGGGTGGGAAGAACAAAACAAGGACTCTGGGGCTGATGAGTGGATAGGGAGGTGGATGGTGAGACAACCCAGCCTCAGTGCCACAATTCCCAGGCTCAGTGACTGGGAGGATCTCTGTCTCCTCACTGCAGAGGCTTTAATAAGTGCTCTTCCCCTTGCCCCTCTCTCTTCCACTTGCAATCCTGAACCAGACCTTCAGGCATCTTTTTGATTCTAGATGAGTAACAATGCTTTTTCCATGTGCAGCTTGCAAGTGCCTTAGACGTGTTTTCTCATGTATGCCTCAGAGCAGCAACCAGAGGGAGCGCTGTTGTTACCTCTTTGTGAATGTGGTGCTCAGCAAGGTGAATAAAACTTCCCGGCTCACACAGCTTCCACAGGGCAGGATCCTGGTTAACGCAGGATTCATTCTCATTAAAGGAGTCACTCTTACACCACACGACAGCCTCCCCCGAGAACCCCAGTGTCACACCCGGAGGCGATTCTGGCCTTTTCCCCCTCTCCAGCCTTCCCCTGGGATGGACCAACTGCAGCCCTTGCCTTCACTGGAAGCGTCCTTTGGGGTCTGAGCCTCTACCGGTCATTTATCTGCAGAGATTGAGGTCTGCCATCTAGTGGCCACTGCCCTCATTTTTTTCTTCCGTGCTTCTATAAGAAGGGAAGACGGGAGTTTCCACATACAAGACAGGCCTGCATATTTATAGCATCACACCCTGTAAACAGGAAACTTCTCAGTCTTAAGAGAAGGAGCCTAGTAACATAAACATAGCACATTGCCAATGAGTTTCTGCATCCATTCAGCACTTAAACAGATATATGTGTATATATAGATATAATAATATATACATTCCATTGGAAAGTGTGCTTCCTGAGACAGGGATTTCTTTTGTCTGTATTGCTCACTAACAAATCTCAAGAGCCTAGAACAGTGGTGTTTGTATGGCAGACATGCAACAAATATTTACTGATAAAGTGGAATAAATGAATACTTAACATGTACTGCATCTTTATACCGGGCACTTGACGTGTACATTTTCTTATTTAATCCTAATGACAACTCGAGAGGTAGGGACCGTCAGTATGCCCACTCCTCAGATGTAGAGCCCGAAGTGCCGAGGGATAAGAAGCTTTCCAGGTTTGGGGAAAGCTGGCGTTTGATTCAGGTGTTCTTACTTTAGAGGCCCATGCAGAGTGCCAGGCCTCGTGTGCAGCATTGCCACCATCCAGACACCACCCAGGGACCACTTGCTGTCCCCCTGCCATGTTTTGTCTTTACTGAGTGAAGCTCCCCTTTCCACGGTGCTGTGACAAGAATAAATGGCATTCAGGAAAGGCTGACTGACCAACAGTGAGTCCCTGTCCCTAGCTAGCTCGGTGGCTGAGTCACCTTGCCCCAGACCTCAGTTCCCAGGTTGGTAAAAGGAGGAGACTGAGTTTGGAACCCTGCCTTCCCTTCTAGCTCCAACATTCTACTGTTCCTGTGACTCCCAGGGAGCTGGATTGAGTGGAAGAGAGAGGACCACTTGTTACTAGGCAACCAGTACCCACCTCACCCATGTTGCCATGGTGATGATGAAAGTTGGGCTGATGGGATTACCAGCTCCTGTTAATTGCATATGAGAGCTCAAGGTCTCTGTCTCTTTCCTGCTTGCTCTCTCCATCTTACTTTCTTATTCTTTGGGGAACTGTGGAGAGATCTCCTTTCCTTCATCTGCAGTGTCCCTGAGGCAGCCATAGTGCAATGGAAAGCAACTAGAAATGGAGCCTGGCTGGGCCTCTGAGTAGCTGTGTGACCTTGGGCAGGTTCCTCAGCGTCTCTGGGCCACCACTGCCCTATTTGGGAAATGAAGGTGTTGGAATAGTGATCCCTGTCTAGGGCTCTTCCTGGCTCTCAAATCCTTTGATGCCTAGGGAACATGTCAGGGGAGCAGACCACGCTGTTACTAGGCAACCCAGCAGGCACCCTGCCCAAGTTGCCTTGGTGACTGGATGCTGGAAGGGAGGGGAATAGCTGCTGCAGCTAATTGCTTAATTATTTATGAGTGCCTCAAGTCTTTTTGTTGTTCTCGTTGCTAGGGGCTGTGGGGTCACCTTCTCTTCCTTCCTCCTGCCACCCCAAGCCATCTGAGTGGCGTGCTACGCAGTGGGAGAGCACGTTGGCCTGGACCTCAAGCTACTCACGTTCTAGTCCTGCCTCTGTCCCTTCCTAGAGCTGTGGCCTCGGGTAAGTTCCCTCACCTCTCTGGGCCTCAGTTTCCTCATTTGTAGAATGATGGGTGTGCGTAGATAGTCTGCAAGTTCCCTTTCTACCCTGAAACTGGAATTCCTGTGGTCCATTTGCAAAGTGGGAAGGATCGGGGGAATTTTCCTCACTGATTATCTCCTGAGGATTATTCTGAAGAGAAATGGTTAAGAAATGGTTAACCATTTTCTGAAGAAAAATGGTTAGCAGTGGTTAAGTATCTTACACGTTTCTAACAGGGAGTGAAAGCAATGCCCATTGTCCTCTGCTTGCTTCTCCCCTTGGTCACATCACCAGACTTCTTTAGTAATCTTAAGGTGTTTTAAATTTTATATCTTTTGTAGATCACCTACTTCCAAGATGCACATGTGCAACTGAATCATTAAAAATAGGAGTACATCAATATAAAAATAGTGATGCTTTTTCATTGGTTACTATTGAAGTTTTGATTGAACATCAGATGTAATTTTGAGCATCCTGGAAGCCAAAGCAAAAAGAGGAAGGTGCATAATTGATAATAAAGACAAATTGTCAGACTGTTCCTAGTTCTAAATTCTGAAAGTAATTTATCATGTGGTGTATATTCTTTTTTAGAAACTGCAGATGAAACTTTAAAAATATCTCTTTCTTGCTGAGAGTACTGTTACAGGACATAAGGAAGAAACCAAACTTGACAGTTTGAATAGTTCTAATCATCAGCAAGCAAAAACTGTCTTTCAACCAATAGAAATTTAGAATTTTATATAAAATTTGAAGATGCCACTAAGGAAATATAAACGTTTGGAATCTGCCAGTATTTACAAATCACTTATATATAAATGTATGTAACCATTTTGCACATTAATTTAGTAATGTGTATCAAAATTTTAGATGCAGGCAAAAATTCTACTTCTCCAAACTTATTCTGAAATAAACTGGTGGAGATAAGGAAAGACAGTAAGTATAAAAATGCTTATGGTGGTAGCATTATTTATCAAAGAAAATGACTGCAAACTAAATAAATCTTGAGTATTAGTGAATTAAATTACATTACTTCTTTAGAATGGATTACTTTGCAGTGCTTAAAATGAAGTAGATTTATATGTTTTGATATGAAAGTCTTCAAATATGTTAAGTAAGATCAGGAGATGCAGCAGTGGTACAAAATGCATCTATTTCTTTATAAAAGATATAGGTAGGTGTACAATATATATATCTAGATATATGCTTTTATGTACATACTTGCATTTTTCCAGAAGGAAACTATAAACAATGGCTTCCTCTGGGTAACAGTATTGATAGCCTTGGGAGGGAGGGAGGCTTACTCTTCACTCTTATTTTTATTATGTGAACCTGTTAGTTTTCCAGTTAGAGAGGCAGTAGATACTGGCAGTCAGGAGCTAGATTCTGGAGTCGGAATACCTATGTTCAAATCCTGGCTCTCTCACTTTTTAGCTGGGTGACCTTGGGGTTAATTTAATTTCTAATTTCTCATCCGTTGAATGTGCTAATAATAGTAGCTTCCTCATTGGATTTTGTGAGGATTAAATGAGTTAATAACTATAAAGTGCACAGAATAGCTTAAACAATGCCATATGTGCATTTTCTTGGGAAAAAAAAATAAAAGAAGGTATGAAACAGCAACAAAAAAAGTGCATCTAACCCAAAAGGCAGGCCTGGCATGCTGCGATTCATGGGGTCGCAAAGAGTCGGACATGACTGAGAGACTGAACTGAACTGAACTGAACCCAAGAGGCCCTTGTATGTTAGAGTTGGAAGGACTTTTAAATATGTCGCTGCTTCTAGCATCATACTTTGTATAAAAATTGTGTTCAAAGTGAGGCTCGCAAAGCAACATTCTTTCATTGTTGTCATTTCACATGAACTTAAATATCTTTTAGGAAACGCACCTACCCTGGGATTCATACCAGGTGTTTGCAATGCCTGTGAAGCCCATGAACTCATCTGTTTTTGCAGCTCCTGTTCTGGTGCATCCAGAGACGCTCAAGCTAAGAGCCTAAGGATGTAGGCTAGGCCATGTGGAGTATCTTTGAGGAGATGGAGCTCTACATCCCCAGCTGGTCAAGGCCAGAGAGGGACCGTCCAGAAATTCAAACTCCAGGAGGGCGTCCATGGCCCTGCCAGTTAGGACGTGTGTTCACATGGCCGCCTGCCTTTCCGTTTCTTTTGAGAGAGAGACTGACACCTGGAAAGGGGTTGCACTTGCAGGACCCCTCTTTGGGTTCAGGAATCTTCCTCTATATTCAGCGGTGCAGAAAGCCGAGGGCTATGTTCCAGACTGCCCCGTTTCTTCCTCCATTCCTCGTGGGTGCTTTGGGGCAAGTGTGGAGAACCTGGACTGATTCTGGGCACCCTCGTTTACAGTTGGTCACGCGTGGGCACACGGTGACCCCTTCAAATCCACTGAGTTAGGAAATGGGCGACACTGACCTGTGACCACTTGACACCCGGATTCGTGGTCCAGGTTCTGACTGTCTGAATTTCTTTCTCAACTCTTGCGCCCTCCAGCCTCTGTTCATTTGGCCAGCGGTTCCGCAGGCATCTGTCACATCCAACCGTGCTTCCATCTGCCCTTCCATCCCTTCACCCCTCCTCCAAGCATCTGCCAGCCTTCCCACCGTCCTTCAGACTGCTGGTTTGTCTGTCCTCACCTCCTCCCCTCCCGCCATATGGGTCCGACTCCGTCCACTGGACCATCCATCCATCCATTCCTTCATCTTTCTGTAGCCCACGCATTCGTCTCGCCCGTCTCCCGTCAGGCTGCGGAATTCACTGACTGACCCTCTGTGGCCCCCCGCCGCCCCGCAGCCTGGGATCGGTGCCCGCCGCCGCCCCGCCCTCCCTCCAGCCCGCGCGTCCGTCGGTCCCCGCACGCGGAGTCGGTGCCGGCAGGAATCCGCCTCCGCCTCGCGCGGGCCGTGCTGCTGTCCGGCGGCCCCGGCGGTCCCGTGGCGCGGCTCCGGGCCGGCAGGCGAAGGGCCGGGCCGGGCCGGGGCGGGGCGCGCGCGGGGCGGGGCGGGGCGGCCGCGGCGGGGCGGGCGGGGGCCGGGGTGACTCAGCCGCCGCTCGGCCCGCGGTCCGCGCGTCCGCCGGCCTCACAGGCGGGGCGGAGAAAATGGCGATGCCCCCGGCCGCCGCGCCCCCCGCCGGCGCCCGGGAGCCGCCGGGGCCCCGCGCCGCCGCCGCTGCCGCCGCGCCGCCGCTCGGCCTGCCGCAGCTGTCGGCGCTGCGGCCCGAGCCGGGCGGGGTCCCGCTGCACTCGCCCTGGACCTTCTGGCTCGACAGGTGAGGGGGCGCGGGGCCCTCCGCCGCCGCCGCCGCGCGCCCGCCCGGCCTGCGCCGCCGCTTTGTCTCGGCGCCCGCCCGGGCCGGGAGCGCCGGGGCCGCCGACCCGCGCCCGCCCCGCGCCCGGCGCCGCCGCGCGAGCTCGCTCAGACCCAGCTCTGGAGCCCAGGTTTGGGCCGGCGCGAGCGGCCGTCGGGCGTCCTGGGCCAGGAGAAGAAACACGCAGTCCCAAAAGTTTCGGTAGCACTTTCCCCTTTTATTTCCTTCCGAAGAAGCAGTGCCGGCGGGCGGGCATCCCGGCTGGGCGGTGGGAGACGCCGGGCCTGGCGGGGGTGCTCTGTTAAGTGGGGAGGCTGGTGCTGTGCTGGCTACGCCCTCGGGGCTCCTGGGCAGCTCCGGACGCGACCCTCACGGCCGCCGCGCTCGGAGAGCTGGCCAGCCCCTGGGAAGGGTGCGGCGGGGGTGTTCCTCCGGCACCGCGGGCGCCTGCCCCCCTGCCCACCGACGCTGCCTTGCACACTTCTTTGAATTCTTTCTCATTGACTGGCAGCTGATTCTTGAGCTCTTACTGAGGACCGATCCACACGCCTCCGAGGGGCTGGGGATTCAGTGGTGAGCCCTGCCTCACCGTGTTCGTAGAATGCAGACGATTGCAGCTTCCTCGGGGCAACAGCTCCAATACCCTCTCAGAAATGCCTACCTGCCTGTCACATCGAAATTAACACTCCTCCTCATTCCTATCACTTCTGCTTGCCCTCCGTGGTCTTCATAATGTTTATAATGCTATCGAGTTGTGTTATGTAGGAGACAGTTTATTTTCAAACTGTCTCAGCCTCACAACACTTCCCCCCTCTGATCGGGGCCAGTGAGCAGGAACTCGATGCTTGACGCCTAGTAGGAGCACAAGAAATTTCTGACAAATGAAATAAATGGATGAATTGCAAAGACCCTTCTTAGTATCTGTCACGCATCCGGTGCCCAAGGCTGACACTTAAAGATTGTCCAAGAGCTTACGGAAGTTTTGATGACACTGTGTCTCCTGTGGTTAAGTATTAGGAAGGCCCCGATGTGACAATTTTCTGTGCAAGTTACTCAGTTGACACAAATCTGGTTTCTAAAAGCCTTGAGTAAAAGACGTGCAATACTTTTTAAAAATGATGTTCATGTTTTCTTAGGAAGACAGGCTCATTCCTTTCTTCCTGTTGGAATTAGCACCCCTCTATAAGAATTACTAGTTTGAAGTCATTGTCTCTTTCTGGAACACAGAAAAGTTAGGGGGTGGGGAAGATATAGTGAGTCTTGGTGTTTTTTTTTTTGTTTTTTTTTGTTTTTTTATGTTTTCACTTTCATTATGAGATGCTGAAAGAGCGTCTTACTGTCATAACAAGAATGGTTTTGGCAGACTGTAGCAGAGTGAAATCATATGAGTCTTTGTTTTCAAAAGTGTGTTATGTTGCTGTTACCTGGTATCTGTTTTCAAGATGTTAAACCTGGATTTCTGGTCTACAGTGTAGACTGTGGACTGCTGGAAACAGTATCAATAGAGTTTGTTTATAAACATGCACAACATTTTTAAGACCATTAATACTACATAGCAATACAACTTTTAAAGAATATCTGTTACCCTTTTTTTTAATGAAGTATAGTCAATGTACAATACTACTACAGTGTACAATACAGTGATCATAATTTTTATAAGTTATACTCCATTTGTAGTTATTATAAGACAGTGGCTTTATTTCCTATGTTGTACAATGTAGCTTTATAGCTTAATCCAACTTTTAAAGAATATCTGTTGTCTTTTAAGATGAGAATATGGCGATTTCAGTGAAGACAGGCTACAGCTTTTCTGATGTGTATTTGCACATTTGTGTTCTCTGAAAGTCAGTAATCAAGTGAAATATGTTGTTGCCCCCATATCCAAATCTGTAATAGTAGTGGCTATATTCATTTAGACATTATATTTAGTTCCAACACTGCACATCTGAATTCCTTTTGCCTGATCAGTCATCCCATAGGTTTTATTGAACTTTCTCTACTTCTCTGGAGATGTAGAGTGCCTCTCTTCCCCTTGAGGTTGTGAACACAGTATGTTCTAGAGGTTCCCACATATCTTTTCCCCCCAGAGAAACAGGATTATAGAGAGGGTGGTAAGGCTCTCCGGAGAGCCCTCCACGGCACCCTTCTCCCCAGATAACTGATGTATGCACTGATGAGATCAGTCTCTAGACCCACGCCATCCAGGTCTCCTGCTACTTTCAAGTCTACTTACTTGGCACCTACCTCCTGGCTGTCCTACCTTTCAGCCTGCTGTGTAGTGATGAACGAATGACCTAGCCTCCCTAGGGCCTCACCTGTGTTGTTTGTGAAATGAGGATAAATAATCATAGAATGCATTAGAGAGGGCTGTCCGGTGGGTTACATGAGTGCTATGAGTGTAAAACACCAGCATTATTATCCACTGCTCCCTAATTAACCCCCCATCCCCCATCAGTGATCCTCAGGGCAGCTTGCTGAGTTCAGTGTTAGGAACCCAGCGTCCTAATTTATTCCCCTCATGGATGGATTTGAGAGTTCCCCACCCCCACCCCTACCCCCATGGAGTTATTTGCAGTTCCAGTAGTAAACTCCGGTAGGTTCTTATTTAATTAGACTGTATGGCTAAAGATTCAAACATTTGGGGGATAATTTTGGCTAGGGATATAGGATGAAGAATTTTCCTCCCCTTTTCTGGGAATGTGAAACTCTGTCTTGTCTCGATTCTTGGAGGCCACTCTCGGCTGTGCGCCTCTGACTGCTTTGTTTTCACCTCATATTGACGCCTCCCCCCCTCCTCTGAGCGTTATCTGCAGTCCTCAGTGCTCAGGCCTCTTCTTGTTCCCATGTACACCGGTGATGTCATCCAGTCACAAGGCCTTGGGCTCCATCTGGGCCACTGGTGATTCCCAAGACCCTACACTGGTGCATTCAGCTCCTCCTCTCCGTCCCCATGCGGATGTCTGATACACATCCCAGCTCGACAGGTGCCAAACTGCTTCTTCAGCTGCCCTCCCCATCTTGCCTCCTTGGACTGCGTCAGCTCAAATCAGAGCAGTTAACAGCAACCCATCCTTTCAGTTGTACACCCGCCCTTACAATCTTAGAGTCACCCATGACTCTTCTCTCTTCCTCCTTATCTCCCCACTTTCTCTGGCCCCTTCCACATCCTCCTCCTCCCCACTGCATCCATTATCAACAAGTGCTATTGATTCTGCCCTCAAAATATATCTAGAATCCACTGTATTCTCACCACCTGCGTCCCAGACCCTGTACCACACCAGTCTGTCCCTTGGGTGAGGCAGAGAGCATCCGCACTGCTCTTCCTGCTTCTGCTCTGGCCTCACACAGTTCGTTCCCATCATAGCAGCCAAAGCAGTCCTTTAAATACCGCTCCCTAGTTGTCTCAGTCTCAAGCAAAAGCCAGAGTGCTTCTCACAGCCCTTGAGACTGCAGCATTTCCCGCCCTGCTTAGGACACCTTTCTCCTGTCTCTGCCACTCTCTCTCCTGCACGTGCCCTGCTAGCTCCCTGGCTCCCTCGCTCTTTCTCCATCATCGCAAGCCTGGCCCTTTGCCACTGAGGGGTCTTCCTGCTGGGCTGCTCTACCCTCAGTCACATCTGCTAGGTCTGCCCTTTGCTTCCGTCTAGTCTGCTTCAGTGTCATCTCAGCAAGGCCTGCCTTGACCACTGATAGAAGATGATGCGCACCTCCTGACTCCCGCCCCAGGCCCCTGCTTCTCCTTTATTGTCTCTGTAGGATTAGCATTGTTTGTCTGTCTTCTCTCACCAGAGTGTATGCTTCCCAGGGTTCCTTTCCTCACTGCTCTGTCCTCGACTCCTAGTTCAGAGCCTAGGACAACCTAGGTTAGCCCGCACTAAACATTTAGGTGTTGCACTCAATGTGCCTGCAAATTTGTAAAACTCAACAGTGGCCACAGGACTGGAAAAGGTCAGTTTTCATTCCAATCCCAAAGAAAGGCAATGCCAAAAAATGTTCAGACTACCGCACAATTGCACTAATCTTACGAGCTAGCAAAGTAATACTTAAAATTCTCCAAGCCAGGCTTCCACAGTACGTGAGCCTTGAACTTCCAGATGTTCAATCTGGGTTTAGAAAAGGCAAAGGAACCACAGATCAAGTTGCCAACATCCAGTGGATCATAGAAAAAGCAAGAGAATTCCAGAAAAAACATCTGCTTCTGCTTCATTGACTATGCTAAAACCTTTGACTGTGTGGATCACAGCAAACTGTGGAAAATTCTTCAAGAGATGGGAATACCAGACCACCTTATCTGCCTCCTGAGAAATCTGTATGCAGGTCGAGAACAACAGTTAGAACCGGACATGGAACAATGGACTGGTTCCAAATTGAGAAGGGTTAAATAAGTCAATGTTGTATGTTGTCACCCTGCTTATTTAACTCATATGCAGAGTACATCTTGCGAAATGCTGGACTGGATGAAGCACAAGCTGGAATCAGGATTGCCGGAAGAAATATCAACAACCTCAGATACGCAGATGATACCACCCTTATGGCAGAAAGTGAAGAGGAACTAAAGAACCTCTTGATGAAAGTGAAAGAGGAGAGTGAAAAAGTTGGCTTAAAATTCAGCATTCAAAAAACAAAGATCATGGCATCTGGTCCCATCACTTCATGGCAAATAGATGTGGAAACACTGAGAGAATTTATTTTGTTTTGTGGTGCTCCAAAATCACTGCAGATGGTGACTGCAGCCGTGAAATTAAAAGATGCTTGCTCCTTGAAAGAAAAGCTATGACCAACCTAGACAGCATATTAAAAAGCAGAGAGATTACTTTGCCAGCAAAGGTCCATCTAGTCAAAGCTATGATTTTTCCAGTAGAATGTATGGATGTGAGAGTTAGACTATAAAGCAAGGTGAGTGCTGAAGAATTGATGCTTTTGAACTGTGATGTTTGAGAAGACTCCTGAGAGTCTCTTGGACTGCAAGGAGATCACACCAGTCCATCCTAAAAGAAATAAGTCCTAAATATTCATTGGAAGGACTGATGCTGAAGCAGAAGCTCCAATATTTTGGCCACCTGATGAGAGGAACTGACTCATTTGAAAAGACCCTGATGCTGGGAATGATTGAAGGCAGGAGGAGAAGGGGATGACAGAGGATGAGATGGTTGGATGACATCAGCAACCCGATGAACATGAGTTTGAGCAAGCTCTGGGAATTGGTGATGGGCAGGGAACCCTGGCATGCTGCAACCCATGGGGTTGCAAAGAGTCGGACATGACTGAGTAACTGAACTGAACTGAACTGATTGAAACATTTAGGAGGCTGTTGCAACTACTCTCAGTGACTTTCCCTTCAGGAGAAGGGGATTTTACTCTAATTATCATTTGCAAATCTGCATCCTAACCCTGACCTCTCTCCTGAGTGCTTAAACCCAGAACCAAGCCTGTGATGGTCAGCACCACTACGTCCTACCTGGAATCCCCTTCTTCCTCAGATACCCTTCGCCCTCCAGTTTTGTACTTCACATTGTCCATTTACTCTGGGAAGACTTGCTCCCAGCCTAGGCCATCCCCTCCTCTCCACGTCCCTCCCTCTGCACTCCCTGCTCCTCTCTAGCCTCAGTCACACAGTAGCTTCTTGCTCCCAAGCCTGTCCCTTCTCCAGGCATCTCCCACGCCTTCAGGGTTAGCCTTCTAGATGACGCCTGATCTCATCCTTCCTGCCCTTCTGTTCTGCCACAGGAGTCAATTTTGACTGTCTCTCTCATCACCTAAGGGTGCCTCTGTCGTGGGATGGTGTGTTCCAAACAGGCAGAATTGTGGATCTCCACCCCTGCTTCTTCCAGAGCAGGTCTGATTGGTCTCACCTCCTTTTTAGCCTCACCACCTGTGTCTCCCCAATTCCATTATATCGCTCAGTCTGTCTGTGCTTTCTGGTAGCAGCAGATGCCTGCCCCTTCTCCTGGATAAACCATGGACCTGCAGCCTCTGAGATATATCTCATGATATTCCTTCTGCTTGGGTGCCCTTCTCCCCTTCTTCCACCTAAAAACCTGCCACACATCCTTTGAGGCCTTTCTCAGATGCCAGCTCTGTAATTGTCCTTAATTACGTAATAGCCCTTGGCCCCGGCGGGGTTAAGTGCACCTCCGTTGTGTCCCTGCAGCATTTTTATAGCCTGTATTTGTATTAAGGATCATTGATCCCTCGTCTGTCCCTCCCTTCTGATCATGAGACACGTAACTGCCTCGTGTGTGGCTCCCAGAAGGAAGTGCACCTTACAGTGTGCATCGTAGGTACTGGTGAGTATTTGTGTTCTTGTGTTTTTGATCACAACTGTGGGCCCTCTCTGCATCGCCCACTAACTCCATCCCGTCATGGTGTAAGTTCACCCAGTCAGTTGAAATACAGGCTCTCACCCTGCCCTAGGCCTGCTCCATCAGACCTCTGGCCTAGCATGTGCATTTAGAACACATGGACCCTCTTGTGCATTTGTAACGGATGCGTTAGGTGCCTAACTTGACAGTTACTGTTGTATTTATTGATCAAATTAGTTAAGCATATCAGTTGCCGGTTACTGTTGGAGCTGCTGAGAATGCGAAGATGACAGCATGGGCCTGGGCCTCCTAGGAGTTCCAGGAGGAACTGTCTGCTTCGATAGTATCGATGAAGAGTTCGGTGAGGGACCCGCCTTCCAGGGTGAAATGTGTCCAAGGGCATTCCGGTGGTGGCTCCATAGTAACAGGCATGATGCGGGCAGGGTGGGACCAGGCTTGGCACAGAGGACCCCCAGAATGTCCTTCCTCATCCCAGAGTGGCCTACTGGGTCTAGGCGCGGGCAGGTGACTGGGAGAGAGGAACTGGCATCTCGACTTCTCCTATTCTTTCTCTCCATTCTTGCCTTTCTGAACCCACAAACTCTCTTACTTGCCAGGATTTTATTTTCTGTAAGAGGCAAAGTGTTTCTGGGTACTTCAGGCGGGGAAAGGCCCAGACCTAGGGGCTCACAGCCTGCCACCTGTGGGCCAGTAGCTGCTTCCTGCAGACAGGCCTGAGGGCCTTAGACATCCTCACTCAGAAAACTTACCAGTCCTTACCTGGTATAGGGCAGCTTCTTGAAAATATATTTTCCTGCTTTCAGTGTAACAGATGCCATTTCCTTATTTCCAAACCTAAGGCAGCTGGTGAGGCCTCAATGACCTGTCATGATGACAGTTCAGAGCCCGGCCTTTCTCACTTCCGTTGTCAGATCTAACATTGTTACACTTCTTTTTCCCCCATCCTCCGGGTACTAAAGGATTCATCAGATATCTAGATCAAAAGAGTCGCAGTTGCTACCATCAGGGAGCTCATGGGCCAGGAGTGACAGTAGATGGAAGCAGGGAAAAATCAAACTCAAGTAAACATGCAAAGATAAAACATTTAGATTATGTGGATAGTTTCAGTAGATGCACTATTAAATGTTATTAATAGGCTCTGGCCCATTTTTGCAAGTGACTCTTTCTCAAACAGGAAGCTCATGTAGCCACAAGCCACAGATCTATCTAAAAGTGATTAAAATGAAATCATCTTTAATGGAGTGAATGATAGACAAGGGAACTCCTTCCTCATATATCTGGGCTTGTGCAGGTTTTCTCTGTGACAGCAGAGCCTGACATTAGTAAATTCAGCAAGAAGACTGGCTTTTAGGAATCATATCCCTGGCTTTAAAATTTTCCCCACTTAAGTTATTCTCCTGGCTGAAATGAAATGACCTCTCATAAAAATAAGGTGAAGTCATCATTCATCTTTTCACCAAATGTTTATTGTGTACATGTGTGCACTGTACATGTGTTTCCATAACTTGGCTGTCGTGTACCATATGTAAAGCTTTAAATACGTTGTTTTTCACTTTAGCCAGTTAATATTCACTCCTGTGTATTCAGTGCAATGGGCAAATGACTGGAGCTATATGTAGTTACTCACAGAATCCTGGAGTGGGCCGTACAGCAACATTTTGCATATGAGATGCTTTAGGCCCAGAGAAGTAACTTCCTTGAGGTCTCAAAGCTAACATAGAAACAGGATTTGGAGTAAGGCCTGTGTAACCCCAAGCACCAGCATCCCTCTCTCCACTGAACACTGCTTCCCTGTGACTATGAACGATGAATGGCAAACAGTTCTTCCATGGTCCATAGCTTTAGATATAGGAGCTGGGCTGGATTTCTCAAATAAAGAAACTGGGGGCCAGTATTACAGGAGATGCATAAGCCAAGGACTCCCTGTTTCAAAATTGGCAGAGAAAAAGAAGAGAGTCCCACCTAAAACTCATATTTAAGTGCTTTTATAGGACTGTCCTTCACATTTTAATGATAAACATGTTTTAATCATCTCTTTGGATGATTGAAAAGGTATCTTTATTTTCATAGATGCATTTTTTTCCCAATGATTTTTTAAAAAATTTGTCTGATGATGCTGTCTATAGTTGATTTAGTTAAAAAAATTTTTTTGGATATAGTTGCTTTATAATGTTACTGTACAGCAAAGTGAATGAACCACACATATACAGAGTTCATTAGATTTTATTTCCCATTTCTTGTGGTTATTTGCTTTAGATGATGTAAGTCAAGAAACCTCAAACTTGAATGTACAGACAAATCCCCTGGGATTCAGCAGGTGTCAAGTGGGGCCTGGAGACTCTGAAGCTCTAACAAGCTCCTGGGTGATGCTGCTGGTTGAGAGACTCCAGTTAAGTGGCATGGATGTGGGCAGGGCTTGGGGAAACCTTTCCTGCTTCTCTCCTTTGTTGGAAGCATCTCCAGGAATCCAGGTTCCTGGTAAGGGGCGCCGTGCCCCACTGAGACCTAGCTAGGCAATGGTTTACATCGTTTCCTTAAGTACTTACGAAGGGAGTAAGTTCATCTGTCTGCATCAATTTTATTTCTGAGCTGAGCCTGCAGCAGCCAGGTGGGGTTTAATGGAGAAAGCACATTTGGACCATTGGCAGGTGGAGGTTAAGGGTTGCAACATGCAGGAGAATTGAGAATGTATTCGGTCCAGAGTTGTGTTCACAGCACCAAGCAGAGTAGGGGTCGTGCCAGAAATGATCAGTTTAGGTTAGTGACAAAGAGCCAGGTTGCCAGGGACCCTGGTTCTGGTATCAACTCTGCCACTAGTCAGCCATGAGTCTCTGGGCAAGTCACTGCTCTCAGATTTAGTTTGCTTATCTGCAAAGTGGGGTTGCAACCATTATTTAATTATGAATTTAATTAATTAATAATTAAATATGGCTTAATTAATGATGCATACACATGGCACATGATGTGTGGTCTTTTTACCTACTGGGAGTGCAGTTAGCATCTTTGGAATAAGAGAGGATAAAAATGCTTTGAAGTGTCTCAGACTTCAGTTGAGCTAAATGAGTTCTGTCTTGTGGAGATTCTCAGGGACCTGCTTTAATGAGGACATAAAGATGACTTGTAAATAGCACATTACATTTTTTTTTTTTTTTTTTTTTTTTTAGCACATTACATTTTTGTATATAAATGATGGTGATGTGCCTGGAAACCACTTAAGTAGAATAGTTTGTCCACCTTACCAAACTTCCTGCCTTGTCCTAACTCCCCAAATGAAAATGGATTTTAACTGATTGCACATAGAAAAACTTACAAAGATTCATATGTTACTGTTCTGTCATTAAGTTGAAGAGACACAGGAGTAATATAAAGCTGTATTTGGGCATTTTGTAATTTTAAGGATTCCCCTGACATCTTTTACTAATCATCTATTTGGCAGACCTAGAAGCATTCCTTCCCACTTCTGCCTCGACCATCAGTTTCCGGATTCACCAAGTCCAAGTGGAAGCAGCTCATGGAAGCTGTGGCCTTAAGCCCAGAGAGACTGGTACCCTATGGGCTTTCTTTTCTAAGGATGGGTCCAGGAGGTTCTAGGTTCTTTGTAACTCTTGCAGAGTTCTTGGGATTTTTGCTCTCTGTCCCACAGATGAGAACATGTGCTTGGTGTCTCTTGGCTCTGATTGCTTCCTCCTCTGTTCCTCTTCTGCTGCTGGTGGTAATGACAGCAACCATTGCTTCTCAGATACCAGGCACTGTGGAAATACTTCATGTGCATTCACTCGTGTAGTCTAGGTAGAAAAGCAGTGAGGGGTTGAGCCCACGTTCCTCAGAAAGGGGAAGCGAGGATCAGAAGAGTCAGGCTCATCACACAGCTGGTGGGCGGCCGAGCTGGGAACTCAGATCTGCCAACTTCAAACCCCTCTGCTTTCCTGCCTTCCTGCTGCAGGCCAGTGTGACTCTTGTTTGGCAAAGTATCTTAAAATGATGACCTGCAGGTGTGTTCCTCCTGAGTTATGACCCTGGTGACATCGATCCCTGTCGTGTGTGTCTGATCCCCTCCCAGCAGTGTGGCTCCTTAGGTGGTGATGGAGGGGAGAATCACGGGCTACAGCACTGGCTGGGCCCAAGGAGGGAGCAGGTCATCTAAGAAGGGCTGGGAGGGGACTGCTCTAAGATGTGTTATCTGTGACTACCCGTGCTGACAGTGACTGCTTGTTTTTTACTGAGAAGCAGACTCATCCAAGAGGAAGATCCTGGACATCAGAGCCAGAGAGACCAGGAGAGGAACCCAGATCTGCTACTTAACAACACACTCAGTTTTGAACTCTGTACATGGAGACAGTGGTACCAGCACCCTGGCAGAATTGCTCTAAGGAATACAGATCTATATGTGCAAAGCCATGTCATATAGTACAGCCTCAATAACAGGAAGCCATTATTACATTACTGTCATTAAATCACAAGGGAAACTTCTGGTGAAACAATTCAGACTCCTTGATCTGATCCATCCAGGAGACATTTATTATTCCATTGCTGCATTCTAAGCTCCGGCTGTGTACTGTAGGGGGCAGATGTAGTATTTAAAGAATGTGAAAATAAGTCCTGACTCCTTGGTTCTGTGATTTTCCACAGCTTTATTTGTATGGCCTTCTAGAAATGGACATAGTCAACGTGTATATTTCTTTCTCAACCTTTTCTCCCACTTCCTGCCTCCCAGGCCCGCCCCCAACCCCGCAAAGGATCTAAATGTTATTTCTTTGCCTTCAGATAACTGGGGAATTGAGAGAGGCAAGGGTGCCTAATTCTAGAACACACACTCCATGAGGACAAGGAGTTTGTCTAGATTGATCACTGCTGTACCCCCGTCAACTAAAAGAGGTGTACGATGAATCTTTGTTGATTGAACAAATCGCGTCTTCTCAGGCTGTTTGTTGTACGTCTGTGGCAGGGTTTCTGGGCATGGACTCTGGACAGTTTGGATCTGATCGTCTTCGTTGTGGGGACGGTCTGCTCACCGTGGGAGGGTCCAGAGCAGCCCTGGCTCTTACCCCGTCAGTGCCAGGAACACGCTGCCCGTTGTAAGAGCCAGAAATGTCTCTGGATGTTGCCAAAAACCTTCTCTCCAGAGGCCACATCACCCTTAGAGGAGCACCCTTGGTCTGCACAGAGGGGTTTGGGTTAGGGTTCTGTTGAGAGGTTCAGGCTTTTGTAACGTGAATAAAGCAAAAAGGTTTGTTTTAAGATGTGAGAATGTACTATATGTGTGATAGCAGTAAAAAAAAAAAAAAAAAAGAAAAAAAAGTTTCATTGAAATCCACTACAGACACTTCCCTTCCAGTTGCTGCAACTGTCTGTCAGAGGAAGTGGGAAGAGAAGGTGCGGGCTGGGCTGAGGCGGTGCCAGGAACCGCCCGTAACTGCTGCTTAAAGAAACAGTAACTCTGGATGGTGCAGCTTCCAGTTCAATTTGGAATCAGCAAGTCCAGTACAGACTAATCACTTACACATCTTGGCCAGCTGGCCTTTTTAAGATCCATTCTGTGGACATTTCGCCCAGTATTGCTTGTTAAAGATAGCTGAGGCTCAGGCATGAAGTGTCGGCTTTCTGGTGACTGTCCGGGTCATATTTGGCTTACAGAAGAGTGACTTTTCTTATCTGGCTAAGCCAGTTCGCTACTATCAGAAGCATTGTTTTCTTACTTTGACACCTGGGTATTCATAAAACTGCCCAGCAGCTGGGAAGAACGTTGAAAATCAGAGAATCTGACCTCCTTCGTTAGGAAATTAGAAAACTCAGCTTCCATAGAAGCTGACACTTTTCCTTTCAAGCACCGATGCACCAGCACCCTGAGGAATTAATCAGAAAAGAGCTTTTGTTGCACATGATCCTATTGCTTTTAGCGAGGGCCTTCTCTGCCCTGCTCTATTGCAAAGACTATTCTAAGAAAGTAATATGAACACAGTCTTGTGTTAAAACTATTATAGCATTCAGCAAAAACAGCCTTGATGGGAGCACACCAAGAGTCATTTGTGAAACTCTATGAAGAGTATAAGTGTGTAGATGGTATAACTGGACAGTTTAGGAGTGAGAGTGTAGAGAGCAGGAAATCTCAGGTTGCCTGTATTCAGATGAGGTTTTTGTGCCTTGGGGCGCATTTCCAAACCTCTCCAGGCACTGGGCAGCTCACCTGTAAGACAGTGACAGGTAATAATGACCTCTGAGTACATGGGCTGGTGGGGATTCAGTGCTGTAGTGAAGGTGACTTGCTTATTAGCACATAAGCAGGAGTTCAGTCCACACACCCCAGCCCCTGACATCATCATCACACCCTGAGAAGCGCTGATTCGTCGTCTCATGATGCAGCCCTTCTCAGACTCTAGAAATTAGATTTCTTCGAAAAACTTGAGCAGTGGAGTTTTGTGTAGTTGTCTTCTGTACTAGAATATGAGTAAAAGACCAGAACGTGGAGACAGAGGCATTTTAAAAGAGACAGATAAAGCAAAGGTTTATCACTGATTTTTTTTTCTAGGTTAAATAGTGATATCCTCAGGTTGTATTTGCTTAAATTGACATCATGCTGTACGAGGTGAATTCTGACTCAAATTATAACTCATTCTAACCATCATAAATTGAATGATAACTTTAGAAGTTAGCAAAAATTCAAAATGCACAGTTTTGAAAATGAAAAAATTGCTCAGTACATTTTCCTACCTTTGAACCTTCACTTTTTCCCGACACCCCATTAAGGAAAGAACCTGTACATGATCTGCTCTGTGCCTTGGGCAGTCAGGGATATATTTGCTGGGAATAGTTGGTGGAGACGTCAGCTAAACTCTTCAAAGGAAGAAAAGTCATTGTTAGAATAAATGCCAGTAAATTTTCCTGTAAAAGCAGTAGATTGTTCATGGGAAAATCTGTTCAAAAAAGGTTAAAGTTTGGGTTTTGTTTTTAAGTGTTTTCACCCAGTTCTTTTGAAGTTTCAGCCTCAAACAGCATGTGTGTGTGCTAAGTCACTTCAGTGGTGTCTGACTCTTTATGACCCATGGACTGTAACCCGCCAGGCTCTTCTGTCCATGGGATTTTCCAGGCAAGAATACTGGAGTGGGTTGCCATTTCCTTCTCCAGGGGATTTTCCTGACAGAGGAAATCGAACCTGCATCTCCTGCATCGCTGAGCACATTGAGGAAGCCTGAGACTTGTATTAAATAGCAGTTCAGTGTTTATCTGAGCCGGTCCTTCAGTCCCGTGGGCAGCGCAGATAAACGGAGGCGTCGTGGGCCAGGCACCACTGCTGCAGGCGCTGGTCGAGTCCTGTGTCTTCACTACCCTCTGTAGTGCAGTGTAGTGTAGTAACAACACAGTTATCTTAGGCTTCCAGTCTGGCAGAAAAGGCGATCATGGTGGTTATTGTAGATTTGTTTTTGTCAAACACAGTGTCCAGCGCACTCATGATAACTAGAAAAGAGTCGCACACCTGGCGCTTTGGGGAAGATTTATTTAATAGGTTCTACGTGTTCACCAGGGTCCCTTGTTGGCCCCCACACTAGTCCGTAACCATGCTTCCTTCTGACCTCCAGGCTAGGGAGCTGTGTGCAGAAGTGCGTTTTTTAATATCAGGTTTGACACCCAGGTCCGCATGATTGGCCCATAGCTCCTGGACTGTCGTCTGCAGAGCTTGGCCCCCCTGGTGCCAGATGCTCACCCCATGGCTGGGCGGGACCCTCTGCTCTGCCATCCCCTGCACCTCTGAGCTGGGTCAGTTCGGGGCACATTTCTAGCTGGGAAGTTCAGCATCTTGAAGTCCCCTCTCAGAGGGTCAGCACTGGTAAAGAGCATTCTTTTTATAGGTTCCAGACTCTCATGGGTCAGCTGGGCACCAGTGCATGCTCCTCACCACAACCCTTAGTTCTTACCAACAATCAGACATGGGGCTGTGGTGCATGACTTGAATTTTTAAATCTTAGGCATGATGTTGCTGGACCTGAACTTTTCTGAGCAAGACCTGCTAATTTAGTGTAGGGAGAATTAAAGATGGCCGGGTTGAAGAGGCTTCACTTCTGCAAATAGATGGACACGTGCGCTGTTACCCCTGACCCATGACAGACACAGTGCTGGGTAAAGCCGGGAGCGGATGGCTCTTCTGGTGAGTAAGCCTGTAGTGTGTTGCCATCTAGTGGAACATATGGCAAACTAAAGATTAATGTATTCCGACTGCAGAGTTCACCAGAGCTAATTACATCAGCCGGAGAAAAGAACTGAAAAGTATTTTGGAAACATGCAAATTCAGGTGAAACAGAAAGTCGGAGTGAACTTTGAGTAATCGTGTTTTCTTAACGTTGGCAAAAGGTCAGCCCGTTTCTCAAGAGTTCATGAATATTTACCACCGGGGAACTAACAAGTTTTTCCAACACATAACCAGATGAGGACCACGCACTGTCATTGTTGTGTGTACAACAGGCCCGGTTTCCCATTCAAAGTCCTCGACAAAAAAGACTTGGTTATCACACGGTTATTTTAGTATTTTCTTAGACTGTGATTGTAAGGTTTCGAATACCTTTCTCATTTACATTTCCACTTTTCCTGTTAAATTTCCACAGGGTAAATATGCTGGTTTTTAGGAGAAGCAAGCACCTGACTTGACAAAGTGGGAGTTCCACATTTTAAATTCTAACTAGCATCCCAGACGTGTCTGCTTCTGCGGTTTCAGACCCGGCTGGGGGCAGACCTGCAGACTTAACATTGTGGAATGTTTCACGAACACTGACTCCTTGTTTTCCTTGTTTCTTTGCTCTCTGACTTCTGTTTGCCTAGATCCCTCCCTGGAGCCACAGCGGCTGAGTGCGCATCAAATCTGAAGAAAATCTACACAGTACAAACAGTACAGGTAAGACCAAGAGACCTGCTGTTGGGGGAAGCTTGCTCGTCCCACCTGGGACCTGCCGCCGTGCTAGCAGCGCCCACCCTGACTCTGCCCCGGTCCTCAGGTTCATTCTGGCAGGGCTTCCCTCAGCCGTGCCTGCCCCAGAGGCAGCTGATCACCCTGCGCTTCTCTCGGTGACCTAGAGGATGTTATCCCTACTTCAGTGTTTCCCAGACCCTCACAAACAGCAGTCCGAGGCGTTGTTTTGAAGGTATCAGGCTGTGTCCCATTCAAACACCAGCTCAGCCGTTCCCTCCCTGGGTTCTGTCTGCCATCAGTGAGAGGTCCTGGCACCACCCGCAGGGTTTTCATAAGAAGGTCACGGGTCACGTTGGGAGGACAGGACAGTGTGGAGCAAGAAGGTGGAAGGTGGCAGACCTGTTTGCTACTTCTGCGTTCAAATTCCATCGTCCTAAATTGGGCGAGCATCGGCCCTTTAATTTCTGTGAAACTGGTGTAGCACCTGCCTCCATAGCTGATTGTGAGGATTGAATAAGATGATGTCTTTACCAGGTTTCATGGGAAACCCGACAACAATGTAGGCTCTTAGAGCTCTTAGTTCGTTCTCTATCCAACTCTTAGGATGAACATTTAAAAAAAAAAAAAACTGGTCTATTTAGTTGATCACATTACTGTTTTGTTCCAAGGAAAATTCTATCAGGTTTCTCTCCCTTTTCTAGTTTTAATTCATTGTTGAACACAAAATAAGGCTTTTAGGCCTGCTTCATACTTGCATTGACTATATGTCCTGAGTTTTCTGGAAGGCCCAGTTTAAATCATTTGTGTGTTCTGCCCCCTAAATCTTTTAATGTCCTAGAAATTTCAACACATTGGTGTTTAGACTGTGTCTCTCTGGCAGCCTCTCACAGTAGCACATCCTATATTCAGATGCTTTCCCGCCTATCTGGTTCAGAAAATGTAGGGCTCAGGGATCCGATTCTAAGTGCCTCGCCAGCCACAAAAGACCCTAAGTTGGGTGTAAAAACAGTCCCAACCATAGGCCGTTTCTGATCTAGTTGAGAAAATGACATAAGCGTGTGGAAAGCAGAATAACAGAGCTGCTGTGAATAACCAGTGCCAAGTACAAGCAGTGTCACAGCGGCACATGGGCCCCTGTCCAGAGGGACAGATGCTCTGAGTCTGGGAAAGGCTACTGCTTCCTCCCCCTGTGGTGACATTACGGGCCTTCTTACTTCTCCACGGGGCCGCTGTGTAAAGCTCCGAGCACTTGATTATAAACCTGTCCTCCTGTAGAAGTTCTTAGAGCCCGCTGGTTTTATTTATTTTTTTTGAGGTCCTCTTGAGACTTTTTCCACACTCTTATGACACTGGATCATCAGAACTGTGCCTGGGATTCCAGGAAGACATTGGTGCAGTCACACTGAGGGATCAGTTTGTTTCCCTGACCCTGCGCGAAGATAACAGAGCGTTGGTTGAGCCTTGATATCTGGTAGCAAGTGACATAGGACCTTCAGGGCCCAATTTAAATTTCCCAGGCTGGCACATACTAGGAAATACTTTCAAATAAACTTTATTGGGATATAATTTAGCAGGTTTCTGAAGTGTACAGTGTGATAAATTTTGGCAGAGATACACAAGCATGTAATTATCACCAGGATCAAGATAAAGAATTTTCATCCTGCCTTAAAGTTCCTTCATGCCCTTGCCTTCTGCTCCTTCTTTTCCAGAAGCAATCACTACTCACATTTCTGTCATCATGCCTTGGTTTTGTCTTTTATTGACCCTCATATAAGTGGAATCACACGGTATTGTGTATTGTGTCTGATTCCTTTCATTTCATAAATACTGAAGGATCAAATCAGTAAATGAGGAATTAATAAATGAACCACTTACCTGAGTCACAGCAGACTGCTTGCTTAGGGATCCATTAAGCTGTTTGTCACACCTTCCCAATGCAGGCAAAAACTGATTCTTGGTAGGGCAAAGAATGATTGTACTGTTTTTATATATAAAGCACAGATATGCATACAGTACGTATACAGATGCACAGTCTTTCGGTGGTATCAAAGTTTCTCAGTAAAGTGATCAGGAACAGAGCTCCTTCAGCATAGTGGGGTGATAATGAAACCCTGCCCCAAGAGGTCAGGAAATTCTGTCCTATGTCTGATGTGTCTGTCCTCCTCCATTTCCCCGTCTGTAAAACTGACATAGATAATAGCAGTTCTACTCCCTAAGGTTGAATAAGGGATTAAGTGAGATTGCATAGCTCTTAGCAGTGCTTGGCACTTCATAAGCCCTCACCTGTCAGCAGCTTTTACAGAAGCCAACACTTTTGTAATAAGAGTAGAACCCGACAGTTCTACCCTTTAATTTTATCAGTTGACTGGGGAGGATGTGGGCTGGGCTGTAGGGTGGTCACACTGCCTGGGTTTGTATCTCATATCTTCCACTTAGTAGCTTGGGCTAGTTGTTTGGCGTCTCTGTATCTGTTTACTTACCTCTAAAATGGGGATAATCTGATACAAGTTGTATCGTGAGTTTGTGAGAATGAAATGGCATAGGACTTAAAAGCACATAGTAAGTGCCTGATAATAGTAACAAATTCATCTGCCATTATTTCTCAACTTCTGTTTGAACATCATCCTGTACTCTCCACGATTGTTTTTTTTTAATTACATTGGCCTATAGTTGCTTTACAGTGTCATGTTGGTTTCTGCCGTATAGCAAAGTGAGTGGGCTACATGTGTACATATATCTTGTTTTGGATTCCTTTCCCATTTAGGTGACCACAGAGCGTTACAGTAGCTTCTCATTAGTTATCTATTTTATACGTAGTAGTGTATTTGTATGAGTCCCAATCTCCCAGTTCATCCCACCCTGCCCCCTTTCCCCGCTTGGTGGCCATGCATCTGTTCTTTACATCTGTGTCTCTATTTCTGCTTTGCAGATAGGTTCATCTGTATCATTTTTCTAGATTCCACATAAATACATTAATATACAATATCTGTTGTTCTATTTCTGACTCACTTCACTCTATGACAGTCTCTAGGTCCATTCGTATCTCTTCAAATGGCACAGTCTTATTTTTTTTTTCTTTCAGTTTTTTGTGACTGAGTAAAACTCCATTGTATATGTGTGCATCTTCCTTATCCATTCCTCCATCGATGGACTTGTCCTGACTGTTGTGCGTAGTGCCGCAGTGAACACTGGGGTGCATGTATCTTTTTGAATCTCAGTCATGTCTTAAATTCCGTGTACCACTGCTTCTAGATGATTTCAGGCAATTATTCCCCAGATGATACCACTGCAAATACCTCTACTTAATGAAAACATGTTTAACAGGTGTGGGGATTTCAGCCTGTATCCTTAATATCAGTGAGTAGTTTTTAGTATTTGAGAACTAGCCTGGGTGCTGATTTTAAAATCATTTGAGAGTATGCTTTTGCCCTACTCTCTTTTTGTTCCGTGATTGTAGGTTTATTCTTGAGTAGTCACTCTGTCAGTACTAAAAAAATTTACATCCCTAATTATGTCTGTTTTTCCTTCATCTGTGTTGAGATGCAATGTAAGTGTCATGTGTTATTACTGATTGCTTTCTGTAAGGACATAGTATGTCTTTTTGTACTTTGAGGCCCTCAGCAAATCAGAGATGCAGATGGAGGTAGAAGAGAAATTGTTATCCCTATTGATTAGCTGGAGGGACTGAGTCTGGGAGATGAGTGACCTGAAACATGTGGTGGAAACAGTCAATCATGCTGTGTCTCTGGGACCAGAAGTTCCTCCTCCTCTGGGTCCAGCCTTTTGCTTTTGCTCCTCCCTGACCGAGGAGAAGATGGACGAGGCCTGCGCCTCCAGCCGGCCCGGTGACCCTCGCTAAGGACACTGTCATCACAGCCAACAATAATGCCCTCTGCTTGAAGTTAAATTTATTTCCTACTTTACTGCCTTTCTTGGAAAATTCCATGTTTCATTTAGATGTGTTTTCCAGACAGCCTATTGATTCCTTTTACTCTTGTGTAAACATTTCCAAATTTTCCACATTTCTCTTGTGTTTTTATGTCCTAAACGGATGCAGCACAGAATAGAAGACAGCTTCTGAACAAACTTGATGGGAGAGAGCTACCAGCCAGATGCAGTTTGCAGGGGAGGGCTCTGTTGCTACCACAGGACCAAAATTTCAGCCCTGAAAACCCATGCCAGAACAGCATTCTAACCCACTTTTTGTTGCTGTTCAGTTGCTCAGTCGTGTCTGACTCTTTACAACCCCGTGGACTGCAGCACGCCAGGCTTCCTTGTCCTCCACCATCTCCCGGAGTTTACTTAAATTCATGTCCGTTGAGTCAGTGATGCCATCCAACCGTCTCATCCTCTGCTGCCCCCTTCTCCTTTTGTCTTCAGTCTTTCCCAGCATCAGGGTCTTTTCCAGTGAGTCAGCTCTTTGCATCAGGTGGCCAGGGTATTGGGGCTTCAGCTTCAGCATCGGTCCTTCCAATGAATATTCATGGTTGATTTTCTTTAGGATTGACTGGTTTGATCTCCTTACAGTCCAAGGGCGTGGCAACACCTTAAACACCTGAGGTATCTACCTTTAAGGTGTTGCCACGCTGTGTCTCTTTGTTCTGTGTCCTACCCAGTGGTCCTGTAAATTGATGGACATTTTGCTTAAATTTAAAGAAAACAGAAACTTCACATTTCTTCTGTAAATGAATGTCCAGCACTGTTTGTTGTAAATAAAGGTCTTCATAAGCATATATGTGCATGCTAAGTCACTTCAGTCATGTCTGACTTAGCACGACTTTTCTGTTTCTCTCAATGTTTGAACCTCATTCACTCCCTAATTCAGACTTTGTTTTTCATTAATTGACTTCCTGCATGGTGGGAAATTGCCCTGATCCTAGCCTTCATCTTCCCTACTCCCCATCAGTCCTTCAAACTTTGGTTCTCACTTTAAGTCAAGCCCTTTGAAATTCAAAAGAAAACCCATTTCTCTCTCAAGTACCTAGCTTTCCCAAGTCAGAAGCACTTTGCTTTCAGCCTGTTGTGTCTGCTGTGATTTAAAAACATCTCTATAGTTGCCTTCTTTCTTCTGGGCTCTGTCTGCCCTTTCCATAAACAGCATTGATTCAGTTGGTGGAATGTAAGCCCCAGCCAATTAGAATTACCTAAGGAATAAAAATGTTTGTTTAAAATTTTAAAGATACTTTCCAAGATTTATATGCTGTTAACCCTCAGAAGAAATTGTGGATTTGGTTTTTTTTTTCTCCTTTGGAGGTGTATTTGCTAGAATTTTTTTTTTTTAAAAACCAGGTTGTCTGTCACCGTATGGCATTTTTTCTTCTCAAGCATTTTCAAGTTTATTCTCTCTTTTTTTTTTTCTTTAGAACATTCAGTAAAAAACTGAGGAGGAAATTTGCCAATTTTCCTGGCAATGATTGATGATCTATTTGGCAAAAAGCTGTCAGGAGGCGCGTAATTGCTTCAATCAGAACTAGTAGGTTGGGGATTTATCAAGTGGACACCATTGTCTAGTGAGTCTAACCACTCCTGGGACTCATCACAGCGCCCTGCCCCTCACTGATGTCCGCACATGTTGACTGAATAAATGTTGTTGGACTTCCCTACCTCTCCTCCAGTTATCATTAAGCTTTTTGGGGAAAAAAAACCCACTTCATCATTTTTAATAAATATTGTGCTTAGTTCTACTGTAATATACTGTTTGCAGGCCAGTTAGAATCAATTCTAAGTCTACAGGCGTTTGAAATCTATTTGCAAGGTTCTGTCAGTGATAAAACATAGATGTTTCAACAAAATTAAAAGTGTGTTATGGAGAGCATGGCCAGGAATTATTTATCTAGCTTCCAGTGAAACGGTGCTTTTACTTCCGCAGGAAAGGAGGAGGTGTAAGGAGCTGTGTGATGCTGGAGTCCTTCCTCCAGCTCTTTCTCCATCACACATCCTTGACGAGTAGTCCACACACTGCGTGAGGCTTGCAGTAAGGAAACAGACTGACTTTGTGCTGTGGACTTTAATGGGGCTGTTTTTAATGAAGTCACCACATATTTCACTCTCATTTTGTGTTCATGCACAAACATGCAAATATGGACTGGAATAAGTACATTAAGGTCAGAGTAAAGTCTTTCACTGTATCTTCTTGGGCTGTAATCGCCTCCTCTCAGATTTGCCAAGACTAACAAAATCAGTTGTCCATTTGTGTTTTCAAGGAAACTTCTAAAGTCACATGCCGAAGCACAATCCTTAGGGTGTCATGCTTGCGTTTGGAATGGGAGAAGCATTTTTTTGTGTCTTCCATGGTGCCTCAAACACTGGGTGAAAAGTTAAGATTTGAGAACTTTGGCAGGGTAAAAGGGCAGGTGTTCTAGCCTGGGATCCCTTTTAGGAAACTTGAAGTTTGCCAGGTCTGAAGTCATCTTGGTGAAAGCAGGCATTTATACTCTAGCATAAATGTGTCCATAAATTCTGCACAGGTCCTTGCTGTATCACTGTGGAAGTCCCAGGCTAGAGCTAAGGCAGCAGCATAGCCAGTAATTAAGGGAACCTGCTGGTGGGAAATGGTCTTCAGTGGTGCCCCTCACTCTGTTATCTCGTGACCTGTTCCATGGCTTCTAGGATTGGAGAAAGATGTACCTAAAATGGGTCATAGTGTCTGCAGAGGAGGAAATTGCTGAGTGGTTAAGATGACAGGTTTTAGAGTCCACATGTCTGGCCTCAAATTCTAGCGCTGCCTGTTCACACCCATAACACAGACCAGAAATGAAATATTGGGATAATCTTACTGTCTGCACTGATAGCAAACCATTGATATGATAGGTGTCTCCGCAAAGACAGACGTCTCTTTGATGACCTACAGAGTTATTTTCAGCTACTTGCTACATTACCACCGTTTAGTATAAGGGACACTAGGTATTCTTATTAAATCTGTTGTCAAGTAGGGTGTGTTTCTTTTGCCTTCACTTTTATTTTACCATTCATTATAGCTGGCCTTGCAATGAATCCAGCTTTAATTTTTACACAACATGGGCTGAAACAATCCGATAAGGTTGTTTTATCTGTGTTCGATGAGGATTATTGTTCAGCATAGATAAAATGTCATTTCACCTATGCTACCCTTGGATTCATTTTTCTAATTGTTCTCTTGCTTGTTCTGTTCTCTTCAGATCCACTAGGAGTCCCAGTCTTCCTTGACTTAACTTCAGCACAGAATATTGTTTCTCATTTGTATAGTGATTCTCTGCATAAATATGTTCATAGTGCAGTGATTCTTGGGCCCGTTCCAAACACCTTGGGATGAGTTCTCTCCTGTGTACACCCAATCTTTGTCCTAAGCCTAGCAGTTGTACCAGGGGGATTAGTCTGTGTGCCTCAGTTTCCTTATCCATGGAGCAAGGCTGATAATTACACTTTCTATTGAGATTGTCATTAGGATAAATTTCGTAAACATTTAGAAGTTCAGAGACCAAATTCTGGCCCTATTAATCTTGCTGTTACTCTCATTGTTACTGTTACGCTACTGTTTTTATGTAATCTATTTCTGACTCCCAGCTACCATACGTCTTAGTTCCAGCTGCTCTAACAGAATACTGTAGACTGGATGAATTCGACAACAAATGCTGATTTCTCACGCTAAAGTCCAAAATCAGGGAGCCAGCATGATCAAGTCCTGGTGAAGGCACTCTTATTGGGTTTATAGACAGACGGTCGTCTGTTCGTTGTATCTGTGCGTGGTAGAGAGAACTCTCTTCCTTTCCTTATCCGGGCATCATGGTGCATGGGGTGTTCCATCCTTATGGCCTAATGTTGTCCCAAAGACCTCACCTCCTAATACCATCCCAGTGGGGGCTTGGGTTTCACTCTGTGAGTTTGGGGAGCACACAGACTTGGAATTCATAACACCTTGTATCTTGGGGAACTTGTTGCTTTGGCAGCTGAGCGGTTCCTTTTTCCTGCTGGGAGAGGAAAGGAAGTGGGGAGTTTCCTGTTTGCCTCCTGTATACCCCCTCCCCCAATCCAAAGTGTAACAGACTCTTCCTAGGCTTAGAAGACAGAGTTTGTGTTACAAGGAAATACGGTTCAGTACATATAGTCAGCACTACTGACTTTATTATATGCCATCTACATGTCAGAAAAATCATTAGCAAGATCCTTACCCAGTTTTATGTGGAGACACATTGCATAAGAATGGTTGCTTAATAACCATAGTTTCCTGAAGCATACAACTTGGCTCGACTTCAGAAAAGAACATTCTTTAATGTTATGTTACATTTCCTAGCAGAAAATGACAAAGAATACTGAGAAAAATCTAGTTCAAAAGGATAGGACTTAATGAGAACCTGATTTTTTTCTTTAATGCATTAGTTTTATAATCTAGCAGTATAGTAAGTCAATACTGGATGTATTAAACAAGGTGTTTTTCTTTTAAAGATATTCTGGAGTGTGTACAATAATATTCCTCCTGTGACTAGCCTGCCTTTGAGATGCAGTTATCATTTAATGAGAGGAGAGAGGCGACCACTCTGGTAAGTATCTCCTGTATAATTCGCAGTTATGGTGGGAGGGAAATGATTGTGAACTTAATAAAAAGTTTAACTTCACGCCAAATTGGAATGCCACAGTAATTTTCTCCTAGTGATGCTGCCATGATTTAGTTTTGAAATAAGCCCTGCCCGCCATCCCTTTCTCCTTGTGTCCCGGGATGATGAGCAGGTGTCTCAGCATCTGCCCATGGAGGACCCCACCACGGTCTCCCCATAAATAGGTCCTCAGTAGCTCACTGAAGGGGCCATGCAGGTCTTTGTTTGGGGGAATAGCATCATTTGGGTTTCTTCTTTCATTTGTTCAGTAATGACCCAGACAGTGCAATGAAAAAGCTTATAGGCTATAGGGAAGGTGGAACCGTGCATGAACAAAGATCACATCCCCTCAGACATACCTCACATGGACCACATAGAAAGTGTATGATAGTGGTCATGGCCCACAGTCAAGGGAAAGCTGTCTTTCTTCTTTAATGACTGGGGTAGTGTTGAGGGTGGGGAAGAGTAAGCCACTTTGCCTGGGCTGGAATCCCAGTTAATAGTGAATCCTTGTATCATGTTCCTTGACTCTTCTAAGTCATTTACTCAGTAATGGAAGGGAAATGTATCTTAACTCTTTGACAGTTAATGACAGAAACCTAAACTGAGCCAAAAATGGAATCTTTTGGCCTCTGTAACTAGGTAGTCTACTGATGGGGCTAATTTCGGGCAGATCTGGGTGCTTAGTTGTTACTGGGACTCTGACACTCTGTAGCAGATTTGCTTTGCCTTCCTCTTCCTTGGTTTAATTTTAAGGCAGCTTCTGCCATTTAGGTGACAAAATGGCTTTCCTAGGCTCCAGTCTTTCACCCTGCAAGTTCGTCAATGTCAGCATTCACCAGCCCCAATAAAATGCCAGGGCAGGCTCTCTCTGGCCCCATGTGGGTCATCTTTCCATCCCTGGCCAACCACAAAGACTAGGAGGAGACAGGTTATGAGCCCATCTTTAAAGCTAGGGTGTGAAATCAGCCATATCAGAAAGTGTCTGACATAAGAGTAGAGGGCAGGAAGCTACTTAAAGGGAGATTGGGGTGCTCTTGCCAGAAGGGGGAGCAGTTAGTACAGTGGGAAGCAGCAGATACCTTCTACAGGAGCTGAGTCTCCCATTAGACTTGGGACACAGGGCTGAAAGGCCAGTCAGAGGAGGTGATGTCAAGAACATGATGTGGAGATGTAGAAGCCCTCACCCCTGTTAGGCACTTGCAGTCCCTCCCAGATACTCTGGGAGCCTCTCTGCACCCTTCCTTGAGGATGATCACCTTCCCTGCCCTTTTGGCCACTGAATCCCACTCCCCTCTTTATCTCCACTGCCTTCCTTTTTCCTTCATCCATTTTCCAGTAAAACAGACAGGGGTGGGGAAGTTCATTGCGGGATGCTCCCTTTTCTTTTGTTTTTAATGTCATAACCCTAACCCTAACCCTAGATGTATGCAGGACCACTTCATCCAGTAGTGTAACTTTGAATGTTGGTTTTTGATCCAGGGAAGAGGAGAGTAATGCTAAGGGTGGTGTGTGGAAGATGAAAGTCCCCAAGGACAGCACGGTAGGTTTGTTCTGATCCTTTTCCATAAGCTGAATGTGTGGTTGTTGTTGATTGCATGTGATGAACCTATTGTGCGTTTCAGACAGAGCACCTGGTAGACTCAGAACAGGACTGGGAGTGAGAAATTCAATTCTGAACTTGGTGGTTTTCTTTTTTTTAACTTTATTTTGCATTGGGGTATAGCTGATTAACGGGCTTCCCAGGTAGTGCTAAGTGATAAAGAAACCGCCTGCCAATGCAGGAGACAGAAGAGACTGAGGTTCAATACCTGGGTCGGGAAGGTCGCCTGGAGGAGGGCATGGCAACCCACTCCAGTATTCTTGCCTGGAGAATTCCATGGACAGAGGAACCTGGCAGGCTACAGTCCACGGGGTCGCAAAGAGTCAGACATGACTTGAAGCAATTTAGCAGCAGCAGCAGAGCTGATTAACAGTGTGTGATAGTTTCAGGTGAGCAGTGAAGGGACTCAGCCACACATATACACGTATCCATTCTTCCCCAGACTCCCCTTCCTTCCAGGCTGCTGTGTAACATTGAGCAGAGTTCCACATGCTATACAGTAGGTCCTTGTTGGTTATCCATTTGAAATACAGCAGTGTGTACGTGTCCATCCCAAACTCCGATCTCGGTGGTTTTCTATCTTAAACACTATCACCTTGAAAATATACTGTGAGTCTCTGTAGAAATGGAGCAATAGTATAACTGTATGTATCATAGAGTCTGAACAGCTCCATACCTGTAAACTTTACCAAAAAGCTAATTATGGTTGTGTTGTCCTCCCCAGCTATAGCCAACACGTGGAAGTAGGTTTACATAGTGAAAAGCCTGACCCTTCCCAGCAAAGGCGCGTCCCTTCCCCACTGTAACGACAACACTCCTGAGAGTGGTCCCGGCTTGGAGGGTCTGGATGCATGGGGGGATTGCATCTCACCATTCTTTAAGGTTTGATGCAGGAGTGTGCTCAGTCTGTCTCTGGGACCGATGAGAACCTGGTTGGTGGCATGGCCTGCTGGGCTCTGATTGGCAGTGGTCATGCCTCAGAAACCTGGGTTTCCTAAGAGTGGGCTCTAATTCATTACACTCACTGAAAAGAACATTCAAATCTGCTCGGAAGTCTTGGGAAACCAAAAGCTTCTTTGAAAATGGATGTGAGGACGGATGCTACCCAGTCTCCCCTTTTCATGGTTTCTTTCACGTGGATAAGTGCAAAGAACTGAAACACCTCTAGGGACCCATAGGCTTGACCAGGCATGGCTGATGCTGAAACTTCAGTACTTTGGCCACCTGATGCGGAAGAACTGACTCATTGGAAAAGACCCTGATGCTGGGAAAGATTGAAGGCAGAAGGAGAAGGGGACTACAGAGGATGAGATGGTTGGATGGCATCACCAACTCTATGAGTTTGAGCCAGCTCCAGGAGTTGATGATGGACAGGGAACCCCTGGCGTGCTGCAGTCCACCCCTCTTTGTGGAGTCACAAAGAGTCGGACACAACTGAATGACTGAACTGAACTTAAAGCTATGACCCAGTTTGTTTCTTAAAAATGCAAACTATCATTAAGGTGCCTAGCTACAAGATTTGCCTATTATTTGATATATAGGATTTAAAAAATGTCAGGGGAGGGACTTCCCTGGTGGAACAGTGGCTAAGACTCTTTGCTCCCAATGCAGGAGGGCTTGGGTTCGAACCTTGATCAGGGAGCTAAATCCCACATGCCATAATTTTGAATTTCATTGAAAACACGTTTTCCTCGTCATGTTCTTTTTTTACTCACAGTAGATGTTGAATTCCAGTAGCAACGATCATGATGGGTGAAAAGTAGCTGAAAGATGTTTGTTCTCCCTCCTGGTCAGCTCACGCGAGCACATTCAGTCAGAAATAACAACACCTTCACGACTGTAGAAATGTCCTCATCCCAAGCCACTCAGCCCTCTCTTCTTTGCTGACCAGCGGGAGTCTGGTGGGCCAGCCTTGTCTGCATCCGCTGTGGGACAGGGAACGTTCCCTTCCCGTGACTTCCTCTCAACACACTCGCCTTCGCCCCTGCTAGCGTAAGAGACTGCAGACAGGACAGAGAGGAAACAGAAAGGCAGGGTTTCTAGGTGGGAGACAGGTAGACCAGGGTCTAGGAAAGAGAAAGGAAAACCCTCTCTGAGAGGGAAAAGTCATTACTGTTCACTGCTATGGTCTTGGTTAAAAATTCAGCGAGGCTGCTCTCAGCTCATTAGAACATGATGATAACACACACTTATTATAGTTAATATATACTGGGCAGCTGGTCCAGAGCAGACGCACAGCTATTTATGGAACAGATCTTAAATCTCCAGTTCTGTTGTTGCAGTCACAGTACTGAGCCCGTCAAATGCATATGTTGACTAATTGCATGGTCACGCAACCCTGGGAGGTTGGTTCTATTATTACTCCCTGTTCACGAAAGGGAAACTGATGCTCAGAGAGGCTGGTAGCTGGCCTGGGGCATGGGTACTAAACCGGCTGTCATGTTTCAAACCCAGTCCTGACAGTGTTCAGAGCACGTGCACCATGACAAGGAAGAGATACGGGATGCAGAGCTTTTTGAGGAGAAACTGGAAGAACTTGGAGGCCTCCAGTTACTTGTGTGTGGACACTGGCTGTTGATGGATGGTGTTAGTAGATCTTGAGTAGAAGAGGCTTAGTTTTTCTCATTGGGAAGGAATGGACCAGAGTGTGAAACTGAAAAGTGGAAGTGTTAGTTGCTCAGTCGTGTCTGACTCTTTGCGACCCCACAGACTGTAGCCCGCCATGGCTCCTCTCTCCATGGAATTCTCCAGGCAAGAATACTAGAGTGAGTTGCCATTCCCTTCTCCAGGGGATCGTCAAGCCTGGGTCTTCCACATTGCAGGCAGATTCTTTACCACCTGTGCTAATTCTTTGAGGGAAATGCACGTGCACACACACACACACAATACACACAGTGAAGTTATTTAGGAGAAACAGAATGCCTTCAAGTGAACAGAAATCTGCAAGTCTCTGGCCCTCAATAAACCAGAAATTTCTTTAAGTATTCTTCACTTGTGTAACCTTAAAAGTGCCTTATAAACTTCAAGAAAAACAGAAAAGGTTTTTTGAGGAGGATTTTACTAATAGCATTCACTTACAACCAACTGATACATTTTGAATCCATGAGAGATAAAGAGATTGGAAAATTGTAGGTCATTTGAATGCATTTTTCCCGCATTCTTCTCAAATTCATCCCAGGTGGCACTCAAGATCAGCTTTGCCACGTGAAACCTGCAGTTCCGTGGACACAGAGTTTGTGACGTGGGATCCCTTGCACTTTCTGTGCAAAGTGATGTGTAAAACAGTATGATCTGTGCCACCACGCGAGTGTTCACACCCGTGATTCAGCCACATCTGTGGACCCGCGATACAGGCGTGGATAGGGCGTAAGAGCTGAAAGAAAAAGTGACCTGTGTAGCTCCTGAAGATAATGGTTTAAAAACGTGTATGTGTTTCTTTTCTTTGGTTCTGTCGTGTTTTTTATTCTCTTCCCACGCCAGTCCACAGTTTGGAAAGAGTTGTTGTTAGCGACTATCGGGGAACAGTTCACAGATTGTGCCGCCGCAGGTAATGATGCGCTCAGCTCTGGTCATCCCCGCTTGCGTGCGCTTGCCTTGTGCTTGTTTCCTGCTGACGTTTGTTTCCATGTGTTTGGCTTTTCATATCTCAGGGTCGTTTATTTTGTCACTGTGACATTTACTTAGCTTGTTCCCATGTGACCATGGCATTCCAGTGTTATATGTGTAAGTACATATGTATATTTACATATTTGTATATTATGTGCATATACATATGTGTGTATGCTTATATATTTATATATTTTTTGCACATATAGCTCGTCTTTGTAGTATCCATGACCATCTGTCTAAGATAAACAGGCAGGAAAAAAGGAAAAAAAATTACTTTTTAAATCAAAGTATAATTGGCATACAACATTGTATTTGTCCCAGAAGAAAATGAAATTTGACATTGACTCCTAACACAATTGGTGGTAGATTTCCTTTATCCATTCCACCCCTTCCAGTAGAGGCCGGTATGTTTGTTGTCTACTGAAGTTTGTAGTTAAGTTGGCACAGTCCTTTCTGTCTGTCTCAATCCCTTGCCCTTGCTGTCTGTCCTTCTCTTCATCCCTCTCCTCAGAATGAGCCACGCAGGGGAGGTGGGGCTGAATCACCATTAGTGCCTGTGACCCCACAACTGAGGTTAAAATGTAAAGTCTTCAGGACTTGACACACCATTTTCAAATACTGAATGAGTTTCTGAGAGCCCTGTGAATACATTTCTGTTTTACAATTTTAAATCGAAGTATAGCTGATGTACAAAATGCATAAGTTAACATGTTCCCAGCATAGTAACAGAGTCACAGTTTGTAAAAGTTATATACTCCCTCTGTAGTCATTACAGAATCCTGACTCTATTCCCCAGCTGCACAACAGCCCTGCAGCTCGTTCTTTACCTAATAGTTTGTACCTCTCAATTCCTTTCCCCATTTTTATTTTGCTGTGATTTTTGTCATGCAACCACTCAAAGAGGTAAATTGAATTGCTAGTTGACAAATTTGGGTAGTTCTTTCTGAATCCTTCTGAGGTAACATTTAGAATAACATCTTACCTGTTCAGCTTTCAGTTACAATTTTTTTTAAGCTAATTGATATTGATTGATTTGCCCTCAGACTTCTTAAATGGTGCTGCCTTTGGGAACCCTCCTAGGCTTAGCCAGTTCCAGGCAGGTTTCAAGTTTACCTCACTGACTGTTTCATCATCCTACTTTTGTTTTCCTTAATTGTTACACTTCTTTTTTTTTTTCACTGAAGACAGAACCTGGGTTAAGAGGAACTTGTCTTAAAAGTCCAGATCCCTTCTGTTTTAATAGGGGGTAGTTAGCAACTTTACAATATGTAGCCAAAAAACTGTGTCTTGTTGTTAATTATAAACACATACATCCCTGGGAGAGGAAGTTTTCTGTATGAATTATTCCCATTTCCAGAACCAGGGAAAACAGTCTAAGTAATAATAAATAGCCAGGATTGAGCAAAGGGAGATGTATTGTTCTGTGGTGACATCGGAACGAGAGCACCGTTAGCTATTAACCGCTGGCTCCTCATTAACCCAGCTGCTCCACTGCAGCAGGGCAGCTCGTGTCTCTGGTCCTGCCTTCCCTCATCTGCACACAGTGGCTCCTCCTAGCTCTGACGCCTTGCGCTGCCAGTATCCTAGAATCGTCAGGGCCTCGCTGCTTGATGCTACTTGTGAATATTCCATACTGGCCAATGGATCTTCTTTTGGATACAGGCTGCAGCCTTCTTGGCATGCCCTTCTGAAAGTGCTGTGCCAGGAGGCTACACCAAGGTACCAAAAACCAGGCCACACTGGAACACTGACAGTTCAGCGTTTTCAGCACCAATCTGTTCCAGCATCCTTTGACCAGTGGTGTAGAAATGGGCAAAACCACAAGATGAGAAAATGCTAATCTTCTCCTGGCTGAGATTCATGACGATTCTTGACAGCGGTCAACATGGAATCTTTCCTCTTTGCTTGCTGATTTTATGTTCACATAAAATTTAACATTGAGCTCTAGCAAATATACTTTGAAGATAAAAGGAAAAATAAGAGACCTGTACATAAGACACATTTCTTGATGGGCTAATGAGTTTCCGTGGATGGCCATGATCAGGTACTGTTTACTTTGGGGGGGAATTTTATTGAGTTGTGACATGTATACAGAGAAGGACACAAACTATACTGTGTGTAGTTTGATAAACATTCCCAAAGTAAACAAATCCCCATAACTGGCATCCACATCAAGGAAGAGAACGTCCATGGCCCTCCAGAATCTCTCCACACCCTGCCTCCCCCGAAAGGTGGCTACCAGCCTAAATTCTGACACCGCCCACTGATTTTGCCTGCTTTCACACATTTCTATACAGGGAATTATTTAGTATCACATCACACATATTTAGCCCCAAGTGAAATTTATTTTAAAAGGAAAGGGAAAGAGAGAATGAAGGCAAGAAGGGAAGGACAGAGAAAACAATTATTTTGTTGAAGATGAACCCCTGTGGTAATTGGATAGGCCCTCATTTATAGTGTATCTAAGTGCTGGAGCCTTTTAATCCCCAGAAGACACTCAGAAAGTCTGACAATGTAAATATTAAGATGTACAGATTTACCATAAATGAGGAGAATTAGGCAAAACGTATTAACTGCAGCACAGTTTCTGAACTTCAGTGATGCTCATCATTCACATCTAACTCGTTGATGGTTGTGCAGGGGCAAAGGGGTGACCCTAGTTCAGTAATGTGCAGCCAACATGTGAATCTGGAGTCAACAGTCTTTACTCCTCTCATTTTGCTGCGAATTACTATGTATAGAGTGGCTCCATAGGACGGTACATAGCCTTATTTATCCAGGCACCAGTTCTCAAATACCTACCAGACAGTCCCAAATCTGGAATTCAGTCTTTAAAAAAAAAAAAAGACCTACTTTAATCAAAGTAGATACTTACTTCCCTGCCCATCCACTGAAGTGCTGTAATAACAGAGCCACACTTAGGAGATATTTGCTCTCACTTCATACACAGTGCTAACAGATGGTCATTGATTCGCCAGCCCACAGTTAAAATGCCCAGACCAGAAGGGGTATGGCTAGGGAGAAGCAGGAGAGAGCTGGGAGGATTAAGAGGACAGGAGCAGACAAGCAAACCACAGAGAGCAGAATGAGCAACTCGGAACACACAGTCTGGGTCCAGTTAGTGTTGGGGCCCAGGGCACTAGCCACCCCAAGATCTCTGAATGGTTGGCAGGAAGTCAGGAGAAATACTTGCTGTTCTTAACAAGGACAGCCAAGCATCGAGGAACAGTTCATGTGAGTTCACTTGGCTTTCAGAGAGCCGAACATTATGCAACTTGTTTTAGAAAAAGTCTCATCAAAACAGAGTTCCAAATAGTCCAAGGCTTCGGTAACATGTTAAAAAGGGCAAATTACTTATCTGGAAAGTTTGTTTGGCCGGGACACTCTGTTTATCTAAGTCCCTGGATAAATGTGATGGGACCGCTACAGCTTTAGCCCACTAACTTGCTTTTGTCCAATGATGGTCCCTTAGTATTTATCACGAGTTCTCTCGTGCCACCTTCTTTTGATCATCTTCATAACCTACCAGTAAAAATGATAAGGGTTAAAAATCCAACTCTGGAGGACTTGAAATGATCACTCATTTCTTTTTTTCCCCTGCCTTCCCTTCAGATGATGAAGTAATAGGAGTTAGCGTCAGTGTCCGGGACCGAGAAGATGTCGTCCAAGTCTGGAATGTAAATGCCGCATTAGTCGGTGAAGCCACCGTTTTAGAAAAGATCTATGAACTCCTGCCCCACATATCTTTTAAAGCCGTATTTTATAAACGTAAGTGCTTCATTTCCAGTTACTACTCTCTAGTTTATTCTTTCATATTTTTAAAGACAGAAACTGTGTTGCCAAAGAGGTGAAGGGAGAGTCACTTGAAATTCTATGATCCACTAAATAATTCAATAAAATACATTTATGGGTCTAAAACAACAGTTTAGCCTTAGAAGTAAAAATGAGATTTTATTGTCGTCTAAACACATGTATCATAAAAAAAGAGATACATTATTGTTTTTGTTATTTTAAAAATTTAAACCTAATCTCAGACTTGTCATTCTTAAAGTGCCTTCTATATGAAGCAACAATAACAAAAAAGTTATTATACAAGTTGGCAGGTAGATTTTCAATCATCCCTTCATAAACAGGGATTTATAATGTGTAACATCTGTATTTGTGGAGGAACTTGTTCTGAGCACAGGCGTGATTGAACGTTCTACTGAAATGCTAATACGTCCTCATTACAGATGAGTGTGACACAGAGGAGAATGCACGCATAGTGGTGCAATGTTAACAGTATGAATAGGTGTGTGGACCCATTGTTTCCATCATGATTCATGTTCATTGCTTTTGTGTGCTCTTTTGAAAAAGTCATCTTTTTCATAGTGAAAACAGCTTAGTGCTTTTAAACCAATGATTAGTAGATCAAACTGCGGGTTATAGTTTTAACAGTTAGAGGAAAGGATTGACAGTCCTGCACATATATGATGAATTTCCTGTTTTCCCAAACTATTCCAAGAGTCAGTAACCCAATTTTTTTCAACCATGGCGTTTCATTGAATCTAAGATGCCTTTGATGATAAGTATTATTTTAGTATTACTAAGAAAGAAAAATAAAAGGCTCCGAATTTAACTGTGACACAGTCTTAATTCCAGGGGTCTTCAAATGTGCAGTGGGGAGGAAGTGCATCTTAGAATTAATGAAATATACTCCATGGCCGTTTCACTTTTCCCAACCCCTTATCAAAAAGAGGAAGAAAAAAAATCAAAATTTGTTTTGTCAGTGTCTTACTATGGGATGAATCTAAGGCCTCCCTCTTAGGAATCATATAATCGCAAGCCCAGTGATTTAGGTTGTAAGCTGTGGGACAGATCTGCTGCTGCAGATATCCAGAAGGTGTTTAGCTTCTGAATTTTAAATGGAAGTTTATATAGAAGTGATAGAAGATGGCACTACACAAGTTGCTTAACTGATTGTGCAGCATGGAAATCACATATTTGTAGATGCAATTTAGATTCCTTCAGTTCAGTTTAGTCGCTCAGTCATGTCCAACTCTTTGCGACCCCATGGACTACAGCACACCAGGATTCCTTAGGGGACATTGGATTCCTCAGGGGACATTCATTGTATTTTCAACCCAGACATTAATTGAAAGGTCACCAAGGGTCTTTTTTTTTTTCCTACTCCCTGAGACTAACTCCAGCAGAAACTCTCCGAAAGGAAGTGTGTTTCACTGCCATTTATGAATGGAGCAAATGCGGTCTTAGATGCAGCTCCCCATATCACTTCAAAGAGGAGAAAAGTGATTTGGAATTGTGAAGTCAGGCACTATGGATTTTCGTCCCATTTCAACACCATGACCTCAAGCAAGTCACATTCTCTCATCCTTTCACTTTCCCTTCTTAATATTGAGGGGGTTGGTCTTAAATGATCTCCAAGGTCCCTTCTGCTTCAAAATTCTATGATTAAATTTCTAGCTAAAAAAAAAAAATTTCTAGCTAACCTGTTGTCAGTTAGCAGCAGACTCAATGTGATAGAAGTGTGTAGGCCACAGAGGTAATTAGGCCATCAGTGGTTAGGCAAGCTTTTAGGGCAGTGACAATAACCAGGTAAGATGGTTAACCAAGGGTGAGTCATCACTTCAATGTTGCAATGACTGGGGAGCAGGGGGAGAAAAAGGCCAAACAGAGAGGGGAAAGTGCAGCTCCCAGAACAGACTCTTTAAGTGCAGACACCATTGTGAAATTTGCGACTTAGGCTATGGGTCTTAGCAGAAATGCATATTCTAATAGTATAAATTATCATTCAAAAATTCAAAGATTATTCAAATTGGAATTGGAAAAAACAAGCAGTTCTCTTTTTTTATATGAAGCAGGCAGTCCTTTACTCAGTAGAGTTATATACCATCCACTGCAGAATTGATTTGGAAAAAGGAAGTTTGGGCAGAAATGTTCTTCATAGCTGAGTGAGGAACAGTGATCGGGTGAGCCAGATTACAAACAACCAACTCCACGCCTTTCCTCTGTCTTGTTAAAGTAGGATCCTGGTGTTAGTATTTAGGAGCCACCTGAAGTGGTAGATTTTCTGTGAACAAAAAAACCTAATGAATTTGGGCCAGGCCTCCAGCCGGGTGGCTGAGAGTCAGGCTGTTGATAAAAGTTCTCTGTGCATTGGATACAGATTGGTCATTTGACTAAGAAACTGAAATGAAGAGAGACCTCCTCCCCCGCCACCCCCCAAATTCTGTTAGGTTCTTCAGAGCAGCTGAATGACAAATGTCTTCTGATGTGAGAATTGTTTAGAGCCAGGGTTGGCAAACTGCACTGTCAAAGCAAATCTGCCACCTCCCCACCTGTTTTTGTATGGGCTGCAGCTGAGAATGGCTTTCACATTTCTCACTGGTTGGAAAAAAGAATCAAAAGAAGAACTACATTTTGTAACATATGAACGTTCTATGAAATCCACATTTCATATACATATGTATATGTATATACAAAGCGTATTGGCACCTAGCAATGCCCATTTGCGTACATATCATCTGTGGCTGCTTTCATGTTACAAGGGCAGAGTTAATAGTTGAGACAGAGACCCTGTGACCCACAGAGCCTAAGATGTGTATTCTCTGCCCTCTTCCAGAAAGAAGTTTGCTGATTCCTGGCTTTGAGCTTTTCTATATTTCCTTTCAGCCGAAGCTCACCTAAGGCCCGCAGAACTTTCTCTGTTTCTCAGAATGCACCCCCCCCCTCCCCCGCGCATTCTGATTGTTCTGTTCTGTCTCCATAACCCATCAGGATGTCACTGTCTCAACGGTGACTGCCCCAAGCTGTCCCTCACACTTAGGAGTAATAAAAATCTGCAGACAGTCCCTTTCTCCTGACTTAATCATTTGGTGCCCAGCGTCGCTAAGAGACCTGTGGCTCCCCACCTTGATCCAGCAATAACGATATATTTTATTGCAGAGCAGGCCATGTTTTCTGTAATGTCTATCCTAAAAGTCTTTCTTAAAAAGAATTTTAAAAAAACATAAAAAGTGAAATATTTCTAAAGTTCTGCATATGAGAAATGTTCAGTTACATCAGCTCAGATTCCTGGATGCTCATAGGAATTGGGTCAACCTGAGGTAGCCCTCAGAGCTATAAAGGGTGCCTCTGCTAGTGTTTCGTCCAAGTGAAGACCGGGTTTAGGTGAACAACCAGGATAATCCTGAAGGGAAAATGATCCTGTTCCCTGCCTCACACCACACTAGTCTGAAGAATCTAGTTCATCTGAAAAATACAGACTTAGGAGAGGCTTAGGAGGTAAAATGGGCCAGCCCGTGTCTGCCTTCCCAGGACTCCCTTCCTAGCAGAGAAGAGCTGCTGGAACAGAGCCTGGGGAATCCTGAGTGGCCCTTGGCTGTGTGCGACCTGTCACAGTAACGTTTCCTCTTGAAAGAAGAGGATCCACCCTCGCTTCATGATAATGGTTGAACCAGGTCTAGAAAATAGAATTTCAAACTTGGCCTTTTGCCTTGGAGGACATATTCTATATTTCACAGGCCTCCTAGTTCCCACTTCCAGTTTATAAAAATGTAAGTCTTTGGAAAATATTTTTGGTCGCATCATTTTTTATTCTAGGGTTCCTATTTGTAATTATTGTCATTTTGCAAGCCAGACCCTTAGAGCTGTGGAGCAAAAAGAGGAAAAATCAAAAACCATAACTGGGAAAAATAAAAGACCCATCCCTTTAATCACACCTCATTCCCCCAGAGAGAGTGTTTAGAGGTGGGGGAGGACCGGCGAGAATTGCTCCCCCCTTGTGTTGTTCTCTGTTTGTTTTACTTTTTATTTGGTTTGGTTTTTCAAGATAGGTTTGTGAATGGCCCGGTCTGAGTTCTGTGAGGCACCCCCCACCCCCAGCCCAGCATCCTGCGGGGGCCCCGTTTTCCCTGCAGCATTTGCTCACAGCCCGGCATATCCTCCTCATCAGCTTGTCAGGATTACTCATCCTCCCCGGCCCAGCAAGAAGAAACAGGCAGCATGCCCATTGCTTGTTTATTCCCTGTTTTAATTTTCATTATTACGTTTCTCAGGAAATGCACGCCTTAGCTAACAGTTACTGGCACACAAAGGTGTTTGAGTTCTTGCCAACATTTGGGGAAACTGAATGAGATGCCTTAGAGGAGGGTTGCCCCATCCTTTGCTTAAAGTTTTCTTTCCTTTTTTTCTTTTTTGTTTTTTTTCTGTCCTTTAGCCCATGAAGAGCATCATGCTTTTGAAGGTGGACGTGGAAAACACTAATTGCACTCTGTAAAGAATTCTTTGTCCTTTGCTGATTGGTTTTGGAAACGGTCTTAACAGGAGGGAGAGTGAAGAGAAGACCTGCCGGAGCCCGATACTGGTTCATTTAGAGTGGGTTTCTGCCCCTGCAGATTGAGCAATTAGGACTCAAAGTGGCAGGTGGGGTGGGGGGAGATTGTGTGGGTTTTACTGTCACATTACTTGCTTTTCTTTCTTTTTATTTTTGGCTTTATGAATTCTCTGTTCTTTTCTCTCCAGTTTTTTTTTTTTTTCTCTTTTAAATTCCTCATTCAGTCTAATTATTGTTTTCTCTACTCCCCTTTCATTGAGGCATAAGAAATCGGTTTCCCTTTAAGTAGCTGTGCTGTACCTAGTTAATGAGAATATGCATAATCGTGACAATACTGCTTTTGAAAACCACACTGTCCTCCGAGGAACACCAGCTTGGTGAAACCTGTCTTTTGATTATTTGTTGTGACACATTCCTACATACTCTGCACTGGGCATTGTTTTTTTTTCTATCCCAGGGAAAAGAAAAACCTTACTTAATCTGATTTTGCACTGACAGCACCCACACCTTTTATTTTTCTTTTTTAATAAATTTTTTTTATTGTTAGAAATGAAAGGAAAATAATAGTTGGGTTGCCAAACATGAAAACTATAATCACAGTTGAGTATCAGGATATATATCACACTGTAAATCCTCGGACCTTCTCTGGAAGTATTCTCCAACCAGAATTTCAATTTGGCCTTTTCAAAAGAAGGCTCAGAGTGGTAGCAAAGGATTTGTCTCAATAGGAAACCTTGTAATTTCTGATTTAAAGAGAAGGTGGTATTTTAATTGCTTGAACTAACCTTCTTCTGAATTTTGGGTGTTTGTACCCATTTAGGGCTTTCCAAATCAATTCAGACACATTTTATTAAATGATCCCATTTTCCTGCTCATGTTGTGTGTCGTTTCCAATAATCAATCATCCTCTAGCCTGGGCAGCTTTCCCCTGCCTTTTTCATTTAGGAGCAGAAGTTAAATCTCATTTCCAAGATGAATGTGAACATTCACAAAGTTGAACTCTGAATGCATTTTGTTCACATTAATTTTTGGAATTGTTGAGATACATCGTGTTATGTTACCAAATAAATACCAGTTTTAATAGAAGGAAATGACCACCCTCTGGAACACTCAGAATGTTCCCGATTTTCCTCCCCGCACTCTGCCAGGCCTCCTACTACATCTACCTGAAAAAGGCAGGGCCATTTAGAAAGACTGCCTCCTGCCAGCTTTTTTCTGGAGTCAGGGGAGCTAGGGCATGCTTATACATCTCACAGAAGGGCGGTGCACTCCGAATTTCCTTTCACCCAGGATTTTTAATTCCTCTTGCATTATTGACCAGCAGAGAGAAGCGAGGCTTCTTCCAACCCACAGCCTGAGTTTGTAAATAAAATTCTCCATTCAGATACTTTAAAGGACTTCAAATCACTGTACCCTTCACTTGCATTACTAACCACATCAACTATAATAAAAAAATGATCATGGCTTTTATTTTTTAATGCTTTGTTTCTAAACTTGAGTTTCTCCACTGATTTCAAAATGAGGTGTAAGGATATCAGACCCATTTTCAAAGCCTGGAACTTGCTCTTTTTAAACATTGTACCAACATCCAACTTGTCTTTAAATTATTGATCAAGAATTGAAAAAAATATTCTGGGCATGAGTTTAAATTCTCTTTTATAACATAAGTATTTTTCCTGATAGATTAGAAGAAAGGTTATAATTGACTTACCTTCTTTATAATTGTCATATATATTTCCTTAAGTAAATGGATTATGAAGTATTTTTATTTTTGAACTTTATTTAAGACATTGTGATGACATGTTCAAGTTTTGCATGTATGTAGCTTTTGAAGAAAAAAAAAATAAAAGAAACAGGAATGTTAGGCTCCCATTAATGTTTTCTAGTTTCTATTGTTTATGATCACGAAACATGGCTTAACACACAAAGTAGATTTTTCTGTCCCAGAGAACTTGTGCAACTCTTTCTGACTCTGGAAAATACCAACCGTGAGAAGGATTTAATTTGCCTAAGTTAAGAACCTATCATCTAAATTACTCTGAGAGAGGATTTTGTCAGATTTTGCTTTGGAAATTGTTTTAATTGAATATTTAGTTCATAAGGAACAGTGTATGAACTAAGCTGATTTAATCAGTTTAAAAACCTCTCATTACCTTTTTGGATTAAAGAAGCTAATACTCTTTTGAGGTACAAGAAGCTGTCTTGTGGGGCATGTGACTTTCGTGTTAGGATAGTGTCCCCTCTTTGGCCGCGGCTGGGGAGAATGGGCAGTCTTAGCAGAAGCCTCGTGTCTTTTAGCCAAGTCTTAGCAGGTGTAGCCTGGACTCTGTGTAGAATCATCCACAGTCCCTCCTGTGCAATTGAGGACGGATAATACCTGTTGAAAGTGACTTGTCTGTGTTTTGGTTTTCTTTTGTAAGTGCTTTATGAATGCTGACTTACTCCATTTTGATATTTCCCCCTCCCTCCTCCACCTTTTCTGCATTTCTAAAGTGAGGGTGTAGTTTACAGAGAAGATGTCCATTTAATATCATGTACCTATTAAGTTCAGGATGTAGTTGACGGAGAAAAATATGGAAAGGAAAACATAGTTCCGGTAAACTTTTGAGTTTAACTTGACTTTGATCTTCTCCACTCTCTTGAATTTAGCTGATGTCTACATTCTATATATGGTCACAAAAGACTTTATACTTGAAAGAAACTTTATTATTGGATCCACTTGACATAATGTATAATCTAGCAACAAAGATTGTCTTTTGTGAAAGGACAGGGGACTAGCCAGTGTGATGCAGCTGAGCATTGAAGTCTGAGGGCTAAATCCCAATTGAAGTTTCCTTAAACAGGGAACACCCTCTCACCCCAAAGCAAGTCACCCCAATTGTGCGCTAAATATCTGATCCAGTCTGGCCAATGATACACACGTACATGGTCAGCTGCCCTTGTTATAAACAGCTCTCATCCTCCCCTGAAGCAGTGTCACGCTGTGGTGTTCTAAGATAACTTTATTATTCCAGGAGGTGGGACTTTGCTATAAGATGCCCAACTCCAAGAGGATCCCAACTTTTGTGCTTAGATGAAACAGACAACATTTAGATCGATCACATGGTGGCGCTGCCTTCCAGCCAACGGTCCTGGCTCAGCAGCATAACGTATCCAGCTCTGTGTAATTACGTTAAGATTCTACTGCCCATTGCTCTTGTGGTTTTATAAAACTTTGATGAGACACTACCAGTAGAGGTTTAGTTCCCCTACACCTAAGAAACTGTGTCAAAGATAGAACACTCCGGATGTGGTTTAAAAAAATCTCAAAATTTAGGCTCTCATTGAGCCTTTAAGCAGTTAGGGAGAGAAGGAATGAAATAAACCAACATATAAGAAATACCAGAAATATTTCATCACATTGGGCAAATATTGTGTCCAAGGGGAGAAGTGAAATTAGAGTCGGATTCTTTTGTTTGTGTTCGCTTTCTAAATTTGAAACTCCCCTTTAAGAGTGTAAGTCGGCTGTTCACCTTCCCTGTATTGATGTTTCTATCACATTCCACTCACTACAAATGAAAGTAGAGGACTGCCTGTAGATGCTTTATTTCCTAATAGAGGATATTCAGACCGATTACAAGAGAGTTCGGTGACTCAGGATTGTAAATGCCTGGAGAGCTGCCTCAACAGCAGAGAGGAGTCCGAAGGTGAGGAGGAAAAGGTTAGGGATGGGAGTGCAGTGAAAAGCCCCTTGAAACTCATCTCCTGTATAGCAATTAGAGTGGGCTATTCCTCTGCATTTCCCATGAGGAAAAAAAGCCCAAACAGATGACACACATTTCACACATCTGATGATACTACTCTGGTTTTGTTTTCTGCTTTTACATATGCATCAAAATCTAACTATTTCTTATTTAGGTTAACCCACTGAGGCTCAAAGTCACTGTCTTGTAGATCTTGCTAATGCAACTTGACTCTTAGAAAACTCACAGACTCTTAGAATTTTAAGGTGGAAGGGACCTTTGAGATCATCTACCAGGGCTTCTTGTCCCTTAGCTTCTAGAAGAACTACTGGGGTGCTTCCTTTCTCGACCCCAGACCTAAGAGTTTCTGATTCAGATACCTGCCTTTTTAGCAAGTGCCCCAGTAGTTCTAGTATGGGTAGTCCTTGGACCCCCACTTTGTGAATCCCTGATTATATCCAATCCCTAGATATGACAAACGAGGAGAGCATCTCCCCCCACCCCCCAAGCTCTCAGGTGACCTGATTCGATTGTATAATACCAACAACCTTCTGAAGCCTGGAGAAAGCCATTATCACTTACACTTGAAAAGATGATGCTCGTAAATAACAACTTTATGGCTAGCACCACAAGTAGTAATAAGTAGCCCATCTCCGGAAGTCCATAATATAAAACCTTTAGTACAGAGTGGTAGGCTTTTCTCTTTTCTAAATACCATTTCAGCCTGTTAAGAGAAAAGAAATTAATGTTCAGAAAAAGTAGTTACCCCATATGTGCAGTAACTACTTTTCTATAATGTCTTATGGCATCTGGGGTTCAGCATCATTGAACAAGATTAAATGAACGTTATAGAGCTATAAAATTGCATGTAAAATAACGCAAAACTGTTCGAATGACTATCAGAGAAGCCCGTGAATGAATTTCCACTAAAATTAATTGTCATTCCTAGACATAGCTTAGCAAAGCTGTTACTAAACTGGGAGGATTCTTTGATACATAAGAGTATCAAATAAAAAATCAAGTAAGTGTACCTTAAACCATGTTAATGATAAGTGACAGTCATCAAGAAGTCAGTATTATTTTGTTCATCATTGCTACTACAGTTGAGAATCCCATTGTATATGTGTGTGTGTTTTGAGTGTACCTTATTAGAATATCCAATAAAATAGCCTTTTGGATATTCTATTGTGTCCTTCCGAAATCATGAGGTTGAAGAAATCTGTCTTAAATGTTTTTGTTTTGGTTGTTTCCTGAAAAAACTAATCAACTCATTTAACAAAGTGCATGATTTCCTCATGACAGTTTCAACTTCTCATGTTAAAGTCAGAGAATTTTTCTGAAACTTTTATTTTGGAAGTGTTTGAGATTTACTAACCTGGCAACTTTACATGAGAGAAACAAAAATGAGGTAAATATGAGCATTTCTGAGTTTTATGTAGAACTTCTTTTTTTACAAAGAAAGAATTGACTTGTAATAAAGGTGTAGCAGGTGAAAATTTTATTTTTAGCAATTTATATTAGTGAAGAGTGGGGAATATTAAAGGCTGTTGAACATTTTAATTAAGTTATAGGGTTTTTTAATTTTCAAATAAAGCTATTAGTTTTGGTGCATATACATTAAAATTCCGCCCCCCACCCCTGAATTTCTTAGCCCTTCATCAGGTAATATGGCAGGCCGCCATTGTATGGTTTTTCCAAAAGATTTTAACTGTCTTCTCAGTAATTAGTTATTAACACATCACCGTTCCTTTGCATGTCTTCCTCATTTGAGATTTCAGCTTCATTGAAATTGTTACATAAAAGGAGCTTAGAGCTTAAACTAGTGGGCACACTTTAATTTAGCTTGGGCCCCTCAGCACCATTTGTCCCAAATCTAAAATCTTATCAGTCTGCGCTCAAAATTATTCATTCTTTTGAACTGCGTTACCTGTGTAAGTTGAAGCAGGTTTATTTGCCTGGTTTCTTGGATCTGCCCGTGCCCCCTCCTCCCCACGGTATACCATCTGTGCCCTGTGCTTTTGGGGCCCCTTCACATATGGCTACAAGCTGGTGTAATGCCCTTCCTTTTGATCTGGCTTCATCTAGTGATTTGCTCAGTATTTTTAAGGTCAGACTGAAGAGTTTTCTGTTCTAGTTATTTTTGATTTTATATTGTGTGTTGTGTTTGATGTTTCGGATACATGTGAACGTTGCATCTCTAAGTCAGTAGTTTTTATTCCAGCCTTTGGCAGCCGTCAGGTAAGACTAGACTAACTTTCTTACTTGAAAACATGTAGTGATTTATGTGTTCAGTGCACATGTTTGGCTTTTTCATGAGAAAGTGCTTACCGTTTTCTAATTTGGGACGATACTGCTGTGAATTGGCACTCCTGTCTTTTAAGTCAGAACTTCGTGGGGTTTGTTTAAGCGTCTGTTAATTTGTAGAACTTCATGTTGAAATTTTTGTTAATCTGTTGCCATGAATTCTTATGCCGTAATTGGGTTCTATAGTATAGAAATGTAGCCCCTCAGGTTTAGAATTTCATGCGATGTTATTTAACCACATTGCTTCATCCTAAGAAGGTTCTAGGTATATATGTGTTGACTGTCAAACCCTGTTTATTCCAACACCTACTGCAACTTTCCGCCCACCTGTTTGAGTGCGCGTGAGCATGGTATCTGACATGGTATCTGACATGGTATCTGACATGGTATCTGACATGGTATCTGACATGACAGGTGCGTTGCCGTGGTCCTCTGACAGGAAGCAGTATCTGTTTCTTCTACTCCCTTCTTGAATATATTTGGTGATAGGGCGCATCTTGGTGTCTTGGAAAACACATTTCATTTATTTGCATTCTTTTTTTTTTTTTACCCTCTGCTAAGAATGGTTTCATTTTAGAATAAGCCAATCACGCTTGTTTCTTTTTTGTCCCCCAATTTGCCCGTAAGATTCAGATTCAGTTGTTCCTTTTTGTTTGTTTGTTTTAGTTGTTCCTTATTTAGCCAAGTAGATTTACTCGTGCTTTAGAGCTACTGTGTCCCTTTAAAAACAAACAGAAGAAAGCAGCAAACTCTTTCTTTTTGACTTTTTATTTCATGTTGGAGTTCAGTTGATTAACAATCTCATTTTAATTTTGGGTATGCAACAAAGTAATATACATGTATCTATTCTTTTTCATATTCCTTTCTCAATTAGGCTGTTAGAGAATATCGAGGAGTTAGGGCGTTTGGTATTGTCACGAAAACCAGCAAGCTCGCTATTTTCTCCCATTCGTCTGCAGACTTTCCTACGTCTCCCTGTAAAAGCAAACAGCTTTCGGGATGAGGTATACGGCGCCCAGTTAGTGACCCAGTGAATTTCATGCAGGTGTTGGGGGGCGGGGCACCGCGCTCTGAAGGCCGTGAGATTCCCTAATACCTCCTCTCCCACCGGAGCCTGGTAACTGCAGTCATGTACTTAGCGTGCGTGTTATCACCGGGCAGTTACCCACGCACTTGCGGAATGTGTTCTTGGTGGTTCTATAAGCGCAGGCTTAGCCTTCCCACCTAAAATACGGTGTTTTCAAGCCCAGTGACTCTTTTAGTGTACTGACTGCTGTTAAGGAATTTTTAACGGCTTTCACTAATGAATGTAGTTTTTAAAAATCTCTGGAATCCTACAGGAAGGTAGGTCTTTTGTTATAAAAAGAAAACAGTAGCATTTACAAGGCTCAGCAAGTTAAAATGTGTATATTGAAATATGTATCTATTTCCCATCATCTGGCTTGGCCATGGTGCTGACTAGCGTATTTCTTGCCAGAGAAAATAAGTTTAAATCATAAGCATATTTAACTAGCAAGCATAAATCATAAACCCTTCCAGTCATGAGCATACTGAACTCTGGTACCGTTTGTACAGATGGTATGGTTAAATGTGTGTGCTCCTCCCAGCCTCAAAGATGTGGACAAGCTTTTACTCCCCAATTTCCCCTCATTCAGGAAACTTAAATCATTTTTTTTTTTTTTTTGCACACATAGAATTCTAGAAAGCACAGACCTAGAGGAAGGTTTCAGGTCCTAGGAAAGTTTGGGGTTTTGTGACTTACTAGAGAATAATGGAAGTGAAGGTTCAGCACTAAAGCAATATGCCCCCTTTTAATAAAGCAAACATGGTTGGTGTTTTGTGAAGATAGTCAAGTTCTGAAGGACAAGACTTTGATTTTCAGAGTGTATCTTTAAAAAAAGAATCACAGAGCCATAAATAAAATTTTAACAGAAGTCCCTTCTCTTTCAAAGAGTGTTCCCCAGGTGGCTGGTTCTACAGAAATACTTTTAGATACTGCAAACAAAGCTCCTATTGTAAAATTTATTTTTAAAAGTCTAGTAAAACAATAACACATCCCTACTGACGTGCGTTGTGTGGCAAAACGTTAACATTTTGGAAACTAGTAAGCGTATTTATGTGCTCACTGATTGTGTTTTATGAAACATCACTTTAAAGACCTTTTTATTGTAAAGTAAAACAAGAATATAGAAAACCACCCAACACAAATGTATAGCTTAGTGAACTGTTGAAGGGAATATCCTTCTAACAGCACCCATCTTGAGGGATAGAACTGTGCCATCTACCTCAGGAGCCCCAGTCACGAGCCTCCTCCTAGTCACAGCCCCCACCTTCCCCATTGAAATAACCATTACCCCGACTTACAGGAATACTTCCTTGCATTTCTTTCTGGTTTTATCACCCAAGTGATAAACCTTACTTTATATTTTTGTATACAGAAGCTCCGTTATACTTGTGAAGGTTGAGTTCAGAAAAATTATTTACAAGCCCTTTAAAAGGTAAGTGTGGAGTGACACTCCATAAATAGCTGCTACCTACCAGTCCGCCACTGGGCAGAGTTTGGCAGGCTTCTGCTGAGGTATGCCGCTCTGGTCATAGCTGTAATATCACTGAAAATAATAGCTAATGTGTATGGAGTTCCATGCCCTCTAATCACAGGGGTTAATGAATGTCCTTCACTCCGAAACTCTAGGAGGTAGATCTCATTGCTGTCCCAACTTTCTGTATGTGGAAGCCGAGGTTCAGAGAGGCGAGATAATGTCTCTGATGTCTGAGATCTGTATGAGTTTGTCTCTAAAGGAAAGGATCTACAGCCTTAAGAAAAAGATGGAGAAGTCACTGACCTTAGTTCACTGTTTCCCTTTCACAAATGAATGAAGGATCCAGAGAGTATAAAGAATTTGCTTAAGGTCACAAAAACAGTCAGTGGCAAAGTTGCAGGCAGATCCCTAAATCTTGTGGTTGTTAAAGTCAATGATCTTTCCTTCATTCCCTACCTTCTGTGGAAAAAAGGACACGTTTTCTAATCTGCTTCTCTGCATCATTTCCACATGAGCAGATTTGACTTTCAACCAGTTTATAACTAGGACGCACCACCCACTTGCTTATTTTCTCAAGATTTTAACTGGGAATTTTAAAAGTTTATATTCGAGGCTTGCTTTCCTGCCTCACTTGAGTGCCCAATCTGTGGATGCACATGCCTCACACTCTTCTCCAAAGAATGTACAAGAATAACACATTTGACTGGTGTGGATGGCAGGTGAAAAAGAATTACTGGTGCAGTGTAGGCCCTTCCACATATTCATGGCCAATTCTGGATTATCCCAGCACAGATGGATCATGCAGAATCCCTCTTCTGCTTCTGACGTGACCTTTAACTATTTGTGTTTGCAAATGCTTCTACCAGAGACTGCAAAGGAGAAGAGCAGAGACGATGGAACTTGATTCCTTGACCAGAAGATTAAGCATCCTGGTAAAATGGTTTGGCGATTCCGCTGGGAGACTCTGGGATTCTCTCTGGGTTGAACCCCTCTGGGATGCCTGACTCAGGCTTGGGTGTGAGCCTCCAGCAAGGAAGCAGACCGGGCAGCATGCACGGAGCTTAGTTTGGAATTTGTTACTGGATTGAGATCCCGTGAACTTGGGTCTTGAGCAAGTCACCCGTCTTCTCTAAGCCCCAGTTTCCTCATCTCTGTGAGGGAAGGAGGTGGCGCTTCTTCAAAGCAAACAGCATGGTTAGGCACCTAGCTCAGAACTTTGCTCGGCAAAGCAGTAGTAAGTACTCCCATCGGTTGGCTGAATCCGTGAAGTTCAACCGGTGAAGAGAATGGAGCTGATCCAGTGAAACTTTCACGGTTTCCTCTCGAGGGGTTGGCCCAGCTTCAGCTGTCTGAGGTCCTGCAAGTTGTTGGTGGCAACACTGGCCAAACTCACTAGTCTCCCAACTGCGTGTGTACTGATCGTTCCACCTCATGAGACCCCGCTTGGGAAAACAGATCTGCCTTCTACACTTGCACCCTGTGAACCTGGCTTCTGAGTCCATTTGCCATGAACCTGTTTAAAACCTGAATGAACCTTGCCATTCATTATTTTTTAAGGATGTGATTGTCTTCGTGACTCAGGAATACAAAAAGCAAGTTTGGTTGGTTAAAATGTTTCCAGGCTCAGGAAACTTTGGGTTGAAACTGAGGAAAATTGTGTTGTGTTCCTCTCCTGTTGTCCAGTGTGGATTGCAGGCCTGCAGACGTGACATGGGATGAAGCATGTAGCAGGCTCCCAAAAAGTCCCTAAATAACAGGTATATTCTTTTAATCCTGGATACCTTAAAGACACGTTGATAGACATTAATAGAGCTGAGATAAGGCTTATATGGGATATTGACTCATTCACTCAGCTAGTATGTATTGAACTAAGATATGCCAAGCACTGGGGATAAGAAAATAAATAAGACATCATCCATTCTTTGTGGAGCTTACAGTTCAGGGGATGGGTAAATATCATTGAAACTTCTGAACCCTAGATGGTAAGAAAGACAGGAAATGGTTCTTAAATGTCTTTGACTTCCAAATGCCTACACATTCTGCAAACTTGATGCATGTTTGAATGAAAGAATGTTTGAATGTTACCCTAAGCAGAGGTGTTTTTTTTTTTTTAATTAAAGTATCCTTAGATTTCTAAAGCTGAGTGTTTTCTCTAATCTCAGCATTGTTTTAAAATTCTCTAATAATAGTTTTGACAGTGAGTTCAGTAACCACAGAGGCTGTTTATAATTTGTTGGTGCTTTTCAAACATCTTTCAAAGCCAAGCGAGCCCTTGACTTCTGCTCAGTAATTCACTGTGTCTTTATGTCTCTACCTGAGGGGTAACCGTCATAAAACGGCCTGTGCACCAACATGTTAAATATGGGGATTCTTACACTGTGGAATGTCTAAAGATTGCTTACTCTGTCATTTTTAAAAGCCTGTAATTCCTTATAAAGCATATATAGCATCTGAACAAGAAATATGACACTAAGTCTCGGATTAAATAATATCTCGGGGCCGCTACCTTATGCATTTTCAGCAGTTTGGGAACTCCACTAAGTGCAGGTTAACAAGACCAGAGCATCGTAAATGAGCATCTGTCCCGTGACCCAGCTGGAGACCCCTCCGATTATTCATTCCAGAAGCACGTGCTGTCACCAAGTTCAGCCCTCTGGGCTCTCCCACTCTCCGTGGTCTTTTGAGATTGGCAGGAGGTCAGATCCTTCCACCCCTGTGCTTCGTGGCATGGCTCGGTGTTCGCCGGGTCTTGCTTTGTAGCCATGATAGCTCTATTTTCAAAATTAAAGTAAACCAAAGGAGACCCTGGCCAGGGAGTAATCCAACCCTGAATGTTTATGTGGAAAAGGGTTTGTGTTTTGTTTTGTTTTCAAGTGTTTTAAATGAGAACAGGCAGCTCTGGGAAGAACTTGTTCGATTCAGCACCGCTGCTGCTTTGCCCGCTGACCCGGACTTTTGCAAGCCCAAGTTCATCCTTCCTCTTCAAAGGCCTGGCTCTGAGCGGATCACACATTTTCCTTGATGACAAATTAATCAAACTTGATTTCTTGGATGAGATGGATACAAAAGAACTACAACTCCCCGAGGCCCGAAAGTCAATACAGCCCTTCTGGCTCTGATTAGAGTAACAAAAGGATATCTGAGAGGCATCTTCCTCCCGCTTGCGGCTGTGGGACGAGCTGAAAGCCAGCCGAGCTTGTAAAGGAGAAAGGCCTTATTAAAACACATTTCAGCTGCGACCCAGTGAACGGCGAGCCCCCCTGACAGAGAAAATGACTTCTTACTAGATGCTCACCTTTACTCAAGAGCAAAGTTTCCACTTAAAAAGACGGAGAGGAAGTAGTATATTAGGAATCTGAAATGTTTATAGATCTCCCCTTTTATGTTTCTGCTGTGAAGATGAGGTTAAAAAAGAAAGAAAGAAATCCGTCTGTGATATCTGGCAAATGTTAGATATAGCCCTGAGTTTGGATAAGGAAATTGACTTCTACCTGGTTAGAAAGGAAATTCCCCAAGTCAGGGGGATTTATGTACCTGTGAAGGCAGGCCTAAGGCAAGGTGAAGGAATGGGCTTCAAGATGCAGTTGCTGTGGGTCTGCTCTGACAACCCACTCAAGGGAGAGAGCGAGAGAAGCATTCTGCTAAATCAGGGAGCGCAGGATTTCAACGCAAACCCCTCTTAGCAGCTTTGTCATCTGCCTGTTCTGTGGGGCATCCAAGGACACTGCTCGCATCCTTCTTGTGATTGCTCTGCCTTCTAAATTTAGAAGAATTGCTGTTTCACAAAATATGGTCCCCTGACTGTCCTGGGCCAGCTTTACGGTTTCCCCCAAATGCCTCCACAAAATAAAGGGTTCATACCTTGAGATCACAGTTTTGAAAAGAAGTCTGGGAAG